>NC_139951.1:34060224-34225224 GCF_963454915.1 Gymnoscopelus microlampas | reverse complement strand
GAAGTGGAATGCAACAAATCTTAAGTGGAACACAACATTTTGGAAGTGGAACGGATTTTTTTGGGGGTGGAACACATTTTGTGTTCAAGTGGAACGTAACATGAACACAACATTTTGGAAGTGGAACATAACATATTTTAAGTGTAACGTAAAACATGGTGATATGCAATGTTAAAATGATTGGATGTTACTCACTGATCTGTGTATATTCTCAATGTATGCCTTTTTTATTGCAGTAAGAAATAAGAAAACAATGAAGCAATTCAAGCACAAACTTTCAGTGTCATGTCTGGCTTCAATTCTGAGCCTGCTTAGGTAAAAATCTTAAACATTAAATAGATACTTGATCCCACTTTCATACAATATAATACAAATCTATGAACAGCAATCCCTATATAAACAAAATATATAACTTCTGTATAAATCAAACTTAGATCATCTTTGAGGCATGTTTTTCAGACATACCATTAGTTTGGAGCCAGATACAGTATGTCTCAATGTGCACGTAACCTCTGCATGCCCTTGAACAAAATGTTTCCTATCTCTCTTACACACACATCTATATGATAAATTCTCTTTGGTCCAACTCTCTTGCTAATTGGTGCATCTCAGCAGTCTGAGGTGGCTTACTCCCTTTCCTCACCTCATCTAATTCATCCACAAAGGTCTTAACCACTTAAACTCTGTACACTTCGTTGACCAGGGTCTCCCAGGAGTATATACCTGGCCCCCTCCTTTGTTTCCTGTACACCAAATCTTCCTCCTCCTGTAGATCAAATAGCTGATCTACAAGCTCACAACATGTCACAACGAGGTGCGTTGTGAGCTTACAGGTTGGCTATTTTGTTTCCAATTTCCAATTAAGACAAAATAGGGACACATACAGTAGGATTCATGTGGTTAAGCCAGATGACAGGTACACAACTTCTCATATAAAACAGTGGTTCTCAAACCTTTTCATGTCAAGGACCTAAAATGTATATGTATTTGGTCGTGGACCCCCATATGAAAGTATTTTGTGCCAGGGACCCCATACAAGATTTGTGTTGTTTAAATGTTTTAAAAATATTGAGATATAATATCTCAATATTACGATTTTTGTTTTAAATTATACAACGCATAGTGACGTGTTGCTCATTTCAAATAGTCTGAGTACAGTATATAGATAGAGGTTAAACTGATGCAATATTAACACATTTTGCTGGGGACCCCTGGAAGCCCCTTAAGGACCCCTGGGGGTCCCCGGACCGCGCTTTGAGAACCACTGATATAAAGCATGCAGTGCACCTGTTCCTCACATGTACTGGTGGAGAATACCAGATGAGGGGGGAGGAGGTCACTTTGGATTACTGAAACACAGATTACCAGCCCGTCTTGATTTAAGAGGCTCAAGATGTTTTACCACATAGTAACCAACAGAGGGAGCGATGTATAATACAAACTTTAGATTTTCGGTAGCGAATGGATATCCTTATGCAGTTTAAAAGGAGCAGCAAACAGTATTCCCATAAAAAAAGAGAGGAATGCAAATGTTGAAACAAGCCTCAGGTTAAGCCTCAGCCCCCGGGCAGCAGCTGCAATTTGTAACAGACATGAGAGTCAAGCAGCCTTCTCTCTGTGTTTCTCACACGTGATGCGGAACTCTTTTCCCTTGCAGAATCTCACTCGCAGACTTATTAAAGCTTGTATATTTCTTCTACGCAGAGACTCTTGCAAATGTATTCCTCGCCCTGGTGGATTGTTTGATGCCATATATATATGTCTTAGATAATAGTTTAATAATATTTGACCTTTTAGGCTTCATAGAACCTCTCTACCTTCTTTGTGACAGTAGTGCCCCCCACCACACTCCTCTGAACCACCTCTTTGGTGATGTGGCGCGTCACCATGCCACTGGTCTCTGTATGCTGTGTAGTCATCATCATTCCATCTCCTCCTGTGTGCTGCGTATACATCATTCCATCTCCTCCTGTGTGCTGCGTATACATCATTCCATCTCCTCCTGTGTGCTGCGTATACATCATTCCATCTCCTCCTGTGTGCTGCGTAGTCATCATCATTCCATCTCCTCCTGTGTGCTGCGTAGTCATCATCATTCCATCTCCTACAGGGAAAGAGGACAGTGTTATTGCGTGTTGCTTGCATTGGTGGAAAGCGAGTACATTTACTTGAGTGCTGTACTTAAATCCATTTTTTGAGTATCTGTACTTTATTTGAATATTTCTTATTGTATTTCTGGATACTTAGGACTATCACTTCACTACATTTCTAGGAATGGAAAAGGTACATTATGAATTATCCACTTAAGCCCTATTTCAAATATAGTGAAAATAGCAGATCTACAAGCTCACAACGTGTCGACGCGTTGTGAGCTTGCAGATCGGCTATTTTCATCAAACAAGTCCAGAATAGGGCCATTAGGATTCATGTGGTTAACTTCGTAATTCTAATCAATGATGGAAAAAACTGCTGTCTCCAAAGTTGGAGTTAGGTGGTCTGACCGACAGTTTGAGGATCCAATGGAGTTAGGAGGTCAGAAGTGCTTTTTAATACTTTTCTTTGGTTCAATATTTGTAAAACCCACACACAGACGTAAAGGGTGTTCAATAGCAAATAGCTCAATAGCAAAAAAACGAACAAAAAAACTGTTGAAAAATGGAGATAGCTGGTTTCTGCCTGACAGCGCCGACATAATGTGGATTACTGTACCTGAGAAATAGGGGTCATTGAACATAGTGTGGGAGACATTTGTGCGTGTGGTGACCTCTGTGGGCAGGTGGAAAACGTCTCTCCTCGCCATTGATGACTGACTACTGCTATACTGAGAAACAGCGCCTACGCAGTGGACGGAATGAAAACAGAGAAGTTAGCATACCGCCATGTGATTTGAGTACAGGAAATTTACTATAGAAAGTGTCATAATACCAAGTATTTTTACATTCCCATAAAACTATAAAAAATTAATTCATGGGCCAACAAATTGCCAAAAGCATATTTTCTCTCATATGGTACAACACATATTGTTAGTGGCAAAAATGAACCTACAGTAGTTATAGTTATTGGCAATATACACTTTTTTCTCCTTACCGCCATCCTGAGACTCTATGGTAATGATTCCCTCCCTCTCAGGTCCAAAGCCCTGCGTGGTTCTGGCCTGGACTTTGAACTTGTAGGGCACGTTCTCACTCAGGTCCGGTACCGTCAGACTGGTCTCAGCGCTGTCCCCGCTCACCTGGAAGGAACGCACGTCTCCTAGGGGTCAAACACAGGAAAGTATGGTCATTTAATGCTTCCCTACTATCATACTCACATGAAGTCTTTAGTTTTCATGTGAGAACACAAAAGTGTGAACATTCCGGTGGAAAAATAGAAGTATTTAATAGGTGATTATGCTCCAGTCTTTTGGGTTACATCTTTAATACCGTCCGGTGCACTACTGCAGTGGTTCTCAAAGTGGGGTCTGAGGACCTCCAGGGGTCCCCAGCGAAATTAGGAACATTTTAAACACTTAAGCCCTATTTCTTTTTCTATTTCCTTATTTTTTTGCCATCTGAAAATAGACAATCTTCAAGCTCACAACACATCATGTTATGGGAGTCCCTGGCACAAAATCTTTCTGTGACCAAATACATATCAATTTGGGGGGCCTTGACATGGAAAATGTTTGAGAACCAGTGCCCTATAGACGGTAGTAAACCACTGTTGGTTGATGTTCTCCTCACCTCCACCATGCAGCTGTTCACAGGTGACCACGTAGCCCAGGATGTCCCCGTTGGGCTTGCGAGGTTTGTCCCAGCTCAGCTGTAAGGCCTCTGGGCTCAGGGCTGTGAACACCAGCGGTCCTGGAGCACTGGGGGTGCTCAGGGTGAATGGAGAACCTAGCAATAATCAAGAACCAGAAATAAGAAAAAGAAAAGGCTACAATAGGAAAACCAGAATGGAAATCGGCAGATTTTTTTTATAGATTTGAGTATATATGCTGATAATAATAAAGAGAGCAAATACGAAAAAGTCACATGCCACACTCTTCTTCTCTTATGTTCTTTTGATGTAATGTAATCTTTTTTGTAACATTTAAAATATATAACATTGCTATGTATATCTTATTTATGCCTTGAATAAGCCCTCAGGGTTTCTTACCTATCCCCACACTATGTATAATCAGGATTTTTATTGTTTATCTAATTTCCTTGTGTCTTTTAAATGATGTAAAACACAAATTTAAAAAAAATGTAAAGAGAGAAATCTCAAAATGAAGGCTACTATAATATCTATTGGTAAAGGGTAAACCAATATAAGAATGACAGAAAAGTATGAGAAATACACAACAACAGTGTGAGTATACCTGGCATGGGGCTGAGTGGGCTGTTGGGGTCCACGGCAGACTCAATGGTAATGACTCCCTCTCTCTCTGGGCCCCAGCCCTCCTGGCTCTGACCCTTGACCTTGAACAAGTAGGAATGGTTGGGCAGCAGATCCTGGACAATCACAGAGTTGTCTGCTGGGCTGGCCACATTGATACGTTTCACCTCCCCTAGAAGGGATAGAGGAGGACATGTCGTGTTCAGTATTGGTTCAATATCCTCCTGGGGTGATTTTCTGTCAAGCATCTTGTAGTCAGTGGTGCAGTGCTCATTGCACATGGTACCACGGCGTCCCACCAGTCTTTTGAACAGGAGCACGCGCACGCACATGCACAGAGGTGTGCACGTGCGAACCCGTGAGAGTGCGTCTGCCTCGCGTATTGATCAAAAACAACACATTCTTGCCATTCAACATGCATACCTCTTGTATGGGATAAGGAATAAGAGTCAAAGAAAGTCAAAGATCATCACACGTTACCTCCATTCAGGAGCTGATATTGGACACAGTAACCCAGGATGTCCTTCTCACAGTGGGGCTCCTGCCAGCTGACCTTGAGGGCAGTGGGACCCAGGGCAGAGAACACCAGCCTGGTGGGGGTTTCTGGGACCCCTGAGGTTAGCCTTGTGTCTGAGGGGGGTAGAGAGGACTGTGGTTAGGAAGACAAGAGGCTGAATATCGAGCTGAGATGTACATCTTTTGAAAAGAGGAAGAGGGAGGGGGAAAAAGGCCACTCAGCAAGTGCTCACAGCGTGAAATTGAGAAAAACGTCTGTAATGGTCATTTTGAATACCGTCTTTTGCGATGTTTGCATGAGAGTATTAACAGATGAAATATATGTTTTTGTGCTGCACAGAACATCGAGTTCCGCATAGTAAAATCTGGAGAGTTCTTTTAGCAGGTCCATTTCTTACACTCACAAGGTTAAACCAAGCACTGGATTTAGGGAGATAGGGGTGTGGTGACTTGCTGGTTTAGCAAAAGGTTGCTCTTCATCCCCTTGACCAGGGCAGGAATTTCACAGAGGCGACGAAGCGTTGTTGCCCCTCAGTTTGGCCTTGCTTGCCCTGAGGCCACAGTAATTTCCCACCCACACTGCCCCAGCTGACTGTACCACTTTCTCCTCTGCCTCTTTCTTGTCAATATGTTGACACCAGTGTTTCTTTCTTGTCATGTAGTCACCAGTGTCTTTTGTTGAGATTCTGAACTCCCCTGAGTCTCCATCTTTATACCAATCCAGTGACTTTGATTGGTGCGGGGCTGAGCATGGATCAGATTGTAAATACTAGAATTGATTTATTTCACTGCAGATAGAATACATAGTCAATTTAAATCATTAACCCCTAAATTCAATTAATTCTTTCAATGGACTAAAATCTTGTTTTATTTGATGGCCTTCCTGTCCTGGCATTTGGCCTTTGTGCCCTCAAAAAATGAACCAAAGGGCAAGTGGGCTTGCAGCTAAAATGACCTAACGATGACTAACAAAAAATGAACAACCGCAAATTTGACCAAACTCAAAGTAACTGCTTCTGTCCTTCGTAAGGCTGAAAGAGAACAGTGACCAAAACTCAACGAGAGAGTGGAGAAATAACAGAAAAAGACGAGAAAGGGTGAGAGAAAGAATCGGAGAGACAGATACAAATGCAGCAAGACAGACAGAAATATTGGATATGGATGGTTGCCGCTGTGCGTCAGCCAGCGAAGGCCAACTCTGTGCAGTTAGCTGCCGCTGTGGCACTTAACCACTTAAACCCTATCTACTTAGCTGACTGGGGTCCCCCAGGGCAATATACTAGGCCCCCTCCTGTTTTTGCTCTACACTCTTTGCCGAAACTAGCAAGCTCACTACAAGCTCACTGTGCGCATACCAAACTGGGGGTCCCATTAGAAAAGTTAAGAGAATCGCTTTAAGGTTTATGTGGTTAAGGGCGTCCATGGCACCTACTGTACATGCCTGTGTGGACGGACGGTTAGCTGCACACTCACCCTGGAGGACCCTGTCCAGGTTCAGCAGGGCGTCGTTGACGTCCGAAGACGGGGTCCTGGCCCGCGAGCCCTGCTGCGACAAGCTGTAGCCGTACTGGCTCTGAGAGCTACTAGTCTCAGTCGTGCCGTAGCCAAACCCACCTGAGAGCGCCAATGAGCAAAAGAAGGCAAGAGAGAAGAGGGGGAGATGGGGAGTGGGTTGAGGGGGAGGGGGGTTGAGGAAGGGAGAAAGATAAAATATGGACAGAATACGGTAGAGAAAGAGTGGAGACAGAAGGGAGGAGAGAGGGAAGAGGAAATTCAAGGTGACAGGAGGAGTCACGAAATGGAAGGAAAGTCAAAGATATAGAGGATGAAAGAGATTTTGGAGGGGTGGGGCGGGATGGAGGTGAGGAGGGGGGGGGGGTAAAGGGGGGTGCAAGTCAGCATAGCTCCTGCAAGGTCTGAACTGATAAAAGCCTGCGATGCAGCCCAGGAGCCCCTGTCCCAGCTAAATAGATATACCATACAAAGCTGTTGGCCTCATGCCACCTTGCACAGCAAGCCTACTACAAAACCACTTTGCATAGGCGTCTTCGCATAAATATTCCAAAGTAAATGGTTCTAGAAGAGGTGTGCAGGGACCCTCAGGGTTCCTTGAGGGGGTTCCAAATGGACCCTTACAGGTGTGTTACTCTGAGAGCGTACAAAATGCTTAGGGGTCCATTTAGTTCCATTTTGTACGCTCTCAGAGTTATGGGGGTCCTTGAAATTAAAACGTTTAAGAACCACTGCCTTCTTTCTTGCGTTTCAGACGTTTTCAATGGCGCTTTACATATACACATGAAAATGGTCGCCTTCGATCAGGTACGGATCTCAAACCTTACCCATATCAGGGAACTTGCTGGCCAAGTCTCCCATGACGATGGAGTCTCGTATGTTTTCCTCTAAGTAACCCCTGTTCTCCGAACGCTTCCTCATCACGACTTCCCTGGTCTGCACTCCGCCTCCGTACATCCCGCCCTCCATCATACCGCCGCCAGTCATCATGTCCTGTCTATGGCTGAGTGAGCTCCCGGCTACGGTGGGGAAGAAGAGAAAAGAGTATGGTTCTATAGGTGTAAAAGTTAACCGCTTAAGCCGAAAATAGCTGAGCTTGTAGATCAGCTATTTTCAGTATTGTAGAAAAATTGTATAAATGTTGAATTTGTTATGCTTTTTTTTCATTATTTAGTTTTTATTTTACAATACTTTTTTGTATAAATAGGCAACACCAGGTTGAAAGTGGTTAAATCGCAATAGTTAAAGGACATCATCCTTTAAGCTATTATCATTTAACCTTTGCTGCTGATCCTGGATTTACAGCCAAAGCCAATCTCTGTCCACCATCTTACCGCGTCCCGACATGTAGGTGGTGGTGTTCTCCATGGTGCTCATAGAACCTCCTCTGTAGTTGGAGCTCAGGGTGGACATGGGAGACGACGACGCCGACATGTTGCGTGAACCGCCCGCGAAAAGGAAACCCTGGTCCCACTTCCCGTTCATGAATTGATCTGTAAAGGAAGAGAACTGTGAGTAGACAGAATTCAGGAACCCTTTTAGGATTTAACCACTTAAACCATATACACTTCATTGACCTCGTTGCCGAAAATAGCCGATCTACATGCTCACAATGCGTAACAACGCGTTGTTGAGCTCGTAAATCGTCTATTTTCACAATATATTTGCCCATTATGACATTTCCAGAACAGGTACGCTATGGTTTAAGTGGGTTAAATCAAGCAATCAGCTCCAAAACAATTCACAAGAAAAAGCGCCATCAGTGACACTGCACTGCAGAGATGAGGACAACTCCAATATTCCAACAGCCACAGAGTAATACAGACTTTGCACCCTGCAAGCTGCCTCCAGATCACTGCCTCCCCAGTGTGATGGAGAGAGGAGGGACAGAGACAGGCACCCGAAAGCCTGCCCATGCTCATCAACTGGAGGTGGGGCAGTTGATGCCAAGGACGCCCCTTGTCCTCAGGGATAGATGGGATAGGCACCAGCTACAGTACAGTATAGGGGAAAGGCGAACAAGGAATGAAGCTCGCCATTGAATGATTAGCCATTTGACGGCGATTCCCACAATCGAAGGACAATTACGAAGGCAGAGAGAGAAACAGGAGCCGCCTTGCTCTGGGCGTCTGAATCGCCGTGCACAGTAGCATGTGGCATGCTTGTCCTGCCTGGTGGTCTTATCGGGGAGGTCTTCACCTGGCTGGGGCGTGTGTGCGTTGGGGGGGGCCTCGTCGGAGCTGGCCTCTGTGTCAGTGCTGTGCCGGTGATGGGGGATGACGTCCACCTTCTTTTTCCAGGAAACCTTGCGGAGATCCAGGTTGGACCCCACCAACTTGACATGTTTCAGACCTTATTGTTAGGGGGAGGATAGGTATGTGGGTGGGATGGATGGATGGATGGATGGTTTGGAAGCAGTTAAGATATTTTCAAAGCAGAGATTTAACCACTTGAACCCTATATTCTGGGGGCGAACATTTGGTTGCAAATAAACTACCGGAATCTACAAGCAAGATGGTTTGGCAGCAGTCAGGATATTTTCAAATCAAAGACTTTAACCACACTGGCGAGGTGTAGAGGGAATAGTGGGGGGTCTAGTATACACCCCTGGGAGACTCTGGTTTAAGTTGTTAAACTGAAGCTATGACACACTGACACTGCTTACCAAACTAGTATCAGTTTCCATCCATCTCAAACAGGATTGATGTGAGACGTATGGTTACCGGGAGAGGACTCACAAACCTTAGAAGTATGAAATCTGCAATGTAATGTGTTTTTTGTGATGCATGACATCGATCATACTATCTAAAATCAATCAATCGTGTAATCGAGACCAAAGGACTTCCCTGACTCATGAGCGTGTGCAGAAAGCAGGAGATTGAAGGAGTAACTGAGGGAGGGCTGTGAGGTTTTGTGGTCATAAAGCCCTATTATTGCATATTATCTGGAAATGCATTGGAAGCACATTTTGTTGCAGCCTGGCTGGGGTGTTGCCTGCAGTAAAAAATGTCAGACAGATGGTAGTGATGAAGAGTGATGAAGAAGACTAAAAAACAAGGACCAGAGAATGGGAGCGTTCCTTATTGTCACTCAAAAGAAGAAAAACAAATGTCAGCATTTTTATCAGCATCTCAGGGAGACCAAAAAATGAAAAGATAAAAGGTGAAAAAGAAAGTGACAGGAGAAAGGAGGAGGAAAAGTCGCCTAATGCCTCCCAGTTTCCCAGTTGGTTTACTGTGGTTTTCCTTATACAACTGAATTATACACCCTAAATGGCTACAGCATCTAACTCTTCACTGCAACCTTTTCCACCTTTACCTCAAAAACATTATAAAACCCTTTGGAACAGAACAGATGTGATGTAATTAGATGCAATTTGACAGTAATGTCTCGCCCTCCAGGGGGCGGCAAGAACAAATAAAACAATTCCGACTAGTCAAGTCAGAGTCACGTGACTTAGCAGGGCTGCTCAAAAGAGAGGTCAATAGATTTGCTCTTGCAGATTACCCACCATCACCAGCGACACTGGGCGTCTTCGAGCCAGTTGGAGATTTCAGCACTTCGCTGCTGTACATCAGGTAGCTGTCGTACTCATCGCCTGCCTCTGCATCCACTATCGGAATGTCTGGGATAATGGGAACTGCAGAAGAAAGACAGGAGAAAGAAGTCAATTAAATAATTCACTGTAGTAACCTATTAAGACATGAGGCCGACTCTACAAATGTCTTCTAAATCCTTTTTTTTTGTGAAAAACGCATGTTCCTATATTATCAGTGGTGCTCAAACTTTTTCATGTCAAGGACCCCCAAAATTGTATTTGGCCGAAATAGGTCAATTTTCTATGTATTTGGTCAAAATATTTTGTTCCAGGGACCCCCACATTGTTCGTCTACAATGATCTGCCCAAAATAGGGATGCCATGTTTAAAGTGGTTAAGAGAGAAAGGGTTGGGGGCAGAAAATAAATAATGGGACCTGAAACCGTGTTAGCTGGGTATGGGATGCATACTGTATGTCTTTTATAGGAAATGTGTCTTTTTTTGTAAGACCATTGCTAATTGTGTAAAGGGTACATAACTCAATTCAATTCATAATTACTATTTGGGGGAAGATGCTCTGTTTTCATATGAGCCGAAGCTGTATTGGGGACATGCTTGTCGTCCGTCACTTACTAGAGAGCGGCCGGGCAGGCTGAGCAGCAAGGTTGAGGATGGCATCTTTGAACGGGCCCCAGCCCACGTTGTTCTTGGCTCGGACCTTGTACTGGTACGTCTGTTTACTCTGCAGGTTCTCAATGAGCAGCATGCGTTTCTTAGGGCTGTCGAGATTCACCTTCTTAGCGGCTCCCACTGGTCCTGAGCAAGCGGAAAGACAGATGACGAAAATGTGAGTGTCAAACTGAAGGATTCTTAATGTCAGTCACCGTAATAAATATTCTGTGTTACTTGCCATTGCAGCTGGGGGGGGAATAACATTCTTAAAAACTGCTTCACAAAAACATTGGTAACTAGAAAATGTGCTCCTCGGAGCACAGGTCTCCGCCAGGCGAGGTGGTAAAACTGTTCCTGATTAATTCTGTCTTACCTATTTATATTACATATTGTGATGTCATGTGAAGCTTGACCAATATTAGGTGTTCACAGACCATGTGCCCATGTATGGAGCTGGACGGACACACACACGGACGGACAAAGTGAAAACATACTCTCCACCATGCCTTCGGCCTGGCGGAGACAATAAGTGAATTTACTGTATATCTTCGTATTGTACTTTTGAGAAGATCCTACATAATGATAGAAGGAAAGACTGCAACATATGACAGTTTTGGACTCTATTAAGTCTCTCCTTTCATTAAATCCTCTTAATTGGACCTGGCAAGGAGGACTAGAATATTTGGGCAAAATGTGCGGGGACCTACATATATACATGCATACGGGGGAGATACACTGACAAAGCTGTTCTAACTTCTATAGCTGACCCCTTCGCTGTCACACGGTATAAAGTGTCAAACTGGGGCAAAGTGTCAAACTGGGCAAATGTGTGGTCATTGTCTACTCACTCATTTCTTCATCAATGGGCGTGTAGAGGACCTCATAGGCTGTGATAACGCCATTGGTCTCTGCAGGCTCCGCCCAGCTGACTTGAGTGACGGTTGGGCTGATGACGTTGAAGGCCAGACGACCCGGCTCACCAGGCGCTACATGAGGGAACGAGACATGGTTGAGAGGAAGACCAGTGATATGTGTTAAGCTCATATCAATTACCCATATCATTTAGGGGGTGCAACAGTTTATCGAACTAATCAATTTAATCAATTATGAAAAATTATCAATCTTTTTTTTCTTTCTCACAGCTTTAGATTGGCTTGGATATTTGAATACTAGAACAAAATAATCTATAGTTGCATCCTTAGTAAAAAAAAAAAAGAGCTAAATTTCAACTGTAGGGAGCAGAATCTATAATTATTACCATCTTCCAGAGTTTGACAGGGGATCATATCTGTGTAGTTGCCATCTCCCAGGGCATTGTAAGCACACACACGCATCTCATAGTCACAATATGGGTACAGGTTGGTCAGCTCAGCCTGGGGGGTTTTCACATCTACAACCTGGGCATCTTTCTCTGCGTCTCCATAGATCCAATACTTCACCTAGAGAGGACAAGGAAACAGGTGACAGGTGTAGTTAGTATGACGGTCATTAGCACTGTCACTTATGCACATATTATGCAATATATTTGAATCTGATCGGTATCACCTTCTATGTAGGTCATGTTAGAAACATGTTTGTAAGGCCTTAAAGACATGACCTACATAGAAAAAGTTTCCAACAGGACTGATTTGACTTTGACACGCACGCACGCACGCACGCACGCACGCACGCACGCACGCACGCACACACACACACACACACACACACACACACACACACACACACACACACACACACACACACACACACACACACACACACACACACACACACGTTCACATTATCGCTGTCTGCCAACGTTGACACTCACCTTGTATCCCATGGGATTTCCTGATGGTGGGTCCCAGTTCAGGCGAATGTTCCTGGGGCCTGTGGCTGTGGCCTTGGCGTTCGCTGGAGAGAATAACCGACCACCAGGGGAGGTGCTTTTCTGATTCATGAAGCCCATGTTCATTTTCTGCTGTGACATCACCCCTGGAGAAATTGCTGTATGGCGGGAAAAGAGAAAGACTGAGTGAAGAAATGACTAGTATTCAGAGTGTATTATACTAATAGAGTATAAAGTTGTCAGAAAAGATGAATAGAAAATAAAGTTATGGAGCAGTTTCCACCTGTTAACCTTCAGGCTGTTGAACAAGCCGTGAGCCCAAGTCAGTCTTAAGACTCTTGGCGACATAGGCCGTTACATACAGTACGGTACACTTTGTCACTTTATTTACATTTGACCTTGAATACACTTTTATATCTGCTGCTAAATCTACTATCACAAGAACTGTGATATAACGCCTCATTTATTTCCATTTTGACCATGCACCTTATGTATAGCCTATCTGACGTTTGTGTTCTTTCTCTATTCTCTTTTCTTCTGACTGTTTTTGAAATTGCAAACGTTGGAAGCTTGTACAAAAGAAAATGTGACGCACTTATTACACCTGTAAACTTGTAGTAAATTAACTTGAAATCAAAGTTGACAACAAATAACCACACAATTATATTTAGCAAGTTGGATTACACATCTCAAGCAAGTTTCAAGGCTCTGCAAGAACATTTTCATACTGCACTAAACAAATATAATCCAATGGCTTCCTGAAATCAAATAATCCACAGTATCATGAGTCACAGTCAATGAGATAAACATGCCAGACCACAGGTACAGACAGTCCTTTAAAGTCCATAAATCAAACACCTGTGCTAAACAACTCAGGTGTGTGTAAAGCATACATGTCATGTGCGAATATACAGTATGTACACATACTGTATACGGCCCATACCAGTGGACTGGTATGTTTAGCCCACTTACCACGCCTCGGCTCAGTTGCAGGAGTGAGGAACCATTTTGGGCACATGATGATCACTTAGTTCATGGGTTTTCAACTGGTGGTCTGTGGACCACTGGTGGTCCGTGAAGGTATTGCATGTGGTCCCTGACCATGCATTTAGTAATGTAGGAAAGTGAACATTTTTATTATATTTTATTTTATCGACCACTAGTTGAGAAACAGTATGATGTATGATGACGCATAAATGTTGTCAGTTACTTGGAAGTCGGATTTCAAGAACTTCCACAGAAATGGGAGTTAGAATTTCTGTGGAAATATCTGTGGAAGTGAATTGATATGGGCACATTTGTGCCCATATCAATTGCACGTGCTTGCTCATATATGTTGCAATGAATCAGTTAACATGAGTTTAATATGGAAGGTTAAGAGAACAGAATAGGGGCAACCATGGGAAAGGAATGGATCAGTGGTTCTCAATCTTTTCAGTTAAATAATGACTGTTAAGGGCTTTAATTTAATTCACCTCGAATTAACAAATTAAATGAAGGCCTTAACAGTCATTATTTAATTTCAAGCTTTTTCCCCCACACCACGCCCATATCCCCCTCCCAACACAACAGTGGTCCCCAGGTTGATTCTCAGTCAGGGTGGTGGTCCCTGGTTCATAATTAGTTGAAAACCCATGACTTAGTTGTTATCAAGATGGCGAGATCACCCAGTGCCAGACAGTGAAAGCCACCATTGTTTTACATCGTATTATAATTGGAATAATATCACCATAACATAAATCAGATCTGTCAGGATCTTCAGGACATGGTTGCACACCTCTGCCTCAAGCTATACGTGCCATAACTGCCAAACGTTTTTTTATAGCATGGTTATGGTTATGGTTATGGTTTGTTTGAGTGCAAATAACAGCACTCAGACCACATCTTTATGAAAGTATCTCGCTGCCTTATTTACTGTATCTTATTTTTTCCTTATTAGCTGTTCGTTGTTGATGGGTAAAATGGGATAATGAGGTTATAACCTAACCTCATTAATCCCTCAACAGCCACCAGCTGTCAGAAATATTTATGTCTTTGGTCTGCAATGAGAGGCAACATATGAATGTCTTGCTTTCCTGTCACTGTTGAAACCGAATGAATGAATTGCTTCATATACAGTAGGCCTAATCCACAGTATTATCCACTTACTGCACATTCCTCATGTTATACAGTTAATATTTACTTTCTCTATAAGATAGCTAGTTCAATTTAAGGGAGCCACAAAATGTTCATAGGCTAGGAACACAAAATGTCTTGTCACTGTCATCATTGACTATGACTCACTGTCATTGACGACTATGACTCATCATTACTGCAGGCCATTTTCTAAAGCATAATATGGTTTGTTTGGTTTTCGAGGAAGCCATTCCATACATTTAAACTAAAGTCCACTTGCAAAGGCTTGAAACTGGCTTGAGGTACAAAAAACAACCCACCAATGTTATTGCACAGTTATTTCTCAAAGTTACACTATTGCTTAATTTTAATGCATTTTAAGCACATGCATTTTAAGCATTGATTTGTCCAATACTTATTAACAGCACAATGTTTAACCAACATTAACTCAGTTATTCAGGCAGGTTCTGCAATCTTTTAAATGACTTAAAAAAAGAAGAAAAATGTCATTGCTTTATCGGCGAAATATCCGTGTTCTGTGTGGCTGTACTGTATGACACAAACAACAGTTCGGGAAAATATAGCTTTGGGTGAATTAATTGCACATAGTATGTAATGACTTTTAGTATGTAATTATATATTTGATTTATAATTAGTTGCACACTGGTTGTCATACACTGAAAATAGGAGATCTACAAGCTTACAGCGTCGCAGCGCGATGCATTGCGAGCTTGTTGATCGGCAATTTGCTGTGTAACAACAACCGCATGCAATAAAGTATAACTCAGGCATTGGTCCTGTACCAGCTGTCTTACCTCCCTCAAGGACATTGACCAGGGTGGTCTTCCTCTCCCCTATGGAAGCGTTGCTGCTTGGATCAAACAACTCAACCTGGAAGGTCTCTACCCCAACTTGTCCAGGGGAGGCGTGTGGATCGATCATGATGTTCTTCTCGGATTCGCCGGGAGCAAACTTGAGAGGACCGGAAAGCTCAAAGCGCTGGGCCTTCTTGGTGCGCCACCGGATGGTGGCAGGGCTGTCCTGGTTCCGTGTGCGGACCACAGGGATCGTGTAGGCCAGGTCGGACGTGGTGAAGTTCTGAGTGGGATTCTTGAACATCATCACACTTGGTTCTAGAGAGAGAGAAATACGATGATGGCGAAAGAAAGAGAACATTTCTGAATTTTCAAAGCATCAGTGCCTGACTCAAGGCACTCTGAGTGTTATTCTAAGAGTGTCAATACGTAGATTAACCCATCTAGACCTGGAAAGCCTATAAGTTGTTATACCTTTCAATCCGGTAAAGCATCTGTGTCATTTTAGTTGTTACTATTATATCGTTACTATTCGGGCAGAAACCTTGTATCTCCATGTTTCAAATTTGTATGTTTTTTTGTAAATTAAAGCCCTATGTGAAAATCGCAGATCTACTTCTAGACGGCTATTTTCACTATTTAAAACCGTTTTAAAAATAATAATAAAAAAAGAACGGTTTTGGACATACAAGGTCCACCCGACAACAACGATATATAGCAACATGATTTAAAAATAATAATAACAGTAATCTGCTGTGTAGTTGCTTAGGAAATGTTGGTCGCTCATTGGCGTTCCCACATGTGGCAGCTTCTAACCTGGCTGGTCTGTGATGGTGATAGTGGTTCTGGGGTAGCGGCCCAGCTTGGCCTCTTGCCGGGGGTTACTGAGGTCCATGACAAACTGCTTGACCTGTTTGTCATCCAGGAGACCATCTTTCTCCCCAAGTTCCAGCAGACGAACGGGCACTGTCTTCTGGGTCTCACCGGGGCCATAATTCAGGTCCCCTTCCACGGTGACATAGTCCTATAGCATGGAAGCAGAGTTTAGGATTAGAGGTGAGTTCTATAACTGAAGGGCAGACCTGCACTCCAAATTTCCGTGGCTCCAATATGTTACAATTCATCTCTCACCTTCTTGTCCTTGGCTGTAAGGTCACGCGTGCGGTAGGTGACCTGTGAGCGTCCGTCCTCTATGATTTCTCTGCTGACAGGGATGTTGGCCATTCCATCCTGCCTGCTGTAGGTGTAGGCCGGCTGCAGGAATGAAAACACACTCTTGGCTGGGGAGGAGATGAGGAGGACAAAGAATCCATGAGACCAAACCACGCAATGGCTGCAATTACTTACGAGAGAGATAGGAATCGTTGATCTGATCTCTCCCGTGTGTTTTTACACCAAGAAAATACTTGAATATGTGTTTTAAATACAGAACACAGTGGGATCTGTTTTCTAAGTCGTCGTAGCCAGAAATTTCTCACCATGGTCTTTGATGATGATGATTTTGACGAAACGTTTTGCGATCCCGGCGATGCCCTGAGGCACGTCCAGAGCCTCCACCTGCAGATGCTTTTTATCGTCATCCTCGTCCTTGACAAAGAGCGGCACATGGACGTCGACTGACTCCACCCCTTCCTGAAACTCTACCGCGCCTGTGGCCTCTGCACAGGACAAAGAGACAGGCTAACATAAGTTATAAAGGACTACTTACTGTACATACAGACAGACAGACAGACAGACAGACAGACAGACAGACAGACAGACACACACACACACACCTCTGTCTGTGGCCACAGTGTAGTAACCAGGCACCACTTTGAGGTTATGGAAGTTTCCGGATTGGACGTTCTTCTCCGTGAGTTTGACAATGTCAGGGTAGTTGGCACGTGGAGCAGACAGGACAGTGTCCACGATGGTATGGTTATGTCTGCAGAGTACATCAAGACAAGCGTTAGAGATCTCTGAACGTATTAACCCACTGGTTCTTAACGTGCGGTCCGGAGACCCACAGGGGTCCTTGAGGGGGTTCCAAATGGACCCTTTATGGACCCTCTTTAACTCTAAGAAAAAGGGTCACTTTGGTTCCATTTGTACACTCTCAGAATTAAATTAACAAAGCTTATATAGATTGGGGTCCCAGAGATCCAAATCGTACTGAATGGGGGTCCGTGGCCTAATGCCTATCAAACTGGGGGTCCTTGACATTAAAAAGGTTGAGAATCTCCACATCACACTGTTATGTAATAATTACACAAAAATGAACCTGCATGAACCTCCAGCACAATGGCAGCAGTAGTCAAGCTCCATGCAACTCTAGCCTACAACAGAACAATACATCTAATCTACAATAGAACCACACCTGCAATATCACAGGCCACAATGTCATGCCTGTCCCAGGTAAATGTACTGTTACGCGCCACACACACACACAGATACAAGTTTCCCCGCACTACGACATTCAACAAACTAAACAAGAGAATAACATTACCAGAAACAGAAAACACACAGTAATGTTCAAATCATTTGTAATACAAAGTCACCAAATCTTTTTGTCCTGTCATCTGTTTGATATAGTCATGCATTTTTATCACTAGTGGGGAAATGTTTTATCTCTGCAGACTCTGCTTCTGTACATGAATTTCCTTTTGGGAAATGTACTTAAGTGTAAAAACCTTTTCAAAAACGTCCTACATTTTAAAATATTTTATATTTCATTTAAAAATAGCAGATCTACAAGGATCCAAAGCGTCACATCATAACATGTTGTGAGCTTGTAGATCGTCTATTTTCACAAGTTGTTGTTCAACAAAGTATATAGGGCTTAAGTGGTTAAGAAGGTTTTATATAATCAAAATGTTACCTTTTCCCAGCATTCCTTTGCGTTCTGTAAAAAATAATAAAATACATTTTCAGGAGTGGAAAACAGTAGCTGGTTTACATGCATTGATGCAGTGAAGCACATTTCTGCGGTCATTGCTGTAACGCTGCACACAGGCTACAGCTCACCTAAACGAGGTCTTCTGAACCTTCTGAGCCCCAGGGATTTGCTTGTACACCTCATTCAGCTGCGTAGAAGAAAACAAACACAGCAAACCAATGCTGACGTTATCATATGGTAAATGGACTGAATTTATATAGCGCTTTAATCCAAAGCGCTTTACAATGTACTTCACATTCACCCATTCACACACCGATGGCGGAGGAAACCATGCAAGGCACCAATCTGCTGCAGTTAGGGGTACAGTGTCTTGCTCAAGGACACACAGCCATAAGGAGCCGGGAATCAAACCTGGAACCATTGCATTCCAAGACGGCCGATCTACCTCCTGAGCCACTGCTGCATATGAAACAACGCAACATGTCTATCTCCTTCCCTCCTATACACCTCAGTATATACCTCAGTGTTCATTTATCCATTTTGTAACTCATTTTGTAACATTTGTACACTCTCAGATTTATATTAAAGCTGCAAGCTGTGACATTTATGTCCCTTCCTGGGATTCGAGTACTAAGTCCCCCACACAGGAGACAAACTTTTTACCACTGAGCTAAGAGGGAACCTCCACTTGGTGATCGTAAATATTGCCCATTGAGATTCAGGCAATGTCACTTGTCAAACAGTAGATGTCCTCCCAGACACCAGTGTTTAAGTAGGGAGACACCATCCAACCACTGCAGATGTACACTATCTGCAGTGGTTGGAAGTGGTCACCCTACTCTTTCACTGAATCATATTAACATTCTCTATTCATAGAGGATTTTACTGTACACACACACACACACACACACACACACACACACACACACACACACACACACACACACACACACACACACACACACACACACACACACACACACACACACACTTACATTATCAGCCACTTCCTTACGGAGTTGTTCAGTATCTCTAGATTCGGGGTGGGTCAAGTTGTCTGCGAACTGCCTGTTCAGACGAAGCGAAACAGGAAACTGGACTACAGATGGAAGGAAGAGAGGGGAAAGAAAACAATGTGTGAGAGAAAGACACGTTTTTAAATGTTTTATCAATAAACATAATTTTAAATGTTCATTTTCCACTTTCTCTCACGTACCCCCTATAGCAGTGTTTCCCAAACAGTGGGTCAGAAACCCATTTTTATGGGTAATTTCCTGAATTTTCGTTTTTATTAAAGATTTTCAAAGAAATTCCATAAATAGCACATCTACAAATTTCCCTTTTGGGTCTCGAGCTAAAACGTTTGGGAACCACTTCTCTATAACACCTCTGGAAAAGCCCTAAGAGTAGCCTACAGATCTCCCCCCCCCCCCCCCATTTGAAAAACACTGTTCTAACACACACACAACACTCACTGGTCTCTTTGGGTTTGGGCTGGACCTGTGCCTGCGGATGATTGGGTCCTCGGTGGACATTGTCAGTGACCTTCCAGCGAACCACGTCGGTGCCTTTGGGCGGGCCCGTCCTCACCATGGGCGTGTCCAGGTGGTCCGAGGTGAGCAGTGCCTGGCGGAGCAGATACTCATCCTCCTTGAAGCCAACCATACGTCCTGGACAAAACGCAGCACAGGAGGACAAGCACATGCATAACATGGTACAATGACAAGGACTTACAGTACAGTATGTGAATATTATCGCTGCAGGGCAGAAAACCTCTGTCCACCTATTTCATCTTTTAATGTTTATTTCTGATGCCCTATTTTATACTTTGTCGTATGACAGTGCTGCACAAAAGTAGCAAAATGCAATCCATTAGCTTATGGGGCCTATAATGAGGTTGAAAGGGGTTAAGTCTGTCTGTGGGTTATCATTTTAAACCAACAACAAAGCTTGTGACTAAATAATATTTACATTGATCCATACACTTTGTATACTGTATATATATATATATATATGTATATATATATATATATATGGTACAATGATAAGGACAAGGATATGAATATATAGACATTCATCATGAGAATACTATTGTCTTACCTCCTGCACAGCAAGGCAGCAGGGCAAGGCAGGCCTGTGATGAGAAAGACAGCATGATCAAAACATTTTTTTTGTCAATTTTGTGTGTGTGTGTGTGTGTGTGTGTGTGTGTGTGTGTGTGTGTGTGTGTGTGTGTGTGTGTGTGTGTATTACTATACTTGCGAGGACCAAGTATAGTAGAATTTGAAGAAATATACATTGTGAGGACCGTTTTTCTGGTCCTCACAAGACAAATGGTCGTTTTATAGTTTAAAAAAATGGTTTTAGAGATACGTTTACAATTAGAAAAACATTCAGGTTAGGATTAGACATTTAGAGGTTAGGTTTAGGGATTGGAATTAGAGTTAAACATGATTTATACTTAGTTGCGCGCCAGTGTCATGCACCGAAAAACAGCCGATCTATAAGCTCACAACGCGTCGCAGCGCGACGCGTTGTGAGCTTATAGATCTGCTGTTTTTCGGCTTTAGGCTTACGGTTAAAAATTGCAAAATATATATATATTTTAAATGGCATTCATAAAATGGCTGTCCTAAAGCGTTGATGTCCTCACAAGTATAGTAATACAAACGTGTGTGTGTGTGTGTGTGTGTGTGTGTGTGTGTGTGTGTGTGTGTGTGTGTGCGCGCGCGCGTGCGTGTGTGTGTGTGTCTGGATTTGACTGTGTCCATGTGCGAGTGTACAGTAAATGTGTTTAAGTGTGTACATATACATACAGTATATACGTATATAAATGATATGTACCTTGCAGCAGGCGCAGTACTTCCAGCAGCAGAGCAGTAGGAGACCCAGCAGCAACATGAGGAACATAATGAGAGGGATGAGCCACAGGAAGCCAGCAGGGGGGCAGTCTATAGGGACGGACCACCACAACAACTTTACATTCACAACCATTCACAATTCGCAGGGTGCCTCAGTGCACCAAAACGCTAACATCAGCTATTTTAACAAAAAAAAAAAATGTTTTGCCATGCTCGCCTATTATAACATGCCCATAATAGGGATGCCAGGATTCATGTGGTTAAAGGCAAAAAAACAGTTTTTGTAGCTCAAAGAATCGAATGTGGAACCCACAGTATAGAATGCATGACATTAAAACACATGACATAAATCCTAGAGCTCACCTTTCTTTTTGAGAACCTGAACCTCCAGTTCCGTCTCGATTTTGTCTTTGGGGTAGTCGACAGTATAGTAGTAGGTGCAGTCATCATCTTCATCACGGTAACTGCATGATTCAATCACCTTCTCCGCTGAAGAGACACACAGCACAATCCTCAGCCTTAGCTTAACTCTTGGACCCTTCATAGGTCCATTTTTGATGTGACCCAGTGGTTCTCAAATTGGGGTCCAGGGACCGTCAGTGTTCCTTGAGGGGGTTCCAAATGGACCATTACAGGTCTATAACTCTGAGAGTGTACAAATGGAACTAAATGGACCCAGAAGGTTCCATTTGGGGGTCTTTGAAATTCAAAGGTTTGAGAACCACTGATCTGACCAATTGCGATTCCCTCTCTCGTGTTTCTGTTCTGAGCACTTACGTTCTTTGAGTTCGTCCACCTCCACTGCTGTGAAGGTGCACTCGCACTTGTCCTTTTTTTCTCCTGTGTTCCAGATCTGACACTGGACACAGCTCCTCTTGGCCTCACACATCGATATTTGGGCCTAGGGAAGACACCCACAATGATGTAAAGAAGGTTCACCAAGGCCATATAAGAATTCTAAACAAAGTGTAAATGTGTACAAATGGGACCAAATGGGGTCCACTAGAATTTATTTTGTTGTTAAATTGACACTAAGGATTTTACTGTGTACACCCATTCCATTGTATGGACACACACCTGGAAATTAGGCTCACAGGTTCTGGTAAGCGGCAAACCAGAATCCTGGCATTCGCAGTCTCCACAAACACATTGCCCTCGTCCGTTGCAGATGCCCTGGTGTAGATTAAAAGACATTTGTTTAACCACATGAGCCACTATATAAAAAGATCTGTTATAATGGTACACCACACTTTTTATCATTTCAAAACAACTTCTTCTCTGTGTCGTTCAGAGACTCACCCCTCTGCTATCCAGACACGTCTGGTTGCCCCTGGGACATTCACAGGCTGGTCCGTCCCAGCCCAAAGTGCACGCACACGCGCCCAAGCTGCAAGAGCCACGGTCTAATGCAAACACAAGTGGGGGGTGAGTGAGTTACGTTATAATCACACAGCGGCCAGTTCACTCCTATATCATACTTTGGAGGGATGCGAAGCCTAAGTAAGACATAAGAGAAAAACGGCCTCTCTCTCTCAATCTCTCGCACGCACGCACGCACGCACGCACGCACGCACGCACGCACGCACGCACGCACGCACGCACACACACACACACACACACACACACACACACACACACACTCGGTCACTTACCGTTGCAGAGGAAGCCTCCATGTCTCTGGCACTGGGTCTTGTCAAACTGGCAGAAGGGACCTTCATATTGCTCTGGGTTGTAGCAGACACAGTGACCACACAGGCAGTCTCCGCGCCCTGAGCATGGCTCCACCATGCCTGGACCAATACACATGGCCATGTTGCTTGTGGACACGCTTGACGAGCAGTTACAGTACGGACCCAGCCTGAAGGAGAAACACAGAAAAACAGCAAGGGTCTCATTTCTCTAGTTCAGCAATTCTCAACCTTTTTTTAATTTCAAGGACACCCAGCTTGATATGCATTAGGCCATGGCCCGCTATTAGATAGGATGGTTATTTCTGGGGTCTCACTCAGTGTCAATTTCTCTCTGAGAGTGTCCCATAAGTCTATTTGGTTCCTAACTACCAATCGTTTAGCTGGGGACCCCCTGGAACCCCCTCAAGGACACCTGGGGCTCCCTGGCCCACTTTGAGTCTAGTTTCTATATACAGTAGCATAATAATATCATGCATCATCAAGTGCTCTTCTGGGCCAAACAAAAAAAAATGTTTGTCAAAATGATGATCATCTCACCAGCCATCATAGCACTGACACTTGCCACAGACCAGATCCCCGTTGCCATTGCACCTGATAGCCTTAGGAGATGGGCTCTGGAGACACAGGAGAGAGAGGCAGCAGTGTGAATCCACACAGTGTGTTTTGTCTCTTTTTGTGCACAGCAAAGTTTGATTTAACTCGAAATGAATTTGTGTGTGTGTGCGCGTGCGTGTTTGTTTTTACGTTTTCACAGTTGCAGGTTGGACAAAGGACCTCTGCGTTAACATTGAGGGCAGTGCTGAAGGTTGTGGGTTTGACTCTCATTACGCCCTTTCTATCAGCTGGATCCATCTTACAAACGTGCTCCTCGTCAACCATCTGCTGGGCCTGCAGCTTCACTTTGAATTTGCCCTGGTGGACAGTGACACACAATGTACATTTCAATGTATGTGTGCTGTGCACATCAGAATGAGTTCAATAGCCATTCCCTCGTTTGTTCCTTTTCTTATTCATCACAAACACAGCTGTGCGTGCGTGCGTGAGAGTGTATGTATTGGGAATCTGTATAAGCATTTGAATAGTCTAGAATGATATACAGTATCCACAATACTCCGCACACGTTATCAATTATTTCACATGCTTTGTCTGCAAAACACTATCCAGTTACATCCTGTTATCCACCTTTATCCTAAATTGTTAGTTGTAACATTCCAGCTAACATACAGCGGATATACACTGTTTTGGGATTAGACGTGTCATGTGGTTTTTGAAACTTACAATGTTTCCAGGCTTGATTTGAAACGCCCCGTACGGTAGCACCTCTCCACTGGTCTTCAGGAATTGTGCATTAATAGCCTTTGGTCTGTCCTCCGCACGGATGCTCATCTTTGAACGGATACTCTAAAAGAGAGAGAGAGAGCATTATTTAAGCCTAATAAATACTTCGTAGAACTCATTTTCACATTCACAATGCATTGCGTTGCTACTGTAGCTTGAACATTTTTCAGCAAGTGACACATCATGAGATATTATAGATAGTAGATAGTGATAGAATAAATTAAGCTTCAGAACAGTGATTTTTTCGTACAATTTGAATACAGTTATCATGTTTAATCAACTGCCTAATGACTACTACCTTCCTGAAGACTCAGTTACTATAAAAACCTATGATCCATTGTCTTGGACAATACCTATGATCATGGATGGTTTGGTCATTTGGCTAAAGTTGAAGGAGCTAATTACTGTACATCAAAGGCCTTCTCCATGATGACGAGGATGTTGGACGAATCTTCTTGTAGCACACCCAACTCAGCGATGGGAAAATAGTCTTGGAGTTTCTACACAGAACAGTGGACAATAGAAAGAGACACATTTAGGCATCATAAACCAATTGAATGGAGACTAACATAGCGGTACTTTAAGTCCAGGTGTGCCCTGGGATTTTGTGACAACCACACATTGTTATTGCAATATACTGTACTAAATTGTATACAGTAACAAAAAGTTATAAATTATTATAATTTTTACTATATCAGTAATTTGTGCACACTCATTCCCCAATTCTATACCCTAAAAATATATTTTAACATTTATATTTATATTATATTATATTTATACATCTTTTTTTTTCTTACAGAGGCTATTTTCACACAAAAGATTTGAAAACCACTGCTCTGTAACTGATATGAATCCATGACCTGGACACGATTATGACATCTGAAAACTTAACTTAACTTCTGTTTCTTCTGTTATTTCTGGAGTCTGAACTGTTTGGGTGAAAAGCAACTAAACGCACACTAACCTCATAGAAAGTTAGAGAGTGGTTGGTGACAGCGAAGATAGGGATGATGTTATGTTTGCCCAGCAGGCGGACCAGTGTAGGCACCGATGGGTAGTCCTGCTTGGTGTCTTCTGTGTATGTGTCAGTTGCGTCCAGGTGGCACTTCTCGTCGTTGCGTGGCAGGATGCCCGACAACACGTTGGCGCCGTCCGACTCATAATGGAAGGCGGACTCTGTGGAGAAGACGAGGAGATGCGTGGCGTGGTCGCGCCAGCCAATCTTATCCTAAATGAAGGGAGATAGTTCAAATGGACCTCAATTAAAGACGGAATAGTCACTGGTACCATCTCCAGAGAACAGTCATGTACGCACGCACGCACGCACATGCACGCAGGCAGGCAGGCAGACAGACAGACTGGGGGGAGCAGTAAGGGGTTAAATGTCTTGCAATTGTACCTGGGACTTCTGGAGTCCTAGGTGGGCTCACTAACCATTCAGCTATGGCTGCCCACATACACACACAAACACATACAAAGACTTTAAATACAGGCACTAAAATACCCATAATAGGTCTTACTAACCCCACAGACTGCAGCCTGGAGAATGGCATCAAATCCACCTTCTGGGGCATCCAGGTTGCCAGAAATTCTTTCCTTCTGAAGCAGGCTGATGAAGCTATCCACATCCTTAGTGAGTTTGATGGCATTTTTGAAGGAAAATGGAGAATCGCTGTTGGGCCATGGCTGGCGGAGTCTTATGAAAGAATTAAAGAGAGAGAGAGATTAAATTAAAGAGAAAAGACAAAGAGAGCATTTGAGCAGGGCTCATTTATACTTCTGTCAGATGGCCGTGAAATACATTCATTGTTTCATACAAGTGATACAGTCATCCAACAAAATATAACTTATGCTTAAGTATGTGCATCTATGAAAAGCATTCAATTTGCTAGGAAATTGTTCTCACTTCTCCGGTCTCATATCTGTCTGGGGCTCCACCACTTTGTCCACAAACTTTCCGAAACCAATGGCGTAGTCATCAGACAGCTTCTCCACCAACAAAGCTATAGGAAACACATTAAACGTTACCATCATTGTGTCAGGATATTGGATAGATAATTATGTCTCCTCTTCTCCTCTGTCTATCTGATAAGACCAGTAATCGCTACACAAGGTGCTTTCTAAACAGAATTGATTGAGGTTTTTGATGATGGTACTAATAGATGAATTACTTTGTCAAAGAAAACCAGCAGTTGCTCCAGCTAAACGTGAGTTGGATTTGTAAGTTGCGGTAGATGGTAAATGGTGCATTTATATAGCGCCTTTATCCAAGGTTCTTTACAATGTGCATTACATTCACCCATTCAGTCACACATTCACAAACCGACGGCAGAGGAAACCATGCAAGCCACAAAGCTGCTCATCTGGAGCAATTAGGGGTTCAGTGTCTTGCTCAAGGACACTTTGACGCTGACTCTGGGGGAGCCCAGGATCAAACTGGGAACCGTCCCAAGCGGCCGTCCTACCTCCTGAGCCACTGCTCCGTGCCGCCCCTATGTGTTGTGTTTCACATCAAGACTTAAGCTCACATTATAACGAATTAAGTCTTAAACTAAAGTTATATCTTAAATGAACCCTATGTTAAAACAAACGTTATTATAGCGTAACTCCCCTATGTTCAGACTATTTTATGTTTGAACTTACACTTAGCTGGTGCAACAGGTGAGGCTCCAGTTCTATACTTAGGCTAACTCACTGTACCCTTATGAACCAGAATAGGCTTACAGCAAACCTGTGCAGTCACAGGGAATTTCATCTTCTATATCCAGGTTCAAACTTGATATCGGGTGTGGCGGGACCACTAAAGCGGCATGCTATCTCCTTAAGCTAAACTGACCACCTGTAGGACAGGCAGAGTAAGAAAAGCTAGATTTGGCCAGTTGAGAAATTGGGATAGCAGGAGACACAGACGTTGAGAACTCAGGAAACGCATTAAACATTAGCATCGCTGTCAGGATTTTGGATTGATTATTATGTCTCCTCTTCTTCTCAGTCCATCTCATGAGACCAGCAATCGATACATACGGTGCTTTCTATTTTAAAGTAAAACATAACTGATTCATTGAGGTACTTGTCTAAAATGCAAAGGATCCAGCCTATCAAGTAATGTCAAGTATATTTGTATAGCTTCAAGTCTCAAGGGGCTTAACTAGAAATTCCCATTCCAGGGCAGAAGGGTGTGCAATAAGTGTCGAGAGGACAATTATTGTACAAACATTGGGTATAAGAAACATCTGACTCACCCAGTTCCTTGCCCATCCTCTTAAGATTGTTCAAATCGTCTGCCATGGAGTTGGAGAAGTCCATGAGAATGTACAGGTCCAGAGGCCCTTTGGTAGGAGCAAAGACCTCCACGTCCACCACCCGCTCCTCTCCCGGCAGGAAGGACATGCTCATCGTCTGGGGAGCTACCTGGGACTGCTGCAGTAGAACGTTGATTTTCTCATTCTGGACAGAGATGAAAGCCAAGTTTAAATAAGATCAGATTTAGATATAGATTCAACTGTATTGTCCCAGCACAGGTTTACAGGTGGGTCAAATTCATATAAACTGCCATCAATTGCAATTTCAATAGAATAGAGAAAGAAAGAGAGCAAGGCAACGATGTCAATTATCCTAATATATGAGCAACGGCAAATATATACGCATCATGTATGGTTAAAGATATTCAAAAATAGAAATAGTTAAATGGCAGCAGATATAGAAACACAGCCCTCACCCTGCAGGTGAGACATTACATAGCAGCAGATATCAAACATGTTAGTGATACATATGTGACAGCGCACAAATATATACACATAGGCCAAGGGACAGATGTCAGAAGATGAAATATGAAGGAAAGGACAACATGACAAAAGGGGAAGAGAAATGAGGATCTGGACGTCTGTGAACAATTATACGTATAAATGCAAAGCCTCTCGTGTGAGAAGTAGGTAGGAAGGACACTTACTTTCTCAATTTTCATACTGCTTGCAGCTGTAATTTCTGCGCTGCAGTGATGGGCCCTTATATTCTCTAACAGGTCACATCGGGGGCCATCAAAAGTCTGTGCAGAAAGTGGGGGGTTATTACTGATTATATTTGTTAATAACTGTTTGTTCTTTGGCTTTGTTTTTTTATTCTAGATGTCAATTCTAATGTGAATAACTTGTGATCTAAAACATGTAGAATTAAAAAAAACTTGTTTTTCAAAAGATTTACCATGTTTGACATTTCTATAAAGTCCACTAATGAACCTTCTTCGATAAATTCACATAATGCATGGTGCAAATGGCAGAACTTCCTGACTATAATGTATAAGGGCTTAGCGCCTTGAATATGGGTCTCACTCTCTCCATGCCGCACTCACCTCGTCTGGGCAATAGGCACAGCCTATCCCAGCCTGTATACATGCCGAGCAGGTGCCGGATCGGGCTGCGAGGCAGTGGTTTACTATCAGAGAACGGAGGGGAGAAGTGTCAGGAACAGTCAGAGTCACGGAAGCAAGAAAACACAATTCAACCGCATGATACATTGTCAGAATACCTGTGGTAAAACGAAACAGACTTCTCCCCGGTCTAAATATAAATCTTTTTTTCCAGGGCATCCCATTAGACCATTCCATATTGCCACTGCCAGTATCAATGACTCAGTCTTGGTTCTCATTAAGTTATAAAACTAACTTGATGAAAACAAAAACAAACTTAATTCAGATTAGAGTTGTGTTTGACAGCAATCTGGCGATATGAATCGTCTCATGATTTATTATTGCAGTGTGTTATTATTCAACACACTGCAATATATTGTGCTGTGTATTGAACCTGGGACCTTCTATTTCCCAGGCGGCCTTCTCTGCCCATTCGGGTATGGCCGCCCGCCAAAATTAGAGTACTCTTTAAATTCTTCTTTTGATGTTAACAGTGGGATCGGCACTTATATTCATCACAGTACCTATAACATCGAACACCATAGCACCACTTTTTGTGAAATCGGAGCAAAGGAATTTACATTTGCCTATACCAGTAATAAATAATTAAATGGACAAATTCAAATTTCAACATAATTATCTTCATATAATTGGTCCTCACTAATTCATTATAAGATGGTACCATTTCTGTCTACTCGGTCTGTCTGTGTCCCAGAGGAGGGCTGTGGACAGTGACATCAACGGTAAGCAGGTTTGGTCATGTCAAACAAGATTTCAAACTTCTTTTATTATTATTATTAATAATGCTAGAACAACGGCTTCTATTTCAGCATGCTACCTTTCCAGGAAGAGAAAGGCTGTAGTTTTTATTAGCTTGGATTCTCCATCGATGATGATGGTAGGCATGTTTCTGAACTGTCCATATCCCACCAATGAGACACAGAGTGAGTAGACGAAAGGTGTGCCATCTTATAATGAGTATTAATGAGGACCAATTATATGGAGGTAATGTTGAAAATGGGAGTTGTGCTCCTATAATAAAACATCTGTAGTGTTTTTGATAATCAATACAGTAGGCTATGGCCAAACGCGATACATGATACTATATGTGCATGGATATTTTCTTAATGCACGTGTAGGATTCTTCTCACCATTGTCAGCATAAGAGGTGGTCAAAAGGACTGCTAGAAGCCCAAGCCACCCTGAGAGATGTAACGTCCATCTCCCCATCGCCTTCCTGCAATAGAAATACACAAATGAACACTGTCAAACACAAGCACAGGCATGCACAGCACATGGACATATGCGCGTACACACAATCTATTATTATCATTAGTAACTGCTAGAGATGAGAGAAGTTAAGGCTTCCCCCCAAGACACTTGTACACATGTACCGGTACACAGAGAGAGAGAGGAAGAAAGTGAAAGGGAGCCAGGGAGGGGTAGGGGCAGAGAGAGGTGAGAATTATTCCCCATAGAAGCATCTGGGCCCTGCCTCCACAGACTACAATACAGTGTAATATGAACCATCTGCACTGTCCCCAGAGAGTGAACCAACGCAATCACTCCCACCCACTTCATTCCATGACATTGTACAGCGAGCTTGTCAGATTGGTTTTGTAATTCTCATCGCGATTTATGTACATCAGTCTATCAAAAACGGATTGCAACTTGAAGCGTATTTATCCCCAAAACACTGGCTACTGCTCTAGTGCGTATGGGGAATAAATATAATTTCCCCTATGCTCACAGTACTTTGACAAAGAAAACCAGCAGCCAGTTGCACCAGCTAAATGTGAGTTGGATGAGTTGGAGGTGAGGATGCAAAACCACCACAAAAGCTAACATTGTGACTAGTTGAAACTAAAGAAGGTTATCTTATATAAAAATTGGCTTAAGGGACCGGCGGTCCGGCTGGTGGGCGGGCGGACCACGTCTTCACGCTCATGTCACTATGCCCAAATGTGGAGTGTTTTGTCTAACCTTCAATGTGTCGTCATGGCATCAGGCGCAAACAAATCAGTCAGCTCCATATATGGGCACAAAAGGAGGCATGCCCATATATGGGCATATACTTATGACATCAGAGATCTCCATATATGGGCATATTGTGTGTGAGGGGCCGCATAGCAGCTCGAACTCTAGATGTGAGGGCCGCGTAGCCCAAACCTCTATAGTATCTTAAGTTAATCCCATATTATAACAAGCTTGTATGGCGCAACCAGTTTATATTATGTCATAACGTAACAGTGACCCTTGCATTCAAATTACTGTATGCTGTTTGAACGTACATTTAGCTGGTGCAACAGGTGAGGATAACTCACTGTTCTCCCTTCTGATATGAACCAGAATAGGCTTGCAGGAACCCCTGTGCAGTCATGTGCAATTTCATCTTCTATTTCCAGGAGTACAACTTTAAAAACTGCAGTATATAGGCTACTAGTAGTGTCATCCGGAGCATTACTAAAATGTATGCTATCTCTGTAGGCTGAACTGAACTATTATCACCTGTAGGACAGGCAGAGTGAGAAAAGCATTTAAGAGTAAAGAATTTGGCCAGTTGAGACATGATAAAATCACATGGTTAAACTGGGATGACTGGAGAGGTACAGACAGGGAGAACTGAGGTAGTATGTCAAATGGCATGTTGTGTCAAGACTTTACACAAACACTGTGCAAAGTCTGATGTGTCTCCTCCACTCCCATCACAGGAGTTTGGGAATGAACAATGGACATTCACTGATACCAAATGTCTCAGCAATTGTCCCAGTGGGTAGATAGTAGGATCAGGCGCTACTGTGCAGAAAATGAGGCTCTTCGTGACCTCCCATCTGGACTGAAGACCTATAACTCATAGATGGAATTTCACCTTGAGGCGAGAGAGTGACCTAACCATTTTTAAAAACAGAGCTAAAAAAATGGGAACAGGGTTTTAACATTTCACTGTGAACTTGAGTTGACTACAGGTGTGTGCGGTTGCATGCCTGTCAGTGTGCGTGTGCGTGTGTGTGCGTGTGTGTGTGCATGTGTGCGTGTGTGTGCTTGCTTGCTTGCTTGCACCATAAGCTGTCACATAAATCACTACTGACCACGTTGGGTCAAGGGGAAAAGAACAGACTAGCCCCTATCTTCCCATTTTGGCCTCAAGTCACAGAATGTGAACTTGAGTTGAGAAAAGACACGTTGTATTTTGCCCGTTTTGAGGAGGCCCTATATCAAAAGCAACAGGACATTAAGATGTTAAGCTGAGAGAGACAAAACCTGCAATAGAGGGAACAGAAAAGATGGATAGAGGAGAACTGAAGAACTCAATGAAGTTGTGTAGGATAGCAAGGAGAGGACACTTCAAAAGCCAGTGTGGTTTGTACTCATTATGGACAAGAAGCCCTCCAGGTGAACATTCCAGGACTGGGTGTGGAAACAACCTTGCTATGACATCATCAAAGGGGAGTTAGTCACAGGTCTGGGGGTCGTGCTCATCATCATCGATCCTGCCTTTGACAGCCAGATAAAAATCCAGCTGTCCAATCCACCTGGATACCAACTCAATAACACCCTCCTCATAGCAATATCCATGACAGCAAACAAAATCCTATATTGCAGCTCCTCAAGTTCACAATCACTAAATCAGGATTAATCGCATGGCAGACTGCTTGAGTAAACATCAGTATCATATCTTCTTCATTCTATCAGTACCATTTCACCTGATCAAACTTTGATGGGCCAGAAATGGTACACAAAACAACAACAACAACATAAAATGTAATGTTGGCCAAAATCTGTCCACAGCTGTCCACAGTCTTGTATGCAATTCCCAAACCACATGAACCACATGGTGAGAAAGTTCAACAGCAAACCTCCGCAAGTCCTTCAGCTCGTACACAGAATAAAATCACAACACACTATGAAATTAGGACTCCAGACCAGCCAGCACCTAACACATTAAAACTTGCCAAACCAACAGCTTCAAGGTGGGTAGAGCAGCAGGGGAAACAATGGAGCAATTAAGAGATTTATGAGCCATGCGCTCAAAGAGAGTACTTATCAAACAAACCTCTTGCTGTGTTCTCTTGCCCAATCCAAGTCCAAAAGTCCAACAATTAAATAGGGAAACTGCTTAATCCGTTCCTTTTACTTAGTGCCACACAGGCGACTGAAAAAGATAGTATCCACCTGCGTCGAGAAATGAAAGTCCTCAAGTCCAAGTTCCAAGTTCCCAAGGATCCCTGGAATGCCGACACAGGGGGAAGAAGAAGCACGCTCCCTCCCTCTCTCTCTCTCTCTCTCTCTCTCTCTCTCTCTCTCTCTTCTATCTTAATGCCTTCCTTCCTTCTCTAGTCCGGTCAAACATTCACTTATTTCTCCTTCAACACAGTTGTGTGTGTTGTGTGTGTCTGTGAATGATTTAAAGTATGAGAGAGACAGAGAGACCCGAAGAGTGAGGACCAGCAACTGAGTGAATGTGATTGTGGCGTGGTGCAATTTGATCCCTCCTTTAGCTTGCACACACTGTACACACACACTGTAGTGTACACACACACACACACGCACGCTCACACGCAAACACACTCACTCACTCTCTCTCTTCCCTACCCAGGTGAGTAGCAGTGACATGGAGGGTAACACCCTTCCTGTCCTAGGATGTACCTCTATCTCCTCCCCACCCTGTTAACAGTTAAAAGGCTCCGCTCCTCTATGTGTCAGGGGCAGGCACCCCCCCCCCCCCTCCCATATACATTCCTCCCAGCCAGGAGTTCACCTGTGTGGGCTTGAGAGTGCCGAGCTAGGCCCCACCTTACATGGCCCACTCCCAAGCCCATGGGAGTGGCACACAGGGCAAAACACTGCCTGCAGGCTATGGGAAACGGTTGACTGCATGACAAATGCTTGGCTATACACATGGGGGGGGGAAGTTTTCATATCAAATATTTATTATGCAAACAGTTACATTTCTGTGCGTGCAAGGGCCTACAGCTCAGCTCAACGCAACTCAACTCAACTTTATTGTCACATCACAGGTTTACAGTTGTAAAAAAGTGGGTGAAATTCTTTGTCGTACAAGTTGTATCATTGCAGTTTCAAGAAAGATGGGAAGAGATAGAGAAACAAAGAAAACAAACAAAAAAACTAAAAACTGAGAAACAGGTCAGATATCAATATGAACAGTGTGAAAGATATACATGATAACATAAGGTGCGTGGTTAAAAATAGCAGGGCGAGGCAGTTAGATATGATTGAGCTCTTTCTCAAGGCACAAGACACTTCCCTTTGCTGTACGCCTGCAGCAGCAGTGGTAGAAGAGGTGTATATCAGGCAAGGTGCATTCCTGGGCAGAGAGACCAACAAAGAACCAGTCCCAGATGATCCAGCCAACATGGCACGCTGCCCTCTCTCCCTGCATGGGACTCTCCTGCAGTGCGCTGTGTGTGCGTGTGCGCGTGTGTGTGTGTGTGCGTGTGCGCGTGTGTGCGTGCGTGTGTGTGTGTTTTATCAAGATTCAGAAACTAACAGCTGGGTGGGCTAGTGATTACCAAACAGGCCATCTACTGTAGTAACAAGATAAGGTTTGATCTCTGTCTCAAACAGCCACGCTGCCAAGGTGTCCCGCCAAAGTGTCTTGCAAGCGGACAGACACCCTTGCCTGTTCACTGCACTGCACTGTAAGACACTCTAGCCATTTAAGCCCTATTTTCAAAATAGGAACTATATAGTTGCAATGCCCCAGTGCCCCAAATAGGGACGCCAGGTTTAAAGTGCCTACAAGAACATCAGATAAATCCAAGAAATGTGAAAATCTCCTAAATAGCTTGTGTGTAGTGCATGCATAACACAACAGTGGTCTAGACAGGGTTAGTGTGACTGTTTAGGAGGACAGCACACACCCAACCACACTGGTCTTTTCACTGCAAGGAGGTAATATCCCTCCAGGTACACGCATGCACACCACAAACCAGGTGTTCAGTGATTTTTTTTCCAACACTCATACACCTTAATCTACTACTGTGCCAACTCATTGTTTGTCTCTGCCACACCGGAACGGCAGGGGGCGGGCTGGGGATTATGTTTTCACCCCTGTCTATGTTATGTCTGTGTGTTAGTGAGCAGCTCAGCTCAGCCACCGATGGACCAATTGGCGTGAAACTTTGCATGCACAGTGCACACTAAAGGCCCAGAGGTTTCAAATCAGAACTCATGGTGGCACTATAACAAGCCACGTCACGTTTTTTAAATGCATGTTAATGGGTCTCTACATCCCCATGCAGCTTCCCCGCGTCCTGCCGGCTGCATCCCACCCACGACTGACACAGGCTTGGCTAGGCGACCCGATCTGCGATCTTGCACTTTTATAGTTTACAATTAATATTGCACAGAATGCAGTAATGCACACACATGTAGCCTGCCCTTGCCTATAGGTACACAAAATCACGCACGCATGCACAAATGCACTCCAATAGACCTATGAATACAATGTAAATGATGATTAAGACTCACAGGTGAGAATGGCCCTTTCCTCTTTCCACACACTGGGCAATCTGAGCAGAGGAACATACATTTGACTCAATGGTTTAGTTCTCTCAGGGGGAATATAGAATTGTTGCAACAACTCTCCTCACTCGCCTCCCACACTGGCAGCATCTTCAGCAGCCATGCCAGTCACAACAGCCCTTTCACATTTCAAGGAGATCTTTGGAGGGCGTGGATTGCAGATCATTTTTGCAACTTGTGCAAAGGTTCAAGGATATAGGGTCAGTTAGGTTTCAACACTAAATGAGAGTTCTCGATAGGCTTAAATTATACCATGTGCAATGTGATTCAAATAGCTTGCAAAGTGGTAAAATAGCCTTTCAGTATGTAGCAAATATTTTGTATAACTCATCTAAGATAATTACAAGAGTTAGAGCCTCACAAATGAGCATCCTAAAACCATGAGGCCAGGATGCATTATTATTTTTGTTGATTACATATTTGTATCCCCCTTCCCCTAACCATACCTTGTAACATTTCATAAAATGCACACAAGTATTACCAATAACAATATAAATAATGTATACTGATAAGTGTAACCTATTTTAACAATTAAATGAAAGAAGCCTAGACAAAAGCCTCTGCAGATCAAAAACCAATTAGTTATTGATCACATAAAAACAAAAGGTTCTGCCTTCTCTGTTAGGCTGAGTCAATATTGTGTTTTACATCATATGAAACTGGTGCATATTACAGATAACACATCATTTGCATAAATTAAATAAACCCAAAAATGAGGGGAACTAAAAGTTTAACAAATTAGCCTCTGATAATTTTTCATTCTGATATCAGAAAATGTTTCCCCTATTCACCTGTAGTGGCATGCAGGCCTCATCGTAATAATCACACAGTAACTTTTGTTTTGCAACTTTGTAATTTTGTTGGAATAAAAATCTTTCACCAGCTAATGCAAGCAGCAGCCGGTATTTTTTTTTTACTACTGGAGTACTTTACTAATTTTACTTCTACTCCACTACATCTCAAATGCATTTCTATACATTTTAAAACTTGTGGAATGGGACATTCTGCATAATGAGTACTTTTACTTTCGGTACCTTATGTATATTTTTGGATGCCAAAACTTTTGTACTTTTACTCAAGTAACTTTTGAATACCGAAATTGTACTTGTAACAGACTATTTATACAAAAAGGTATTGATGAAGTAAAACATTTGAGTACTTCTTCCATCACTGTCCATGGCACACCCTACTTACCCGTCCTGTCGAGATGCACCTGCGTGCATGGATCTCATCACCTGACACGGTCAGTCAGGTGTGACTTCCAAGCAGAGAATCATCTTCATCGATGGAAAAACACAATATGTCTCCAATGAAGCCCTGAAACAAACCTTTACACTGGCCAAGACATTCCTTCACTTTCAGCTCCTCTGTGCTATTCTTTTCAAACAGCCCTCTGTGTGTGTGTGTGTGTGTGTGTGTGTGTGTGTGTGTGTGTGTGTGTGTGTGTGCGCGCGCGCGCGTGTGTGTATGTGGTATGTGCGCGCGCGCAGTGGTGGAAAGTACCTAAGTAGGCTACATACTCAAGTATTGTACTTAAGTACAATTTTGAGGCATTTTTACTTTACTTGAGTGTTTCCAATTTTCAGTACTTTTACTTCTACTGCACTACATCTCATGTTGTACTTTTTACTCCACTATTTGAAAACGGACAATATCGTTTTTTAAATGAACACATGGTTCTCAATGACCTCATGCACACCGGCTCCGAATTTACCGTGCGGCGATGCGTTTTTTTTTCCAATCGAACCCAGTTCGATTTGTGCGTCTTTTCGCATGCGGTAAAAACTGATTGACTAATCGCACCCTGTCTGCAAAGGCCTTAAATGTTTAATTGCGGACTTTAACTTGTAACAGAGTATTTCTACATTGCAGTATTGATACTTTTACCGAAGTAAAAAAATGTGAGTACTTTTTCCACCACTGCGCGCGCGTGTGTGCCAAGTCTTTCATTTACATGACAAAAGCGTGCTCTTGGCTCAGATCACTGCGCACATTCGTAGGTCTTTTTTTCTCCAAACCGCTAAAGGAGTCCAAAGAATCTTCCACGGGTGTAAATCACAGTAAATAGGGCAGCGCAAACTAATTAAAAAATACAACCGACGTCACATGGTGGAATATGTTGTAAAATTAGATTAACTAATGGTCTCAAGCATATAAACCGTGGATATACACCTAGTTTTATTATATTGGCCTGCCTCCTATCCAGTGCACACACACATGCACTCATGTGCGCGCGCGCGCACACACACACACACACACACACACACACACACACACACACACACAAAAACTAATGGCACTTTTACAGTTGAGATTTGTAGTTTTTTTTGTATTTTCAGCAGGTGTAGTATACACGTGTAAATCTGAAGGTGATTGGTGAAGGTTATATTTACAGTGAAAAACAGTCAACCTCACTGGCCAACATTGTTATTGTCTCTTCCTACAGTATGTAGGCGTACAGTATCTCACCCATCTGCTACTCAATGGCAGTTAAAACCAAAGGGCGCTGGTTCTGTTCTTGTAAAAGGTGTATTTTAATCCGCTGACAGTGAAAACTTTGACCTCAGTGGCCTCTTCCTATCCTTCTGGATGGAAGTCAGATGTGGAGAGAGGTAAATCCAAACTGCACACGTCTGCTGAACACATGCTGTCAGACACAGACAAGAGATTCAGGCCAACTGTCTGTAGACAACAGAGCTTACTCACAATAACAAGAGGACTATCATTGCCTTAGAAAATAGATTCGAATCTGTACTAGAACAGTTTGAGAACAGAATGTTTGCAGTGTCATCTGAGCAGAACTGTGAATTGGATGAACATTTAAAGCTACAATCCATACGTTTTATCAAAGAGAAGGGAGATCACCTCCAACCACTGTTATCATTGTATTAACATACTCTACCATTGGTTGAAATGTTTCATTCATTAAAATAAGTTCCATATTGTAGCTTTAATCTAAATTGACTTATCAAGGTTACTTGTAGTGTACTACTACTGCATAAATTAGTAATCGACAAGAACTCAAATTGAAAAGACAGCATCCAATCAAATTTATTTACCTTGTCAGCGATATATGTACAACTGTAAAAAGAAAAAGAAAAAAAGAAACAGAACCTTGCACTATATTTATGAGACATTGAAAATTAAACCAAAACAGCAAATCTTAACAGATGAGTGAAACAAATACTGATGCACATCTCCAAATGTTCAAGATTGACATCAGACCCATGAAAATATTGTATCCAAACAGAAATTAAAAATTAACAAGTTTGTCATACGTTTTTTGATGCATATGACAGGTTAGGGACCATCTAATCTTTCAAATCACTTTCATGACAACTGAAGAAACAGTTTTGAGCTGAAATAAGATCTGAATAAAGATTAGGCCGATGCATAGCTTCAATAGAGGCCAATTGTAGAGCTGGGTAACAACAGATAACCAGTGTGGATTCCCACTTCTACCAAATGATCAGTTCACAGTTGCTATTTATAACATATCATGCATCACTTTGCTTAATGTACAAATCCTTGACATCAATCAAAGATGTAAAATGGTTCCACACAGGTAACTTCACTATTCGTTTAGTATCGGGCTTTAGACACAATGTTACAGATACAATCCCAGAGATCAAAGGCAGTAGTCTGGAGAGTGGGTCTTTGTGTAGCAGAGGGCCTTTGAAGGCTGTGCCTAAAAAATGCACGATAAGTGCATAAAAATGCACAATAAGTGCCCATCCGTTCAGTTCTCCTCTCTCTCTTGCAATGTTTACATTTAGAAAGAACATTGAAACATGTGCACACTGTTCATACTCTCAGCCATTCACTCACTCACTCAATACATGCACATTCTCCCACACCCCTCGTGTTCATTGTTTTGCTTTCTTTAGGATGGTGCCTACAGCAGAGATAACTGTTGTCTTGGTGCCGCTGGCGGTGGTTGTCACAGAGACGACCCCTGGCAGGGTTGCCGAGGTGGTGAGGAGAGTGGGTTGGGCCAGGGTCACGGGGACAGCAGAGTCCCACTTGCTTTTCCTCTTCTGGGCCTCTGCTGAAGGGGGATGGCAGAAGACACACAGGAATGAGTGGACAGGCAAAGATATCCCCAGGAAACTGATTCATTTTAAAGTGCAGACCGATTTGAAATATGTATTTACAAACGTCAATGAGTTCTTAACAGCTCAATGTTTAGACAATGTTGACAACAATTATCCAGGCAACTATGGTAACTAAGATTTTAATAACTTTCAGGAAAATGTACACATTAATCCGGGACAACGCTCCACACGTCCCAGGCTCTTCTCCCTTCTGGCTCCCAAACTGTGGAATGAACTCCCCATTGCAATTAGAACTGCAGACTCACTCCCAATCTTTCACCATAATGTGAAGACTCACCTCTTCAGACTCCACCTTAGCCCGTAGCACTTGCCGTAGCACTTGCACTAGCCTCGACGACCTTGCAGGCTTATGCAAAGGCTAAAATGAAATTTAGATAGCAGGTTATGTAGACAGATGCCAGGTCATTGTTGACCTGGCATAGTTTTTTTTTATAGATATAGATTGTTTGGATATTCTACTGTTAAGACTGATGATAGGTCCTTGGTTTACCTATGATCCTAGATTACTATTTCTATGCATTTGGTGTATTACCTTGTGTTGTCCTTGCTTACTGTAAATAGCTCTGGATTAAGAGCATCTGCTAAATGCCTAAATTGTAATTGGAAATGGTCTACGTTTATGTACAATATTTGGCCGAATAGACAGATGAATCACTGAATAGACCATGACATGTATTGATCCTGTGAGCTGTGAAATGTATTTCAGAAAAATATTTACCTGTGGCTGTGGTGCTGGTGGTGCTGGTGGTGGAGGGTGCAGGGATAGAGGGGTTGGTGCCCTTCTTGGTACCGGTCACAAACTCAATCTGTGGTAAGAAGACACAGAACATTGTAAAACAAAGATTTTAATGTGGGTTTTTTTCGCCACAAAGTTTGAATAATGATTATATTTATTATGTGAACAAAGGAGATCTGTCTAGGCTACATGTTCCTTCAAGTTAAAAGTGCTGAAGCATTTGCAGGCTCATGCATGGCAGTGAGTAAGTCGATGATGGAAGCATGTGTCCCACTGTTTGGTTACCCTGTTCCCAGAGACACACCCTGCACCTTTAACTGGCAACCAACATTGGCACCTTAAGGGTGATTTATAGTTAGTTGCGTGGCGGTGTCGCGCTCTGAAACTAGCCGACCTACAAGCTCACAGCACGTTGCACCGTGATGCGTTATGAGCTTGTAGATCTGCTATTTTTGGTGTGCAACCCTGGTATGCAACTGACTTACAAATCAAACATTATTCCCGTCAGGGCGGATTATTCTGAAGAATCATTCTGTACCTTGTCAGTATAACGCGCACACACGTCCAGCGTAAGTACACATGCATGGCTCACTAACAAAACACAACAAGGCTGGGCTTGAACAGCGGGGATGAAGGGATATCTTGGCAACATTAATTTCAGTATGTATATGTGTGCTATACACAAAGTAAAAAACTAAAAGGCAGCTGGTGGAGACATGCCCGACACAGACAGAGAGGGAACAGTAGAGGAATCAACCATGTGATTTCTTTGTGAGGAAAGAAGAATACCAGACATTTTATGTAGCTGTTGTCCATACCTTGGTCCTCTCTTTCTTGGCTTTCTCCAGTTTGTCCATCTCCACTTTCTGTGCCTTGGCTGAAGGGCAGAGAGATACATTTTGTTCAGGTACAGTTAAGCACATAGCCTTGCTGAGAAACATACACTGCACTCAGCTTACCTAGAGCTTCATAGTAAGAGTCTTCTGACCATCCATGAGGATCAAACATATCCTTTGGGTAGTTGGTCCCCAGCTCGTCTATACCACAGAACTGGATGAGTTTCTCGTAAATACTGAAAAGGCACCGAAAACACAATTCAGCAAGTGACATCAGCAAAAACATACTGTGCTTACAAACATCTGCTGTTAATTATGGTTTTCGAGAAGAGAAAATGGATGAGCTTTAACGTGTGTCCATCAAAAATGTCAAAAATGCTGCATGTGATAGACTCATTATCTGATTAACAACAAGCTAAGTGTTTGTGGGTCTGTTCTTGGGTTTAGTGACAAACCTTGGGTTTCGGAACTCTTTCTTCTTCTGGATGTGGTTATTTGTGTCAAAATCTCCCTGTTGCTTCCTCTCATAGAGCTTACAGATCTTCTCCTGTTACAAAACACACAAATGATCAATCAAAATATTGTGTCGCAAAAAGTGCAGAGATAAGGACCTGTGCTGTTAGGCTGCCATCATCAATCGTCTCAATTTCAGCATAACTCAGATGGAACTAATGCCATGGCAGCTGAATTTGGCACACCCCAAAGTTTGTGTCTTTACATACAGTAATGCCTGATTTATACTTTATTGCGAGCCATATTGCGCACCTACAGTATAATAGCAGATCTACAAGCTCACAATGTGTTGTGTGCAACACCAGCGTACAAATGAGCACAGTACAACAAGGCTTTATGTTACGTAGAACCCATATAGATCTGTAGTAAGACACGATGTGAATGGAGTCATTGTGTGTCCTCAGTGTTTCATACCCCTGAGAAATATTTGACAACAAGGCTCAAGAGAGCCACAAGGTGCTGGCCAGAGCTGCTACTGTTAACAGAAGACAGGGAATCCACAATGATAAATTAGGATTTACAAGGCAAAAGTTGGAGGATTGGAATGTTATGGCACCTCTTTCTGAAAATGAGATATGTTACCAGGGGAACTTCTTTGTGAGGTTCTTAGCTAAGGAAGCAGGGGTAGAGGGAAAACTCATAGCCTGGGAACACCATGAACATAACATGGAATAACAAGCCCACAGAATGGATGAACCACTTGAACCCTAACATCCCTATTCTGGGGCAAACATAGCCGACCTACAAGCTCACAATGTCTTGCAAAACACAGCCCTGTGAGCTTGTAGATCAACCATTTCCGACGTAGAGATTTGGTATGGAGGGAGAAAAGTAGGTGGCCTAGTGCAGACCCCTGGGGGACAGGGACACTGGTCAACAAAGCATATAAGGTTTAACTGATTTGTCAAACGTTGACATTGTTTCCTGAAAACAGGAAACAATTATTTAGACCCCATTCGCTGTGTCATTAAAAGTCCTTATCTCCTCTTCCTCCTATGGCGTAGTGAGCATGTCCAGAGGGTAGGGATATGCATGTATTGCAGCCTATTGGTGAATCATTAGTCATTCATCTCACAGTCAGGGGTGTGCTAGCCCAGAGGGGGTATACTTGTAGACTGCTGAGGTGTTCACTCGGCAACTAATTCAGCCATCTGCCACTCCCTCTTGAGTCCTGACCTGTCGAGACACCTCGGAGAGGTGGATTCTGTTTCTGAAGGAGCTTGATGCACAGTTGCAAAACGAGTCTAGTAACATACATAGATGATAAGCCATCATTAATGAAAGACGACAGTTTAGAGCAAGCTTGGTCTAATTTAAAAAGGGTGTGTGTCATACAGACTCCAGCAATGATTTCTAGTCCCCGAGGGCATCTTTACACAAACGTTTGCTAAGAGTTCACTTCAGTGTTAATCACAGAGTTATGTTTATTGCTGGGAACATTTTTTAAAAACCCACTGTGTGATACATCAGCAAGGACAAAACGTTCCTGGATTCTCAACTGGCACCAGACAGAGTGAGTGTATGATGCCTGCATGTCTGACACTGTAGAACAACTGGATGTTCTCAGAACCAGCAGCAAGTCTATTTGTCAAGAAGTAGATTTTACTACCTGGAAGCTACATGTCACATAAATACTAATACAGGCACACCGTAACATTCATAGTCACAAGAACTGTCTACTTTGCAGCAATGTTGCAGAGCTGTAGTAATGAAAACCACAGCCCCAATCAAAGTCATCAAAACCCTGAAGGCATTTACACACATAAGACAACATAATCTGGACTAATTATATGACTGGCAGATAGATTGATATAGCCTAGATATAGCAGCAGTGATACAAAGAGGTGTCAAATAAATGACTATGTGCTTGAGATAGATAGCACAGAATTCAGTGTTTCCACTATAACTGACACTGTACAGGTCTGTCTGCCACCAGGCCAATGAGAACCCCCACACCCACCAAGACAACAAAATCACCAAATACCATTCAAAAAGCAACAATAACTTGTGCTTGGGAGTTTATTTTAAATTAAAAGAGTAGAAAATAATGCAGCTTCTTTAATCACTCTCTCTGTGTGATCAGTTTGAATAAACTGAATTAAATCTTGAATATATAGAGTGAACAAAAATGCTAACACAGATATTAAGTGCGCAGACTACGTGCTGTGCCATCTGACCATGCCAATCTATGTGCCATGTGTTTTTAGAGTTTTCAGTACGCACCACCAGGCCTGAAAAAAATAATCTAGGGGGAAAACAGCAGATGATGCAGAGGTAGGACTCTATACAGCTGAACACTGATGTACTCTAACAAAAAATAAATAATTAACCACTTAATTAAACACTCATATTTCATTGACTGACATTTCATTAAAAAAAATAATTAAGAAGGAAAACATTGATTGAGTATGTGGCAGTGGAAGGCTGATAAATAATGCCATGTCAAGTATGTGCGTTTATATACCTGAAGATGGCTAGAGCAGCGTCCGGGGGGCTCGGGTGGGATCCTGATCTCATCAGGTGACATGTTCCTGACCTTCTCTGAGAAAAGAGCTAGGAAACGGAGAGAAACATCCACATGTAAGCCTCTGGATTTTCACAGTGGTTCGCACACAGGTATATGCTGATGAATATTCTATATTCTTTTATCAGATCAAAATCAGCAGGTGTCTGAAATAACCCATTTACTGCAGTACGCATAAGGACATGCATATTGCATAGGCACTTAGGCAGAGCATAAAGTCCTACGCAGACAAAAACAAAACACCACTCAAAAAAATATTTAGGATCTCTTAATCTCTTAAATATAGCATGCCATTTAAACCAAAAGGATCCAAAGTAATAAGCCTATGAACCCAATAGGTTTCCCTTTTTAATACGTAATTATTTAACTCCATCCCTTAAATTACAGGCTTGAGCCTTCATAAGAAAAAATAAGTGGTTCTTTGAATGCTCTAACAAACCTTATCTTACATCAACGCAAAACATGTAACATCAAGTTCAATTCAACTGAGTCATAATTACTGCACATCAAAAGTATGATATATTTCTTCATCTCAAATAAATTCTTCAATGACAAAAGAGGAAGAGATGGAACATGGAGATTATCATAAAGAAACAAGAATGGTTCAGTGCGTGCTAAATACTGCAGATGCACATATTTGGTAAATTCCTCAGTCTGTTTTTTTGTTCTTCATCATGTACCGCTTGGGTTTCATCGTGTACCTTTGGGTTTGATACTCGTTAAACAGGGCGTGTGCAGGGAGTGACAGCTGTTGGGGCTTGTACGGAGATGGGAGGTTCCCATCTTCCCTTGTTTTCTCTCTCACACTCCCTTTCCTTGTTCTGCTTTCTCTGACTGCAAGCCAGGCATTCTTCTAAAAACTTTCTTGGAACCCTATCTACACTGTTATATCTATAACTCTCGGTGTCACAGACCGTAAGGGTCCATTTTGGTTCCCACTATCAAGCATTTAAGCTGGGGACCCCCTGGAACCCCCTCATGGACCCCTGGGGGGTCCGCTCACCCCACATTGAGAACCAACCAGCATTCAAAATCAATGGTTCTCAACCTTTTCAGGCCGCGACCCCCCAAAAGAATCATATTTGAACTGGGGACCCCCACCCTGACAATCACTTGGAATTGTACAGTAGGAGTTGGGGCATTACATTTAGTTTGACTGTGTTACACAGATAAATATTGTGAAAATAGCAGATCTACAAGCTCACAATTAAGCATGTAGATCTGCTATTTCCATTTTTTTTGCCTCTTTCTTATATTATTTGACCAATGTTTGACACGTTTTTATAGTATAGTTTGTACATTAATGGTCTTTTTCTTTTTTTTTGTTGTTGAGTTATTATAAAAGTCTTAAAAGTCCTTAAATTATCACTTCACTGTCACCTGGGGACCCCCCAAAAATCATGTCGGGGTCCCGACCCACGGGTTGAGAGCCACTGTTCTAATTCACTCTATATCCCAATCAGCCAGAGTGCCTCAGAGCTGTCGGTCATGTGCAGGCTACGTGCCGTGTCCATTATGTGCACGGACATGTGTTAGCTGCACATGAGAGATCCGTCTCTGCTGACATCATGTGCAGAACTTCGGCAAGTAAAAACACGACTGGAGGTGGAAAGATAATTTTCAGAAAGTGCTGTCTTCAGGCGAACCATTGTCGAACGTGTTCTTATCTTGCAGAACTCAATACTGAGAGTTCAATATGGCCAACGCTTGGCGGTAAGCCTGTATATTTGCTTATTCTGCTGCATATCTGCTGTCAGTACAGTACAGTCAGTACAGTACAGTACCAGTGCAAGCGCTGACCTTCGGAGTGTGTGCGCGCGGGTGTGCGTTAACCACTTGAACCCTAGCATCCCTATACTGGGGGGAACATTCGCAGAAAATAGCAGATCTACAAGCTCACAATGCGATGCAATGCACGCTGTGAGTATGTACTAGATTGGCAATTTTTGGCAAAGTACAGAGGGTTTAAGTGGTCAACTAAACCATGCTTGTATGGACCCTTATGGGTCCAATTAGTTCCATTTGTACACTCTCATAGTCCTTGAAATTAAAAAGGTTTGAGAACCACTAATGTAGACACACACACACACACACCTTACTTTCTCCAAATAACTTGCTCTTTCCACAGTGACATCCTTGACCCGCTGTTTATTTGGAACCACAAACCAACACGAGTGCACAAACACACGTCCCTGAACTCCCTTATCTCCAGACAGTTCTACTAAACTGTCTGGAGATGTGCCCATCCCCAACCAGATTGACAAGACACCTCCCCTGGCAGGGTTATAAAGGTGGGGCAGGGCGTTTGCCTGTGTTAGCTAGACCCCACCATCCACCCCCCCCAAGTACAGGCAAGGAGACACGCGCACATGCAGGCGGTGTGCACACAGCTGCACACCTCCATAGTTATATTGACACACAATCTAGTAAACTTGCATTCAGTTGCAAGCACACACAAAAAGAAACCTGTGTCCTCAGGCAGTGAAAAACACCTGACTAGGCAAGTCTGATGAATCATATGCTGCTTGCAGGAGCTTAGTGTTTCATTAAACTCAGTCACACACATTTATACATTACGACTACCATAGGGACAGAAGCATACTAATCCCAATGAGACAGTGGGAGATTTAATTATGTGCCGTGTTATCGAAGCAACCGCTAAGCAAACAAAGTCATTATGCTTTGTTATGTATATATATATAAACATTACGGGTGGGAAAGCAATATCAGCACAAATGCAGGTAAATATTGGGTGTGTGATAAATCTTCAAACTTTACCTGCTACTTTGTAAGTGGTTACTTTCTTTTCTACTTAAAAGTCTAAACATCACATTCAGCGGCGAACATGGAGCAAGGGATCAAAATAAGACGGAAGCTGATAACACAGCCTCAAAATTGTCACCCCCCCCCTCAAAACCAGCCAGAAGTCGTAATCTGTGCACCCGGGGGTTTTCAGTCAACCAAGCCACAGACAGACAATGTCCGTCCCTTTAGAGTAGAGACAAAGAGCTGTCTTCAGCCTGCTGGCATGAGCCCTTTGCCAGACACACTGTGACATTTAACGGACAGACAGACGGAGGAGCCAGGCCTCGCTGAAAGAATGTCAAGTGTCCAATCACAGGCTATGAGTCACAAAATCATACTGGACAACGACAGTGTTGAATCTGGTGATTATTATGGAACGGATGGTCTTGTCCATGGCCCTCCCTCCAATCTTTATATATCTTTTCTTCCGTTGAGTAGTAAAGTATAAGCCGTGGACACCATTGTTGTCAGATTCCCCTGATTCAAAAATAGCCAATCTACAAACTCACAACCCATCGAGGCAGCTATTTTTGCTAGTCAACAATGTATAATAGGGCTCAAGTGGTTAACGAAAAGTTAAACTAGGTTAACTTAAGAAAAAAAGGGGACAAAACAATGTGTACAAACAAAACTAGTGAAAATAAAAATATACTTGTCTTTTAGTCGGTGCATGTTACTAACTGAAAACTAAAATGACAAAGAATAAATAAAAATAAAATCTAATGAGAAATACTATAAGAACACTGAAGGAGACATGAAGTGAGGCGCCTCAGCCCTCAGGTCCAATGTGTTATTAGAACACAAAAAGGAACTGCAGTGGAAACAGAATGTTCCCGGTTCAAAAGCCTGGTTCCTCCTGGCTGTGTGTGTGTGTGTGTGTGTGTGTGTGTGTGTGTGTGTGTGTGTGTGTCTGAGCAAGACACCGAACCCCTAAACTGCTCCTAATGAGCAGGTTGGTGCCTTGGCATGGTTTTCTCTGCCATCGGTGTGTGAATGTAATAAACATTGAAAAATGTTCTCTCTCCTCTCCAAATACCATTCACTTTTTTCTTCACCGTTTGTGGGTTTATTATACAGATGACGACAGTGTTGTATGACAAAACTTTGGGAATGTCTGAACCTGGTTGTAGGGTTTTACATGTGTTTAAACACCCACAGGGAAAAGTGTAGCCTCAATGCATATAAAATGCCACTCCCTATCTCACTACTCATATCCTGTCTGATATGACTCTTACCTGGCTGTTCCTACTGTGTGTGTGTGTGTGTGTGTGTGTGTGTGTGTGTGTGTGTGTGTGTGTGTGTGTGTGTGTGTGTGTGTGTGTGTGTGTGTGTGTGTGTGTGTGTGTGTGTGTGTGTGTCAACAGAGTGTGTGTACACACAAACACACACACACACACACTGTTGACACAGGGTTGATCATGACTCAAAGCCAATACAAGTTTTCACCTTCACAACCTGTCCGTGAATCCGTCAGTGGACAAACAAAGAGGCTATTATAACTCAATATTGTGTTCAAGTTACTGATTAATGGGGCACCAACACCCAATTGCCACAGAGTTTTGATTTGGCAAGGCATTAGAACAATTCTGAATCTCTTGAATTCTAGTGTACTTTATTATGCAGGTGTGTGCATCCGGAACGGAGTTGTCTGATTCAGCATGTGCTGGTGGCATGTTATGACTGAGTGAGTATACACTCACCAACAAGCTCATTCGGATCTTTCCTTTCTGCCTCGGTGACCTCCTGTAAAAGACGAGAAGAAAAAGAAAGGGAGAACAGAGAGGAACAAAGAGAGAGGGGAGGGGGATACATAAGTCTCCAGCAACCATCTCTGCTTAATTTTCAACTGGAGACTCCAGTACAAGGACAGTACTGGAAGTGAAATGTTGCTGGTTAGAGAGCAATTACAGAACTAACTTTCTTAACTGGGTAGCTGTAAAAACACAAGCAACATGTGGCATTGTTGTGAATTATCAAGAGAGCAAGCAGAGCCGTGTGAGAAAAGATGTGCTGCTGAAAACAACAACCCTTTGATACGAATGTGCCTCGCAACCATAAAACAGAAGTGCAAACGCAGCAGAATGCCACAGAGTGGAAGTTGATAGGGACTCGGAGAGCTATTTATTTGTTAAGAACACGAATGGGAAAGAAAATGGGACGGTAAATAAGACGTCCTCGCCTGGACTGTCTTAAGTGAAAGGCCACTCAAATATAGCCCCCCCTGCTTCGCCAGCGCTGTGAACACAACACACACTCATCAAGAGAGGAACAGTGGTCCTATTCACTGGCATGGCATCAGACACACATACAGTCACCTAGCAACTGCATGGGCACATCAAAGAATGTTTCTTCAAGCTGGGCGATCCCCATGTCAGAAGGATGGGAAGAGGGTGGGAGGCACAAGGACATGCAAATCTGGAAGCAGGAATGGAACCAGAGATCCTAACAAGAAAACTATAAAGGCAGCCACTGCCTTTAACAGAACTAATGAATAGATCACCAAATTAACCACTTATGTCCTATTAGTTCGTCATACGACGTCGAATAGAGAAAATAGCTGATCTACAAGCTCATAATGATTTGGATAGCAAAGAACACATAAGATGAAACAAAACTCACTGTAGAGCCCAGCAGATGCAATTGAATATTCGTGCAAAGCAAGTGCAGCCAAAAAACAAATATATGACGTTGAATGCTCAGTGGCATTCAGATTCAGGCCAATTCCCACAATAACGCTACATCTATTATTCAATAAAACAATATGGTTGCATGATTCAATAAATTATAATCCTGCATTAAATTCCACCAAAGACCTGACTGGTTGAGAAAATATGAAAACCGTTGGGGGAGCTTACAGTAAATCATATTTTGTGTAAGTAGCTAAAGCTGTTACTCCATACAGTCTGGCAAAAGCTCGTGGCAAAATTCAGTCTATCAAATTCACTAAGCATTCAACCACTGAATTAGGTCCAAATATCAGAGTACTTTCACGCAAAGTAATGATTAGGGGTGCAACAGTAAATCAAAATAAATTCTATTAAAATAATCTATTTTCAAAAGTCACACAGATCTATAAGCTTGTATTTCGACACAATTTGCACCATTGTCTGACAAAATATAAAATAGGGCTTGGGTTAATCAATTTACTTGAATATAATACAAAATAAATTTAAATTGTTACACACTGATTTGCTGATATAAAAAATATGTATCTTTTTAATTATCCAACAACAATGTGCTTCTCGATTACTCAAAAAAGGAATCAATAGAAAAATCACTAAGAAGAAAATAAATAGTTGTAGCCATAGTAATGATCACTAAGTAATCACATGATGAAACACATCACATGTAGCAAAGATTAGTTCAACCTCTGCAGAAAACTACATATCTGCAGATTTGAATTAGGTTCAGAGTCCAGATACACATACAGTAATATACAGTAGCATCTGTGCATGGAATAGACAAGGGAACATTCCTTTCCGAGTCGAGTTCTGCCAATAGCTACCAGTAAAGAATAGGGAGAACTGAGCAGCCGCAAGTAACAACATTCCTCCCTCTATCTGTCCACTAATGAATGTTTTCTGGAACCAACTGGGGTCCATACAGTCAACACTAGCCAAAACGTCATGTCCCTACACACTGCTGCAGATATAACATAATGCCAGCCAAGCTTTTAGGGCTGCGTAACTACATTCTAAAAGAACAGCCAGTCTCATTAGACGATGCAGATGTTTGTGTGCGTTGATGTATTGTGACTGAAAAATATGTAATTTCAGTCACATCAGCCTATTACTGACATGTTAATAGTTAGTACAGTATCACAATCTAATAATGATCAATTGTATAGAACATTTTGGAAATATGAATCATGTTACACTTCAGGCCAATATCCAGTTCCACTAGCTATAGTGCTGCAGCTACCGTATCAATATGGCTTATTGAACAAATAAACCTGTTCTAGAATGACAAGCTAAACAATGAGCAACATATCTCACTCAAACATCTATGACTCTGCAAACAATATTTTCCTCCGTGATAAACCACACATCCTCACTACTGTATTGTTTCTTTGTTTTTAGAAGTGACCCACCCTCACCTTAGTGACCTACAGTATGCCAATCAGTACAGCAGGAAGCTGGCATGATCTCCATCTAACCGCCTTCCAACACAAACACTCAGACTCACACTAATGGCGGGATTATTATTGTAGAACTCTACGATTCCCAACTGTGTGTTTTGAGGTACAATGCTATGTCAAGTAGAACACCGAGGAGCAAATATAAGACCTCAGACAATTTACTCATATTATTTATGAAAGCCATACCCTCACCAAGGCACGAATAAGCATCTTAAAGAAAATACCAACACACCAAAAGCAGCAATTGACCAGCCAGGCATTATCTGCAACTAAACAGCCTTGGTGGCAGTTTGCAGATTCAAAAGACCACAGCACCCTCTAGTGAACCAACATGCTTCCCTCACTCTTCTGCAATTTGGTTAGTCACAGAACATTTAAGTGACAAATGAATCCTACACAAACAGTATGGCTAATTCCTTCTCCCGAGTCCCCCAAGTCAAAACCATCCCACAGCAGTGGGGGTTTTTCAAATACCTTAACATCATCTGCGGCTCTCCCCTCGTCAGATTCGTCCATGTCCTACAAAAACAAAAATGCAGAGAGATTAACACTATAGTAGGTACTAAAACGACATGAGATCATCAGGAGGGGGGGGGGGGGGACCACACAGCATTACAGGCCAGACGAGACTCTTGGACAGGCCCAACACCCATCCAGGAGCCTAATACTGTATTTACCGGACCACACCGAGCACCATAACATGATCCAGATGCATAAGATGCAAGACTCTCTCACACGTACTACGACAAGCAGAGCTCAAAATTAAGGATGTACAGTTATCCCCGGACAATAAAAATAGCTTCTGGCTCACAAAGATACGGTGTCTGGGGGCAGTAGACAAACGTATCATTGCAAATGAAATCATTACGTTTGTGCATCATGGAAATATATCATTTTAACTGTTGAGTGAATTTGAAAAAAATGTAAGGCGCAAGCTCGACGCTACGTCACACAAGCGCTTAGACACACAAGATCAATCATAGAGAGACCCACACAAAAGGCATGAAAATCCCACCGTAATCAAAATGCTTGCATGGACCTGTGTGTGTACTGTACACACAAAGACAGAAATATGCAGTGCAAACCCATTCTTTTCGTCAGACGTAGCCTATAAATCGCACGTTCGCCTGATTCTGTTTTATAAATCTCAATCATTGTGGAAATAGCCAGTCTGCACAGGCTCGACTTCCACTGCACAATTTGCCATGAATAGACATACAGTAGATAGATACCCCTAAACATCAGTAATATATTGATATTTGTGCCTGCTTATATACTATGAGATATGTTCAAAGTGTAAGCAACAGGTTTGCATTTGAATTGCAGTTTGCAGTCATGCATTTATTTATCAAACAGAAATAAACACAAAACAGTAAGTCAACTAGGGGTGCAACAGATTATCAAACTAATCGGTTATAAACAAAAATCAATAATCTATTTAAATAAAAGTAAAGTAGAATTCAGGTGCAGGACCAAAAAAGTTGGAATTAATTTTGAGCCCAGATGGCAAGGTCTAGTGGTCTTGGAAGTGCATATGGTCCAAATAAACCATTACCACATGAACCCCAGGGTTCCTATTCTGTGCACGTCATAAGAAATTGCATGTCATAAAAAGTGTGCAGATCCACAAGCTCACAGTGCAACGCAATATGAGCATGTAGATTGGCTATTTTCGGCTAAGAGATTTGGAGTAGAGGGAAAAGAGGAGAGGACCAAGTATGGGGGAACCCAGTCAACGATAATAGGGTTTTAGTGGTTAAAACAGTTGTGCTCTTCAACACAAACAGTGACAGTGTGTCATTCATAGCCACAATTAAAAAAGCACTGGTGAACTAGAGCCCCTTCCTCTCAAAGGACATCAAGAGCCCCTTTCCCACATGGAATCCATAACATTGATAAAAAAAAAGAAAGCTGTAAAAGGCAGTGGACAGTCATTCATAAAATGCCCTCCTTTATGGATACGTTTCTTATGTGTCTGTTCCCAGTTCCACATAGATGAAAGTGATGTCTACTACAGTACATAATGTGAGACGTGTTTAAAGCATGCAAGACTAGGCATTTTTGGGGGACAATAAAATACATATTTGGGATGAACAGAAATCCTCCACTGCATTACTTGACTCCCTGCTCCGATCAGCAGTCTCACCCCCAGACACATTGCTCACTCTCTCTCTCAACCGGTGACTCCCTACACAACACTTCACTTGTGTAACACCAGGAAATGCCAACTCGTTAAAGTAATTCCATCGTAGTTGATAATCTATGGATGTATAAAAAGAAGAAAAACAATTTCTGTGACTATCAGTTACAATAACATTGGTCTGGTTTAGTACTTAGTACTACAAATGAAGATAATATCTGTTTACTTTTTTCCCCGGTAAATTTTTATCCCACGATTTTTGTAACCGTTTTTTCACCCAGTTGCAACTGCCTAAGCTGTAATCCTGGGCATTATTCCAACCAGTTCCTGTCCCCTCCATCAGGTGCCCCGGGTGACCAGGGGGAGGCAGTATTAGAGACCAGGATTACTGTATGTTTTTTGTGAGGGTACCTACCCACCCTAGGGGACAAGGGGAGAACATGCAAACTCCACACAGAAAGGCGCCAATCCCACCTAGGGTATGGGCACTGATGACGCAGAGGAGAGGACACGCCCCCAGCAGGTATCGAACTCAGGACCTTCTAGCTGTGAGGCGACAGCGCTACCGACTGCGACAGCGCTAATGACTGCGCCACCGTGCCCCCTGCCATGTCTGTTTAGACTAGAGGTGAAGTCATTAAGAGAATGTGAAACTTATTTAGGCTATTGTTGATTATAGGTTCTAAAAGTAAAAATAAAAACAGTGAATCTCTTAGTTACGTGAACAGTTACGTTCTTATGTAGCAGTTTTGTTCATAGAACAAAACGCCAGCAGAAGCAGTTGCTTGCATACCAAGTCCAGCTGCATGGAAATGTTACATCAATTATACAAGGCCGAGAGTGGGAAGATAGATTGAAATAAAACGGTGATCGACTAGCTCCTTTTCCCACATAACACCAACATGGAACATTGCCAGAACATTGCCAGTGGATCTACATGTACATGCCAGCTGGGAAAGGGGCTAAGGATTCTGTATAAGTTAGCATAATCACAATTTCATATTGACACTATGTCAAACGAATTGCAGTAACTTTTGTCCTGGCTTTGCAGTTTGCACCCATCTGTAGTGAAAGCTCAATAGATAATGCAAGATGTGCAAGTTTAAGTATTTCATCTTGTTCTCGGCAACTATCATGACTCACAAAAACAAGGGAATCCAGAAAAAAAAAAAAATTCAAATACTAACCGAGTTGCGGGAACTGTCTCTACTGTCTTCATCTCCAGATCGCCTATCTTCAGGATCTTCCAGCCGGGTCCCGTCATCATCACCATAACTTGACGAGACTAGGCCTCCTCCACGGTCCTCTTGGGAACAGAACGAGCAGATGAATGAGTTACACATTATCGCAGAGAGTGAAAATGTATCTTAATGCCTAATAATACTCCTGGACAACATCTCAGCGCAGTGAAAACACAATGTGTGAATGATTTCATTCTACCAAGCATATGCAGGCCAACATTAAATAATGAGTGTGAGACAAAGCACTGCTCAACTATAAATTACAACCAATGACAAGTGATGTTCAGATAATTGCATGTCTATCAGTTTTTCCAGCCTTGTTCTTTTGGGGAAATGGCTGTATGCTGCTTTATCCTGCATCTAGATGTATCGATACCAGTTTTTCCTACCCGATACCCATAACTTGCTTAATGCGTATCGGTCGATACAGTGCCGATCCGATTGATACCAGTGTTTAATTTAAAAATAAGCTAGGACAGTGGTTCTCAGTGTTCCTTGAGGGGGGTCCAAATAGACCCTTACAGGGTTTGTAACTCAAGAGTATACAAATGGAACCAAATGGACGCGTAAGGGTCCATTTGTGTACACTCTGAAAACTCTCAGAGTTATGGTGGTCCTTGAAATTATATAGTTTGAGAACCACGTATCTAGGAATAAATCAAAATTCCATTAATAATTGTGCAGCTACAAGTTAGTAAACTAATAATGTTGTATAGTAAGAGTATAAAACAGTCATGCAACATCAACTGAAACATTCAAAATATTACTGTAAATGAAATATCATGAGATAAATTACGTGGTATGGGAATGGCATAGACTGCCACACTCGCCGATACCACCATTTTAGGCAGCATCGGCAGGTTTTCCGATACAGGTATCGGAACAAGTCAAGGTTGGTGCACTGGGGTAAATTAGTAATCTCCTGACTTTAATGGGGGTTTTTTTGGGGGGGGGGGGTATATTTAAGAAAGGCTAACGGCACTTTTTCTACATGTAGATGCATCTACATTAGATGCATTTGGAATATTAGAGATAATCACAGGAAGAACAACTAAAAATCTGCGCTCTTACTGTTACTGTCAGTGTTATTTACGTGACACACTCTTCTTCAAAAAGACTCCAATGACGAATGTCAGAATCAGTATGTTTTGAAAAACTAAACATCTTCCCGTGTCAAACAGCTGCAGTAACTATGGCCACAGAGACATAGTCAGGGCTCCAGAGTGCACCAGTGACTGTGTTGCCAAGTCAACTTATTATATTAAGTGACTTTGTGCTTGTTTTCCTGTAAACTCGCTTGCAAATATTGGAAGTTTAAGTTGCGTTTTTTTGGGCTCGTTTCTAAAGTGCAGTTGCTTATTTGGGCCTGATTCAGTTTAACCACTTTAACCCTATATGTGACCTACACACTCACAACACGTTGCTTGCATTTTTGGATTTTTTTTTATCTTGAAAGAAATGTGAACAATCTGGAATATTTGTTGAAACATTTTAAAAACACAAATCTTGTACAGGGGTCACTGCCACACAATATTTTCATTTGGGAATATGAATTTGGGGGTCCTTGACATAAAAATGTTTGAGAACCACTGCTGACTGCTCTAAAACAACATTAGACAATACAGTTGACTGACCTGCCCTAGACGCTTATTTAGGGCTTATTTTCACAGACTTGGTTGCTTGTTTCTCTCGCAACATTTGCCAACACCAGGAGCGTATCCATTTTGGGCGCATATATACCCAATAATCTGTCCAGTGCAGCATGACTGCAACTACAGATTTTCATCGGCTTCACCACCACCACCACTGCAACTTTACATTTAACAGATCTATCCATAGAGTCTGACTTATCGACACGAAAGCAAAAGTCAGTCTCAATCAAATCCATCTAGGATAGTCTTGCAAGTGCACCCATGTTAAGCTGGTGCAAAAAGTTGGGCGCACCAATGCAACCGACTAAAAGATTAGTCTGGAGCCCTGGTATTTGTAAGAAGGTCACCATTCTCGGCTATAACGGAATAACCACCGTAAGTACTATATTAAAAAATGTTAAAATCTAATAAATATACATAAAACTCTTTACTATGGTGAACCCAATACTATGTAACGGAAGCTACCTTGTTTTCTATTCTGTTAACTGAACTGTTACTCTTTATTAACCATTTTGAAATGTATTGTCATTTTGTAATGTCTTTCTTAAAGTCTTCATAATGTTTTGTGTAAAGGTTAAAGAACAATCAAATAATAGACTAACATGCCTTGTTGTGAGTGCTAGCAACAAGCTAGCAGCAGTACAGTAGCTAACACGATTTGGGCAAAAAAGAGAGAAGGTTTTCGCCCCCATGAATTAGATGATCGTAATTAATAATATGTACCTGGATCGTCTGTTTCTGGTTCTGAATCCACCTCAGAATCGTCCCCATAAGCCGCTAAGGATGAGAGAAGTGCGCTCCTTTTACCACTCGCCATTTCTGTCTCTAATGTTTCTACACACGTCGCATAAACGCATTGGCGCGCAGTGATGGCGTCACCTATAACAACTGAAGACGCATGCGCTGATTTCTTATTGGGAAATGTAGTCTAGAGTCTAGACTGATCATCAATATGGTCAAAAGCCTAAAAACATGACTTAAATGGGCATTGCCTGTTATATTGATACCATATCATGCCCCTGGGGTAAATTTGTAAATGTTTACAGGTTTACAGGAGGAGTCAAGAAAAAGTTTCAGGTAAAAACAAGTTCTGATTGATAAGAGATACATGTGAATACACATACACATACATACATACATACATACATACATACATACAATACATATTACATTATTGATCATTTGAGGATGCTGTGTCAGTGTCTGATTGCAGTTTTTCCAATTGGATGCTGCTATACTCTCTCTATCTCTCTCTCTCTCTCTCTCTCTCTCTCTCTCTCTCTCTCTCTCTCTCTCTCTCTCTCTCTCTCTCTCTCTCTCATTCATTCATATATATATTTGTATTGATGATGGACTAGATGGGTGTGCTGCTAGTTTTGGTAAAGCTTAACCATCTTCACCAAAAAGTGGTAGAATTAGGAAATAAAAGTAGTGTCACTTAAAACATTGTCCTTAGAGAACTGACAAAAACAATAAATGTTAACAAATTATTTTTTAACAATTGTTTTATTACAGGACCTTGTTCATCCTTGACTTTACAAAAGTTTTGAGAAATACAATTGACAAATTGCAAGTCTAAATTCCACCAAATAAAGAGGGAAAGCTGCTCTGGCTGCTCTGGCTTTGAAAGTAGGCAAATACTATAGAATATTAAATTCAAAATAGGCATTATATCTTCTCACAAGACAGGTGCTGCCAAATTCATGATTCATTCAAAGTAATGATTCAGTCATCATGCTGTTTTGCTTTGCATGCACACATCTAAATCACATTGTTCTTCATCTGTTTTATCTTCTGCTTCTGCTTCTCTCTTGGGGCACAGCAACATCCATACAGCAGAGCAAAGATGCCCAGAGAAAGAGCCACCAGCACAAATAATCCTATGACCACCATGCCGCCCAATGCCCACGGCTCATGCTGCAGACGAAGCAGGATCCACTGTGTCCATTGTTCAGGTGGGTCTGCAGTGTCTGGGCGATGTGGAACACTGTGGAGATTGACAAGCGATCATATAGGTTTCAATTTTCAAAGGACTACTGTTAGACTAGTAACCACCAATGCCCACTGAACAAGCTCATTCTATTTGTCATCATTACAAACGTATACAATCAACATCATCATCTTGTTAAACTTTTGACAAATTATAATTTAATCCAGCACACAGTTGAAAGAGGTAGACGAGATGTTAGAAAGGATTCATTATCTAGTGATGATACGTCTAGTTTGGCAATTAAATAGTTTACTTTTGTTTTCATATAGGCACGACTGCAGATGTCATGCAGGTATCGGCAGACAGAAGTTACAACATTACTATGGGTGTTGAAAACACAATCCCATTTGAAAAACTCACCTTTCTGTACTGGCCATTTCCCAGGTTGTTTTTGTGCAAAGTGTTCACCTAGACTGCTCAGTGAGCCCTGCTCAGTTGATGTAATCTGTTACAATGGTTGAGGGTTAGGGTTAGCTCTTCTTAGTTCACTTCCTGATCCAGAACCAGCCCTATGTTGGTTTGAATACAGCCAGAATTTCAGAATATCTGGTAACCTTGTTTGAGGTACCGCCACTCAGTCCATTATACTATGTCTATTCAAATCCAAACCCTGCCGATGCTTGTATTTCCAATTTGGTGTTTTCAGACAGAGTGAAACTAAATGGTTTGTTTGAGGTAGTGCAGGAGAAACAGACTTTTCTGGTTAATGTTTACTCATAATATTTGCTGCTTGAGTCAAAGGAGAGGCCTAGTGATAAGGTATGTATACAACGGTTCTGTTGGTTCAGTCTCTTTACTGATTTGTTTTTGATAAAAACTACTTACTGACCTGACATTAAGTGGACAGAATTGTGGCGAGAAAGTCCTTCCAACATTTGGGTGTGAAAACAAATTTTACACTGATAATAACATCAAGCAAAAAACTGTTTAATGTAAAAAAGGAAAAAAAAGAAGATATTTGACATCACAGATTTAATTATTTTCATAATGAATCAGAATGTTGTTTTTGAGTAACAACTACGAACAACATTATAGTCCAACACTGTTTAAATAACATTGTAGATGCAAACCATCAGTACACTGTAAAATCTTGAGTGTGAATCAAATGGACACTCTCAGAGTTAATATATCGCTGAGGATTTTACTGTGTAGTGCCACTGATGGCCACAGTTCTACGATATTGTCATGGCAAACCCTTCACTTATAGGAAACACTGATCATTGTGCTATACAATTAGCCACTGGCAAACTTTATAAAATGGTTAAGTACTTATCACGCCAGCAGATGGCGCACTCTCACCTTTTCTTTGAGACATTTTCACTGGAAAACATTGGCACACATAAACAAGTTGGAATTTCAGTCTATTTTCCACATGTTCAACTTGACGGAGCACACAGGGAGCATTTTATATTCTTCATATACACCACAGCCAACTGATCAACCGGTTACAAACTCAGCGGATCAGTACTAGCCAGCTGAGTCACATTATTAAGTTGACCTTCCCATTGTTTCATCCATCTGTCCTCTGGAAGCACAGTGCGTTTTGCTCTTGGAAAAAAGCTGCAGCACAGTGTGTCATTGTCCTGCCCTTTAAATGAATCTTGATGGATTGTACCACTCTGCTGTTTCCCGAGGCTGTGTCCACTACGGCCTCTGTTTCTCTGTGTCTCCAGTCTCCACCCCAGTAGTAGAAATAGCCTGTAAATATCCCTGGGTGCTTTCCTTTGTGCATCTTTTCTTTACCCCTTTTCCACAAAGGGATCACAGATCTAACGTTCATCTGGAGGAGAAGGGAGAATGTTGCCTTATGCAGCTCTGCTCTCACTAAACTGGTCATATCACTTGGGTCCACATCTGAAGGATTGAAGGAAGGATGCTTGTGGTATGTATTTACAGTAGAGGAATCGGTTCTTTGTCTCATCTTCAGACGGGCTGTAGCGGCTGCACTCTGGAGCCCTGGTACTGGGGCTTTCCACAGCAGCAGCAGTGGACACAGGACAACACGATCAGGAACAAAAACGTGACTGCATGGAAGGAGAGAAGGGGTTCGGGGTAGAGGGGTTTGGTAGGCAAGAAGGGAGGGGGCATAATGGAAGATAGGTCAGACTATTTTGTGACTGTTAAAACCTGATTTATACTTTACTATCATACGACAGAGTCGCACACCAACAATAGCCCATTGCGAGCTTGTAGATCTCTTATTTTTGTCAGTGTGTTTTTGTGTATACAGGTCGTCTCTTTTATTTCACTATTATAACTCAAGTAGAAGTACAAATGTAGCTACTACTCTAAGTAACAGTTACTTAGTTACATATGGTCACTGTCACTGGAAGGGCCAGTGTGGCATCCTGACCATAACCATTTCAATAAATTCATCCTACCAACCAATCACTCCCCAATTCAGTGATGCTCTTCACTTAAATGAGGTTCAGAGCTAACTTAAGTAGAACATTCTCCCAATTGAGCCATACCAGGATAACAGTATACGCTCTGTAATTACTACCTTTCCAAAAGCAGTCGAGCACAAAACTTTCTCAAACATCTACTGAAGTATCACTGCTTTGGGAACACATTCAGTGTTCCGTTTTTCAATGTACTACATGACTAATCTCCTCAGTGACAGTAAACAATAGTACTTTGTAATGAGTTACTTTCCACCCCTGTGGAATACTCACCAACAAAGAGGATGAGTACAGCAAAGGCCCCCAGCTCGAGTGAGCTGGCCTGGGGGAGACCCTGTAGTTTGGTCCACACCTTCTGGAGGATGTCCATCACCTCCTCCTTCACCTCCATCCTGATGGTCAGGGGCTGGCCTCACGAGGAGAGAGAGAGACTCGTGGCAGGGTCAGTGTCCCTGGATAAAACAAAATCCCAAAGACACTTAACTATGAGAGTGTGTAAATTGGTTTGGTTTCATTTAAACACTCTCAGAGTTACACACAGATAAATGAACACAGGGGACCTTACTGTGTGAACACGTTAGCTCAAATGAAGCTGGCCTGGCACACGTGTATAGTAATTTGAAGAGATCCTCCCATCATAGAAATGAATTAGTTATATTTATCTCCAGCTCCACCCTGTCCTTCTGAAGCCACTGTGCAATTTGGTCCGCGTACACTGCAATTACTCTTCAAAGCTGGTGTGTGCATATATGCCCCAGAGCCTTAAAATGATATGTCTTTTGGAGCACTTGCTCATTATAGTACATCACTACCTCTAATTAACCCACTCATTTACTTCCTGTGTGCATGTACAGTACATGTGTGTGGCGTTATGTAGCATGTGTCTTTGCACGTGTGCTGATGTATGTTGTGCGCCCATGTGCGTGTAGGCAAAATTATACTTCATCGCTCACCATAAATAACTGGTAAAGAAAGTCAGTGACGTCATGTGACGACTTCATGAATTCAGTTTATGCATGCTTGATTTGTGGACAGCCTGCACACATCTCTCTCTCTCTCTGCCAGAGTCTGCGTGTACAGTATCTGGACCTGTATACAGTGAAGGAGCACCGTCCTGTCCATTCGGTTTAATTATAAACATGCCAGAGACTATTTCAGGCCTTGGTATTTCAGAGCAGGGCCTGTCATCATCTCCAGACAGCTGTGAGGGGGCTGCTTATCGTAGGCAGATACAAGAGACGGTGCTATCAGCCAAGATTTTATACCAGTGAGAAGATCAGTGTTAATTTCCAGTAAAACAGGATGTTTCTCAGACACCAAACTGGCAAGTGGCAAGACACAGTTTTTTCCCCTGTTGTTGTGAAACTCAGAAGTGATTGGGGCAGAGGGGGCAGGACTGAGTGAAAAAGCTCATTATCGACATGCATTATTCAAGATGCAATACTTTAATGCCACATCAACACAGTTGTTTGGAATTTCCCTGTCATTACTGATACTTACATCTGTACAGGATCCGGCTCAGGGACCAGGCCAATATTTTTGTTTATTTGTGCATATTTCATACATGTGCATAGCTACACGGTCACACGTTTGGGACTCATGTTCAAGGAGAGCCTCCCCAGCTGTCCCAGGGTTACCTGACCTCTGTTGTTTTCTTTCTGTTGCTGCCCCCCCCCCCCCCCCCCCCCACTGCAATTTCTGCTTTTCTTTGTGCCTCCACCACGCTACCAGATCATGTTAAACAGGAGGCAGAACAGAGCAAGGAACTCAAATATACCATTTAAATGTCATTAAAGAGAAGAATGACTTCTTTGTCTGGGAGATGGAGTAGAATAAAGGCTGTTGTAATATTGTCTGTTAAAGCCCATCATGTCATTAGCCTACTATACATATTTAGCTCTTTTTGTAGCTCTAGCCTGCTGGGCCATTATGATATGCTTTATGTATCCATTCCATTGTTTAATAATATGTAGTGTTGACCTCTTTAACAGCTATAAAACGTGTTCAACACGTCCAGACAATTTAAATAACATTGACACAGGACATACTGTAAGCCTTACAGTGTCCAGTGTCCAGTGACCAGTGTCAACTCGTGTCCCTGCATTATAATGATGTCATCAGTTGAATGACATCATTTGCATTAAACATACTGAGTGAGTAAACATTCAAGAGGCTCTCTTACCTGTGGAGGGTATGCGTCCAAGTTTACATAAAGTGAAGTCACTGGAGCTGCTTAATTGTTCCGTTTTCTCCAGCAAAGAGACAAAACTCAAGTCAGACAACCCTGTATGTACGTGATGTTTCAAAGATCTCTCCTCCTTCTCGCTGCCTGGCACCCTCCCCCTCGTTCTATCCCAGTTGTTTTCTTGTGGTTCTTGACTCTCTCATTTAATTAGCGAGCTCCAATTCGGGCACAGACAACAGGCTAATGACAAATGATGGTCTGTGTTTTTCCTTTCTCAGTCGATCACTGGCAGGCTTGTCTGTAGGCTTGTGTGTAGGGCTGTATAGAAGCAAAGCAGTGCCTCTTTGTACTCTCCTCCTGCTCTGCGTCTGTTTCACTGAAGTTCACTTTCCACCACTGTGTGAGTAACTCCTGTGTTTTGAGGGAGTTTGTGTGTCTCTCCTCCTCTTTCCCCCCTCCCTCCCAGTACAGGCCTCCCTCCCTTCTACTTTCTCCACAGCTCTTTCACTGCATGTGCTCTCTCTCTCTCTCTCTCTCTCTCCTTCTAGTTCCCACCCTCTGCCCTGTCTCCTACCTCTCATTCACCCTTTTTCCACTCCCCCCCCACCTCTCTCTCTCTCTCTCTCTCTCTCTCTCTCTCTCTTTCTCTCTCTCTCTCAAGGGCAGCTGCTCCCGTAGCCAGCGAGGCCTCTGTTTTGTCTTTGGTCACCGTGGAGACCAGGCTCCTTCCACAGAGCAGGAGTAGGGGGTGGGGTGCATGCCTCTATGTGTATGTGTATGTATGTGTGTGCGCTTTCATTTGTCCATCTGGTGTCCACGCAGCACTGAGACACAATGCTAATGGGCTCTGTCTGTCTGTCTGTCTGTCTGTCTGTCTGACGGACGACATGACATCAGCTTGTGACTGCATTTTGTTCTTGTACGCGGATGACTTGGCTCTGCTGGTCTCGGACAGGGACAAGTTGCAAGTTACTTAGCTCTGAACTCGGTAGAATCTGCACCTGGCTCGCTGATAACAAACTCACTCAAAAACATTATAACTGGGTAAAACTGAATCTATTCTCTTTGGGTCCAAAATTAACCTCGGCAAGGCCAATGGCTTCACAGTAAAAGTGGGTGACAATGTTATCACAAGAAAAGATGAAATGACCTACCTGGGTTGCATTTTAGAGGCAAATCTTTCCAGTGATAAAATGGCAACTAAACTAATCAAAAAAGTCAACCAAAGAACAAGATTTTTGTACAGGTTCTCCTCACTGGTCAGTAAGAATACATTGAGGACTCTAACAGGAGCACTCATCCAAAGTCACAGAGTACAGCAACTTGCAATGGGCCTGGTCTACAAGATACTGTACACCACACCACAAAGACACCCATGTACCTGTCAAACTACTTCCAAAACGTCAATAACATCCACAATCACGTTCAACCCAGGTTTGTCTCAAACAAGGGATTAAATCTGTTCTGTTGCTATGCCACCAAAATGTGGAACGCCCTACCAACAGTCATAAAGGACTGTAAATCCCTATTCTCCTTCAAAATCGCTTTAAAAGAGCACTTACAGGAGGCTGCAATTCGTAACTGGCCCCTGTAAAAAGTCAATGCAAACAAATGCCAATAAAAGTATTCAATGTCTGTCTGTCTGTCTGTCTGTCTGTCTGTCTGTCTGTCTAGAAATGACACCTGGTCAAAACAACAAAACAGTTTATCTAAAGTAATGCAAATATAAAACTCAATATTTAGGGGAATAAGTTCTTTAACTACCAAGCTACCAGGGCATAAGCTTGAGCTCAATAGTCACCATTAAGACAGTTAACCAGATGATCCTAAATCATCGACCTTCTGCTGAGAAACTCACAGAATAGCTTTCGCCCCATGCACACAACACTTCAGATAGTGGCACTGAAGAGGAAACTGGAAAGCATCAGAGTGCTGAACCTGTCAGCAGTGATAACCTGCATCTACTTTAAAAAAGGTTCAGGGAGTACATCACGTCACAATCCTCGACCGTGACTCCGCAGATGATATTGCCCTAATCTCCGACACAAAAGAGTAAGGAAGGGATCTACTTCTGGCAGTAAAAATGCAGTGCAGGAAGATCGGCCTCACGCCCAATGCCAAGAAAACAAAAGTAATGGCATTCAACACAGAGGACAGAGCCATTGCTACTGTCAGCAGGACGGTGCTTGAGGAAGTCGAGAACCTCAAATGTCTGGACTGCCTCGATGGAACAAGATCTGAAGGTCCGGAGGGCACTTGCCTGGAATGCCTTGTACAGGATGAGGAGAGTGTGGAAATCTAAGATGGGAGATAACCTCAAGAGGTGGCTGTTCGTGGCTAGAGTAGAATCAGTGCTGCACGGGACCGAGTCATGGACGCTCACAGTACAGCAGGAAAAGGCCCTGGATGTTGTCTACACAAGAATGTTACAAATGACACTTGATGCCACATGGGAGGATCACATCAGAAACTTGTCCCTCTACGGGGGCCTCCTACGGGTCACAGACAGGTCAGAGAGAGAATGATGAGGCTAGCTGGCCGGCCACTGTGTCTTCTGATGGCGAACTCACTGGCACTGTAGGAGGCACAGCTATAGGAGGGGAACACACCACCTATACAATGGACGCACTGCTGTGTGACAGCGGAGCCAGCAACACTGCAGAGCTCTGGACCCTGATGCTGGACAGGAAGGAGTGGGGGGCGGCGATCCAGGAGTTCGGCCAGTTCACACCCTCGCATCGCATCATCTTTAAAGTACTAGCACTGTATTTGCCATCCAGCTGGACCTATATCAAGAGGATAGAGATGACCACAGTGTTTTTTTTTAATACTTTTCCTCTTTAACAACTTTAAAATCTATTATACTTCATTGACTGATGTTCTTAGTCCCCTCCCTTCTCTTTGCCATTTCTTTTTGCTGAATATGTGACATGACCCCGAATATAGGGACATGTGGTTAAATAAGATTTGGTTTAGTAGTTGATCAACTAATCTGTGCTACATTAAGTAGCATGACAGTCGAATGACATGTCATGTCAGGCTACTTAGTCGAATGAAAATTCACAGTCGAATGAAAATTCAGTTACCATACACGCAGAGACGCTGAACACAAAATTTGGAGTGGTCTCTTATTTAGTTGGCCCATTTGAAGCACATTTTCTGTCTGTAAATTCCCTCTCAAAGCTATTACATCTGAGTTAGGTTTTCCCTGAAAGGAAAGGGTACCACCAAGAAAGAACAACAATCCTATTCCTTTACCTTTGTCTTCAGAATGCTTTGCTTTCTGAAACAAAGCTGCAAGGAAATAGTGGTGTGTGTGTGTGTGTGTGTGTGTGTGTGTGTGTGTGTGTGTGTGTGTGTGTGTGTGTGTGTGTGTGTGTGTGTGTGTGTGTGTGTGTGTGTGTGTGTGTGTGTGTGTGTGTGTGTGTGTGTGTGTGTGTGTGTGTGTGTGTGTGTGTCTGGGGAGTGACTGTAATTTCTAAACTCATTTCCAACTCAAGTCAAAACATTTCAATGACCATAGCTCAGTTCCCGGGACATTAGTGTAACTTAAGAGAAAAGGGAGCACAAAGAGTTCTTGCATCTGAATGAGAGTCTCTCTGGGGGTCGTTAAAGTTTAAACCACACTAATGTTGATGAACTGTAAAGCCTTGACGAAACGTCCCTCGTACAACACCAGCATGAGTAATACACTCCATTAGTTCCGCTAGACTCCAAGAGAACTTAGAGAGGTGGTATACGAGTGGGTGTGTTTGTGTGAGAGCAGATGTATTCTCAAATGTGCATGTGCTCACACATACTGGTGTGAATACATGCCCCATTCACATCACTAGCAAATTAAATAAATCTTTGGCAGCCACCTCAACCTGCTCCTAATTAAACAGAACAGACACTGCGTCAGCCAAGAAGGAGGGAAGACAAAACATTGTTCTCTAACATCTAATTTAAACTCAAGAAGATTGTCTCTTGTGGCCTACAACAGTTTGAAACTACACAACATGCTAACACACGGCAACAGAAAAGTGAGCACGCCAAACGTTCTGGATCTGCTCGTCAGACAATTGGCTCTCGTTTCCATTCTGAAGCCGCTGCATAGATTGTGTTAAAATGTCAGTGATGAGTAAGTTGTAAGCTTTGGGTGTAACAATAGATTGATTTGCATCCCTCCCCCATGTGATCAGACGTGGTGAGGTTTGGCGAGGCGGCAGCCTGTTGAGCCAGTCTCCATTCAGCCTTTTGTTTCAACCAGACCTTGTGTGTAACATGATAGGGCTTTAACCCCATGACCCACCGACACTGTCAGAAACAGGGCCTCTGTGAGACAGAATGCACTGGCCGTATGATGTGTGGGGGTGTGTGTGTGTGTGTGTGTGTGTGTGTGTGTGTGTGTGTGTGTGTGTGTGTGTGTGTGTGTGTGTGTGTGTGTGTGTGTGTGTGTGTGTGTGTGTGTGTGTGTGTGTGTGTGTGTGTGTGTGTGTGTGTGTGTGTGGAGTGCACTTTACCCTGCACTCCATTGGCTGTGTGGCAGTGTGTGCTGGCTGCATGTGTGGCGAGGGGCATAGACAAGTAGTCATGTATTTGAGCGTGTATGGCTTTATTTATTTTATGTATGTGTGTGTGGGAGGGGACATCTAGAGCAGGGGTTGGGCATATGGGTCGTAGAAAGGCTGTCTTTGTGCAGGTAACCTTAGCTCAAGCTTTAAATGGAGAGACTCTACAAGGCTCCAAAGTTCTTCATCTGTGCACATGCATGGCTGTGTGTGTGTGTGTGTGTGTGTGTGTGTGTGTGTGTGTGTGTGTGTGTGTGTGTGTGTGTGTGTGTGTGTGTGTGTGTGTGTGTGTGTGTGTGTGTGTGTGTGTGTGTGTGTGTGTGTGTGTGTGTGTGTGTGCGCGCGTGCGTGCGTGCGTGTGTGTGTGGTATATAGGGCTTAAGTGGTTGGAGCAATACAGTATAACCAATTAGTGACAAACATCTAGCATAATGTTTTCCATCTATCAAAAATCACTTAGCATTCACCAGAAAGAGATGTGAAGGAGATGCTCAATAGCATCCATCAGGTCCCTGTCGGGTGGGCGATACATATGTATGGCAGCAAATGACACACACTGCTTTCATTACACAAAACTACCATTTGAATTGCAAAGTTAGTCAGTTCTGCTCTTCTGTAAACAAAGACACAGCTGCTCTGAATGCTAAGAAGAAGGGGCCTGTTGTTAATCAAATCTTTCCATGTCTTGTACTGTTGTTTAACCCTTTGCTGACCTAAATGTCTGATGTTTTTATTAGTTGAGCCATGGAGTGACGGTGAAACTATTGATATACAATGTATGTCACTCTGTCTGCAATGACTCTATATACTGTGTCGGCAATGAAAATTAATATATATTAGATCTGTAAATTAATATCTGATATAACATTTGGTGGTCCAAGCTCAAGGTCAAGAAGGTCAGTTATTGAGTAGTTATTTAGATCGTCTATTTTCAAATAGCCTATGTATAAAATAGGGCTGAAGTGGTTAATGTATAATGATTTATATCTGCAAAGTAACTAGTAACTAAAGTGTTCTAATAATTGTAGTGGAGTAACAGTAAAAGTACTGAAAACTGGAAATACTCCAGTAAAGTAAAAATACCAAAAAATTGTACTTGTACTATTTGAGTAAGTGTACTTAGTTACTTTCCACCACTGGCCCTTTGTTGTTCCTGACAGTGATGCGTCTAGCTTGGCTAGGCACTTTGTGTTGTTGGTGGGAAGCCAGCAAGAAAACATGTCCATGTCATCTGCACTAGTGACCCCTTCTGTTTGGTCAGAGTGGCTGTTCATCAGTGAGGGGATCTGGGGGAGATAGCATGAACCGCTGCAGGTGTCCTGGTGAAACTCCTTGCTGCCAGCCAGGCGAAAAGAATAAAACTAAAGTAAACACATTGTTGTACATACATTTTGAACTACTCATCTTTGAAGACTGATTGCATTTGAAAGTTTGTCTCAAGCCATTTCAATTCACTGCATTACATTTCCTAGATAATCTCAGATAATGATGTAAACTGACAATTTATCTCCCAACATTTCATGCCGCAATTATGCACACCTCTAGGTCACCCTTGTTATTAATAGTATTACAGTGTCTGGTGGCTTTCTACTGTCTGAAAGGTTCAGGTGAGTGAGTGAATGAACTCCTTGAGAAAGAGCAATTCAACAACAGAGGGTGATGACATGTTCCTCTGTCCCGCAAATGAGTGTGTACACTGTCATAATTATTGTCCCACTTCCCACATTTGCGGCATCATCACGAATAAACACAACATGGCTGTGTCTGTCTCATATCTGTGTCTATTTGCCATCTGTGGCACTGTATGAGTGCTTTATCATCATACATTATTAAAATGTAGGGATGTAGGTTAAGTGAGGATAAGTGAATGCACTCTATGTCGCCAGTCTGTCCAAAAAAGCACAGGTGTAACTCTAATGGCTTGCACGCACGCACGCGCACACACAGTCTACACCCACAGATGAGAAATGGCTGTGCTGCATGACAGTACTGTCAGATTCTACCATCCTGGTGGCATTGTAGAGGTGGGCTGTGACATTGTCCTCTGTGGTTGAGTCACTCTGCTGAATCACTCAGTCTTTTTCACCAGGATCCTGGTGTTCCTGTCATATCACCAACCCCATGACCACCAGTATCCTGACTAATAACCCCATCACTCAGTTCTTGGGGGTTACTAGGGGGGGGGGGGGGGTCCCATATGACAGTGAAGTGACAATTTAAGGACTTTTAAGACCTTTTTACTACCTAAAAAAAAAAGACAGAAAAAAAAAAACATTACTGCATCAAAAGTAATCATCAAACTATACCATAAAAACTGGTCAAACATTGGCCAAATTGTGAAATAAAAGAGGCAAAGATGGCAACGCGAGGCGTTGTGAGCTTGTCGATCTGCTATTTCCAATATTTAGTACGTGCATAGGGAGGGGGGTCCCCAGTTTAAGTAGGATTATTTTGGGGGGTCACGGCCGTAAAAGGTTGAGAACCACTGCTATATACTATACGAGTTTAGTTACCAGCAAAATCCACCCTGCCCCTCCATTTATTGCTTCCTACTGCTTCTGCTTGTACATACTGGTGGCTTTCATCGGGCAAAGTGCTCCAACTAATGGGGAAATGTGATTAGGCTACACCTCAGAGCCTGAGAAGAGAAGGGGAATCATAGAACAGGCTGATCAAAGATGTGTAGCTCATGCCTGCCCTCTAGTGTTATAAATATATAGAATCAAGCTGTATACCCCTGTCTTCCTATTTGACATAAGTAAACACACAGCAATAGTCATTCTGTGCAATGAATCGATTCTACTTGAAGAATGGCATTTAACTGCAAACCTGCAATGGGAGCTGATGATGTAATTTAAGATGAAACTGTGAAAAGAAAGTGCATTTCGTATCATCTGCATTTTAGGAAAAATGCTTGAATCCTGTGTTTTTAAAGCAATAAAGTAACCTACAGTGTCCAGGTTGGTCTGATGATCTAAATTTATTTAGAGTAATATTTCTCTATCATTTCTATATTTGATATGAAATCTTCATTTATCCTTAGGATTGTGAACCTCCTGGAGCCCAATGAATCAGCCATGTCAACCCCCTTAAGCGTTGTTGGTCATTGACATTGATTGATGATAGTCACCTACATGTACCGACCAGTGTTGCCGTGTCTGCTTATTATAAGCGACCTTGGGCTTGTTTTTCTGTAAAGTTGCTTGTTGCAGGTTGCATGCAGGTTGTGTTTTTTGGGCTTGTTTCTAAAGTGTAGTTACTTATTTTTTGGGCTTGTTTCAAATTCTTTCGATTATTGTTTAAACCAGTGGTTCTCAAACATTTTCATGTCCCCACCGAATGTGTTAATTAATTATAATATAGATATTATAATTATAATAATTTGTCCATGGACCCCCATCTGAAATTATAATTTGTGCCAGGGACCCCCGTACCAGGTGTGTGTTGTTAAAATGTTTAAAAGATATTCCATACATATAGCCCTTTCTTCTCAAGATTTTTTTAAAATAGCCATTGTACTGTATTATAGGTTTAAAGTGCTCTTGGCCCATGTCGCTTCTTTTGGGCTTGTTTTCATAGACCGGTAAGTTAACAGGATAGGTGGGCACCAAGGAAGAGCGGGCACCTTGTGTTAAATTGGCTATTTTTTATGTAAAAAAAAAAAAGAGGAAAATGTTTTTAAGTAAAGTAAAGTATATAAATGATTAGAACATACTTATACATTCGACAATTAAGGTCTGATATTTCTACAATAGCTACCTGTATATCCAGTCATCTTGGGACATAAACAAGAAGTTGAAGGATAAAATTAAGTGTGATAATGATGTACCCTGCATGTTCACATCATAGCCTACTTCACGTTACTTACAAATATTAATTTCAATATTAAACATCTTGTACGGTGCCCAGATGTCCCTAGTAGTGCCCACCTATCCTGTGTATCCCATAGACCTATTGCTTATTTATCTCGCAAACAATCTGGCAACACTTAGGTGCCGACTGACTGTGATGCTCATGGTCGGCTGGAGGCAGCAGACACAGACAGGGAGGAAGTGCTGCTGCTGCTGCCGAGCTATTGCAACATCATCATCATCTGCCACGTCTAGCAGTCACACAGTGTGTCTCTGCAGCACAGCAGCGGTCCCTGGAACAGCATGGGACGGATGAGAGGCTGGTGGGTGTGACGGAGGAAGGACATAGGAAATACCATGGGAAATACAACAGCCAAACAACACTTCTTCTTCCAGTTCCAACAGCTGACTTCCAGAGTCCAGACCACAGGCGTATTATAGGCCTATACGTTATTATAAAGACAGTGGATGTGGAGTTAAAAAGACATAAAGTAGGCTTTGTTGTGTGTTCGATATTAGAGGAGGGCGTCAGTTATTCGTCACCGCCGGTGCTGGAGGACCTAAACTGGATGTCTTTTGTTTAGTGTCGAAGCGGCAGTAGCAAGACGTCATACTGTAGTGTACAACATCCTCCTTGTGCATGTGAGGACGCGCGCACACGCGCGTGCACACACACACACACACACACACACACACACACACACACACACACACACACACACACGCAGAGAGAGAGAGAGAGCGCGCGTGTTCGATCCTGCAGTTCGGTGGAGGTGGCTGGCTGATCATCCATGCTGCTAAGCTCAGGGAGAATCATGGAAGAATTCGTGACCGAAGAGGAGGAACCATGGTACGATCAGCAAGATCTGGAGCAGGGTAAGCATAAACACCCTCCTCCTCCTCCTCCTCTCTCTCTGTCTGTACTCCCACACGGCCCTGCATGCAGCATCATCCCATCAGGATGAGCTCAGCTCTTCTCTAGCTGCACAAAGGTCTTTTTTCATGCAAGAGCTATGATGCAGTGGTGGAAAAAGTACTCACATTTTTTAAAGTATCAATACTGCAATGTGGAAATACTCCGTTACAAGTAAAAGTCCGGAATTCAAAATTGACTTGAGTAAAAGTGCATAAGCATTGCTATCAATATGTATTTAAAGTACCAAAAGTAGAAAGTACTCAATATGCAGAATGACTCACTTCACAAGTTTTTAAATGTATGAAATGTATAAAAATATTTTGAAAATAGTAGATCTACAAGCTCTCAATGCGCAAGGCAGTGTGAGCTTGTAGATCGGCTATTTTCAAATGGCCGAAATGTATATTGGGGCTGAAGTGGTTACTGTATGTTTTGTAATAATAATCAAAATTTACAAAGTAACTAGTAACTAAAGTTTTCAAATAATTGTAGTGGAGTAAAAGTACAATATTTGCCTCTAGAATGTAGTGGAGTAGAAGTAAAAGTACTAAAATTGGAAATACTCCAGGAAAATAAAAGTACCTCAAAATTTTACTGAAGTACAGTACTTAGTACATTTACTTAGTTAGTTACTTTACACCACTGCACAAAGGTCTTTTTTCATGCAAGAGCTATGATGTCACCTACACATCATTTGCGTTTAAAATGCACATACTTTAAAAAAAAATCATATATCATCATAGAATGCACAATCTGTGCCACTTTGACAGTATGCCAACTACCCGTTTTGTCATGGCTACCGACAACAATGGAGCACAGCTTTCTTTTGAAGTGATCAAAAAAGACGTATTTGATCTGTTTGAAGCAGCCTATGACTTATAATAATGCCTGATAAACCATCAAGCACAAAGAACAAGCCCTCAGCAAATAACGGGACCAGACAAGTCTTCAAGGAGTTTACTTTGGCCATGCATTTTGGAATAAAAGCTACACTTCACAAGTGTAGGCTACATGGAAGTATTTGACTAATTAAAAACAGTCAGATTGAATGGCATTTGATAGTGTTTAGCCCCTTGGTTCTCAAAGTGGGGTCCGGGGACCCCCAGGGGTCCTTGAGGGAGTTCCAGGGGGTCCCCAGCTAAATGATAGATAGTTAGGAACCAAATGGACCCTTATGGGTCTGTAACTCTGAGAGTGTACAAATGGACCAAATGGACCCTAACGGGTCCATTTGGTTCCATTTGTACACTCTCAGAGTTAAATTAACACTGATTTTACAATATAAATTGGGGTCCCAGAGATAGAAATGCCAGTAAATGGGGGTCCGTAGCCTAATGCATGTCAAACTGGGGATTAAAATGGTTGAGCAGTACAAATCTTCTCTTATGGGGGTCCTTGGCATATATTTTCAAATGGGGGTACGCAGGCTAATAAGTGTGCATTTGGGGGTCCTTGACATGTAATAGTTTGAGAAGCACTGGTTTAGCCACTCAGCTCATCCTGAGTGTGTCCTAATAGGTTATAGCCTACTAGAGCAGGAGTCATTTCCTCGAGAAGCAACCTAATGTCTTATCATGCTCTTTGAAAAGGTAGTTATAGGCTATTTCTCTTTATTCTGGTGGTAAGGTTTACATGATCTGTACCCGAGTAAAATCTGCGTGGTAGCCTACTACTTCACAGTCAGTCTGCTCCCATTCAAGCAGCCGAACATTTTAGATGAAAAGAAGAAAGAAAATGACAGAATCACCCACACATACACCGCCTCTCCCTTTGCACCAATTGTCATTTCCTGCCTTCTTTAATCTATCACTTAGTCTGTGCCAAAGCAGTTATTACACAACCTACCAGTGGTGGTGCCACTGGTGCAATGAGCTGATGCAGAGATTTTACTTGGCTCTTGATACGAAAGAGCACTCATGCATACACACACACACAAACAAACAAACATGCTCAAACACACATGCACATAACTTGCATGGCACATAAACGTATTTCGTCTTCACATACAGTATAATTTACAAAATGACAGCGGAGAGATAAAAAATATCTCCTTGGTAGTGGGTGATTTGTCTTCTCTTTACTCTTGGAGATAAAAGAGAGTGCAAAGAAATAGACAGCAGTAGAAAGGACTGCATTTTCCAAAACTGCATATTGAGGAACAATTTGTCACTCTTTTCTATTCATCCATCTCAATGTTGCACTGCCCCTGACCAGCGTGCTCCACAGAGGAGAGGACTCCTGTCCTGACCCCCCAGGTGCAAGTGTCAGGTTGGGTATGGTTCAGGGTTTTAAAGTGCTGACTGGCTGTGCACACTGTCAGATGTGTGTGACACTGCCAGGTGCAATGACTCCATCAGAAAGAGAGACACCACTGGCATTGTATTACCTTCCAGCTGGAGAGGAGAGGAATCACTGTGAGGTGATGTTAGGAGGATCACTGGCCAAACCAAGCTCACTGGAAGGAAAGGAAAAAAACAATCAACTGTGTCCTGGAAATTCAGCAGATGTGAAACGTGGAATGATGCAAAGTGGGAGTATGTTTGCAGATGTGGCTACGACTCGTGTTTCCAACACTGAAACAAAACAGAAGAGATTAAAAGGGTGCAAACATTGTGAATAGGATGCTTCTTTGTTCAAACCCTTTGTTTGTCAGCCAGGGCCTGTAATGGCATTAGTCCAAGAGGCAAATATGTGCCCAGACCAGCTGAGACAGGAGGCTTGCTAGGAGCCTAGGACCCACTGGTTATCAAGGCTGGGCTTACGTCTAATGAGTTGCTTCCAGGGCAGTCTACTCTTATTACAGGCTATAACGTGCTTGCACCACTTAAAGAAAGCACTTTAAACTTGACTGTGTTGCTCTCTCAGAGTGGGTCTGTAGCTCAGATCAGGGGACAGGAAGTGGACAGTTTTTTTTCCCACATTCCAATGATTCACAAGAGGGATACGCACCTACCAAAACAACTCCTCCTGTGTTGCTGGAGAAGATCGCTATTCCACATGCATGCAGGAACAGGGGGCACAGATTGCCCTGCTTACACATGCAACGTTGTGTGTGCACAAAAGCTTTTTTGAGATTGCATATGCATTACTTTACAGGCACAACTGGGGCTGTCAATTGTCTATTACAACGTGCAGAAAATTCATGCAGCACAGTAGCTTGTGTATGAGGCACTGACCCTGAGATGACGATGACAATGTCGTCCTCTTTGGGCTACAACACAGAGTCGTGATAAATAGACTGAATGGCTGGTGGCCAGTATTGGATGGTTAACCATTTCAAAACCTATATACTTTGTGGACTGGGGTCCCCCAGGGGTCTGTACTTGGTCCCCTCCTCGTCAATATGACATGCACAGAATAGGGAGGGACGCTAGGGTTCATGTGGTTAATACTGAGGGGAACTTAAAACATTTATCTCTTCACTTCTCTCATTTCAGTCCTCTATCCCAGTTTTCTCCTATCTTTCCCTCTCCCCAGTTTAGGTTGTCACTGAAGTGGGGGGCTATTGAGTAAACCTGTTTTATCTCTGCAAATCGATCCCAGTAATCATCATAGAGAGACAGAACTGTGAATACAGACGCTGAGCTAGTGTTTTGGGTTGTGTGTTTTATTGGTGGTGTCTGGTTTGGGAGTTTTCAAACCCGCCCTTAGCTTTAGAGAGGGGTTTTGGTCTGTTGTCGGCGGACCTCAGCCAAAGGAGTACACATTCTCTGCTTATGTAATTCAGTTTCCTTTTTTCGAGGAAAACACAAGATAATTTATGAGAGCAACACCATCCAAGTGGCTGTAAAAGCCCCAGCTGTGCCGGCTTGTAACTCATTACATCAGAAATAAGACAAGCACAGAGTGTAGTGTTTCTATTAAGTATTCTTTATGAGTATTCACATTTCTAGCAGTGTCTCCAGTGCTATCTCAAGCCTAATTTATACTTTGGTCATATGATCACGTTGCTCGCTGAAAATAATCGATTTTCAACTGTAAAAAAGGTCATTCAAAATCAGTTATTTTCGGTGAGTAACATGGCTGTACAACTAAGTACACAGCTGTGCAGTGAGCCTTATTTAACCCCATAGGGTGAATAACAGAAGCACAGTTGTACAACTGTTTAGTACCACACAGAACCCATTCTTGTGTTGGAGGTGAAAAAAGTCCCTGGTGTGATGTGCGGGCGTATGTGATGAAAGAAGAACTAATTATACGCGAGCCATGTGACAAGAAGAACTAAGACAAAAATATATATAAATGTGAAATTACTGAAATCACCTAAAAGAGACATTCTCAAAGAAAACGAAGCCTATCAGAGTTTGATTTCAACAGACCTCTTCTAACTGGCTGGTCAATAGGGGAGGGGATGGCTACACAGACACACCATTGACAACTCTAGCACTTATTTATTGTGCTTAGCTGTGCGTGGGTGTCACCCACCGAAAATAGCAGATCTACAAGCCCACAACGTGTCGTACTGCGATGTGTTGTGGGCTAGTAGATCCGCTGTTTTCGGTGCACTACACCTCTGTGAAACGTTGTATAAATCAAGCCTATAACTCTACGGATTGCTGCATTCAGTTGTAGCCTACCTGTGTGTGGCCAAGCCCACATGGGAATTAATTAAGCTGTCAGTGCAGAAGCACGTATGTTGAATTAGCCCATGTGCAGGAGCTGTGAACAGCATGCTACGCTGTAGTATGCTCAGTACACAGTTTAATTGAGGAAAGACAGGAAGAGGCAACATGTAGATGTAGTGGAAAAGCCTGCAATGATGAGGAATAAGAGTGTATGTATGCAATATGATTGAAATGTCCTGTGAACTGTATAAATGCTTGTTTGCTGCCGACTTGCATGTTATTTCTTGTTTAGGCCCTTAAGTGAGTTGCGAGCCCCACTTTGCTCTTAAGGCCCAGATGCAAACACACGGCTGGGTCAGAGGTTAGAGTTGAATGAAAGCAATCAACGTCTGGAATCACTCCCAGTGATCACCATTGATTGCTGAAGAAGTCTCAGTGTGACGACCTTATCGGCTTTTCAGTCCAGCCTCGTCTCTCTTTCTGTCTCAGTTCACTTCTTGCTGACTCATGAGACCGGACAATATTGTGCACCACGAATACCTGTCAGTGCTGAACAGAGAGAGAGTGACTCAGCATCCAGGTCCGTCCGTACTGTATGTGTTGGAAGGACAAATGAAGGCAATAAAGAGGTCTCATAAGTGCTTCCATTATTTTACGACCCACACAGCGCTATGGAGCGCTGCATGCTTTTGCTAAAAGCTCCCTGAACGACGCAATGCATTATTTAATACTGTACATTATATTACAGGTGTAATATATGTGTATATACATTATATATGTGTGTGTGTGTGTGTGTGTGTGTGTGTGTGTGTGTGTGTGTGTGTGTGTGTGTGTGTGTGTGTGTGTGTGTGTGTGTGTGTGTGTGTGTGTGTGTGTGTACTGTATACTGTATACATATAATATAATGATACTCCATACCTCTTTTGATGCATGGCAAAAAGAAGAAGAAGAAAGAAAAAAAAAATCCTAAGCACACAAAGTCCATTATTAGATTTGATGGTATAATTTTTGCACAATCAAAATACCTTTTGTTGAGCACTATTGGTTATACAATATCTTTCTTTGAAGCAATACATATTTACATGGACTGGTCTGTAAAAGGAAGAGAACATTTTTTTTTTACAGGAATCTGATTGTACAGTACTTTCAATACAATCGATTAATAGAATCATATCGTTTTAAACACGTGGCATGCATTGGAAAAGTACCTATACTTTTGACAACTTCTATTACACGCATATTGCACCTATACATCGGAGCTAAGGTATGCTTTCTGCCACATTGGAAGTTTCCTCTGACCTTCTTGTGAGCGAGGAGCAGCTCACTTGACTGCATGCTTCTGAATCTTCACCTATTCTGGTCCTGATCTCATTGGAGAGGTGGGCTCTTCATCAAATTATCGTGGCACACATCGCTGACCTTCATACACCGTCTGCAAGGAGGAGCACTGTGAATGCTGTCTCTCTGGCTCCAGCTCTCTTTCTCTCCCTGTAGCTGTCCTGCTTTATTCCAGACCAAAATAAAGCACCGTGCCCTGCCCTCCTGACAGACACCTTGGTCCTTTCCAAAAGTAGAACAATGGGCTCCATTAGTTTTGAGCGCATACAGTATATCAGCCTGTACTACTGTACCTCCAGATAGCCTAGATAGCCACTGCACCTCATCATGTAATGAACTCCCATGTGTCACTTTTCACCCCCCACATCTCCATCCTTGCGATTATCCATGTGCTGCTGCCTCTTTTTCTTACACATCCCTCTTTTATTACACACTCAGTTGCTCATCCACCCCTCTCTCAATCTAATTAAATGTTCCCTCTAGTCCTCCTTTCCTTCCAATCCTCTCTGGCCCTCTTACATCTTCAATATACCATTCTGTCTCAGCCGTGATAGGTTTGCCACTGCCTTTTACTGAGGTTTTTGATTCTGAATTGCATTCTCTTATTTGTCTGTTTTATTTAATTGTATTGTTTTGTGTAAAGCACTTTGAATTGCCTTGTTGTCGAAATGTGCCATACAAATAAACCTGCCTGGCCTTGCCTCTATCTTGGCCCTTGCTCTCTGGCATCCCTGCATTCCCATCAATTTATCTTTCTGTCTCCTTCTCTCTCTCCGTCTCTCCTCCCTTTTGTCTAGACCTCCACCTGGCGGCCGAGCTGGGCAAGACGTTGCTGGAGAGGAACAAGGAGCTGGAGGACTCCCTACAGCAGATGTACATCACTAATGAAGAGCAGGTGCAGGAGATTGAGGTATGGATGACAATTTTAGCAGCATATTACCGAGAGATCATTACACGATTCAGCCGGATCAAAGAGGAATAAGAGGATGAAGAATGAGACGTTCAGTAGTCTCTGTTTCTCCTGCTAATGCATATCATAAAATATGTATTTTGGATTCTTAAAAAGTGTCAGGGCTCTTCTTTTGATGATGAAATAAAAAATAAAATAGGTATGCATTCATCTATTGATGAGACTTTGGTGATTGTAATGCACTCCACTGCTGTCCCTTCTAGACTGCCAAACAGCTACAAACAAGTTGTAAGCCATTAACCCAGGCAATGAGTTGTCTAATGGAAACTGAGAATCAGCATAGTGAAAGAGAATTCAATCAAGGGATTCAGGAAACTCATTCCCCTCCCTCCTCACTGACATAAGCCATTAACCACTTCAACTTCGTTGACCAAGGACCCCCAGGGCCAGGGTCTGTACTTACTTGGCCCCCTCCTGTTTACCCTCTACACCAAATCTCTTTGCCAAAAGCGTGTCGCATTGTGAGCTTGTAGATCAGCTGTTTTCACAGAATCTTTGCTTAATAAGCTCAGAATAGAGACAGTAGGGTTCATGTGGTTAATTTTAAACAATACTATTAACTGAAACAAGAGATGAAGTCAGACACAGGACTTAACCACAAGTGATGTGTGTCAGGCATGTACTGTATGAGCCCATGCATGTGGGTGTGTAGTGTGTATGTATGGTGCTTAATGGTGGTATTATATGGATTCACCACTTTCAACCTGGCATCCCGATTTTGTGCATGTGATTATGGATGAAATGTTTTTCATAATTTTCATCAACATGTTCAAAATCTAAATAATGTGTGGTGTGTGTGCATGTGTTTGACAAGTCAATACATGTTTTCTTCAACCAAAAAAAATGTTTATGTTAATTTGTGTCCTCCAGTACCTGTCGAAGCAGCTGGACGTTTTGCGGGACATGAATGAGCAGCATGCTAAAGTCTACGAGCAGTTGGATAGCACCGCCAGGGAACTGGAACTCACCAACCGCACACTGGTGACTGACAGCAAGACCTCATCGCACAAGATAGAGAGGTGACAGACACCAGGATTTGAGCTAGCTCCAAAATCCTTTCTTTCGTTCTTCTGTCCTTTCTGTCTTTCTTTCCTCCCTTCCTCTCTTGTTTTTATTTCCCTACTTCCCACCTTTCATTCTCCCTTTCTTCCTCACGTCCTAACCAATCCTCTTCCTGTGTCTGACAGGTTGACAGGGACCATTGAGACCATGCAGAACCAGGTGGAATCTCTCTCAGGGCAGGTAGAGCAGCTTCGCTCCATGGAGCAGCTCCGTGTGAAGAGGGAGAAGAGGGAACGCCGCAAGACCATCCACTCTTTCCCTTGCCTGAGGGAGCTTTGTACGGCACCCAGGTCAGGGTGACATGTCTGAACACTGTTTTATGGTTTTAATATTATACAATATGGTATGTACCCTGAAGTACCTTGTGATCAAAAAGATGAATATTGTACAATAGTTGATGTGTGTGTGTGTGTGTGTCTTTCTATCAGTTACGAGGATGGATTTGTGGTGGGTCGAGCTGAGAGTTTCTCTGTGGACGCAAAGCGCCAGCCTCTGGAGGAAGAGAACGAGCGTCTGAGGGAGGCGGTGTCAGCTCTGCGCTCAGCGGGGCGGGCGGAGAGGGGACGCAGGGAGGGAGCGGAGAAGGAGTGCCACCTTCTCCTGGGGGAGTTCTCTCGCCTGGAGAAACGGGTGCAGGTAGGATTCAAGCCCCAATTAATACTTGGGCCGTCGTACACAAACGTGAAACGTCATATGACAAAAGTATACACCAGGCTTCGGGATTACACATGAATCATGACTCTTATGTTTCTCCCCGGCAGGACGCTGAGAGCTGCCAGGTGAGGGTACGTGAGCTAGAGGTGGAGCTCCAGGAGTTGCAGCAGCTGCGGCGCGCAAGGACGTTCCTCATGAGCGGCGAGGACGACGGCCTGGCATTCACGCAGAACCTCCTCAACAACACCCCGGAGACGGACACCTTCCTGGAGCCGGAGCTGGGGGAGACGGGAGGAGGGGTGAGGGAGGAGACGGAAGGCGGAGGGGGAGTGGGAGGGGAGGCCCTGCCTACATCCAGCCCGGTGAGGAAGAGCTGCAGTGACACGGCGCTCAACGCCATAGTGGCGCGCGATGCCTCGGGCCGCCGGAGGGGGAGCTATGCTATCCACGCCAACAGCGTGAGGAAGAGGGGGATGTCCATACTCAGGGAGGTGGATGAGCAGTACCACGCCTTACTGGAGAAGTACGAGGAGTTGCTGGGGAAATGTAGGCGCCACGAGGAGGGCATTTGTCATACTGGGGTCCAGACCTCTCGGCCCGTCTCCAGGGACCCCTCCATGAAAGACTGTGCCATGGGCCCCACCCCAGCGCCTCCAACCACCCCCAACCTGTCCCCTTCCACCCCAGAGGCCATGGAGAGCATCAGCAAACAGGTGGAGGCCGTGGATAAGCGACTGGGCCAGAATACTCCAGAGTACAAAGCCCTTTTTAAAGAGATCTTTTCTCGTATCCAGAAGACCAAGACTGACATCAAAGCTACCAAAGCTGCTAAAACGAGCAAATCTAGCAAGTCTGGCAAATCTAGTAAACAATAATCACCTTGGTTTAGAGAGTTGCTATGGGATTGTTTTGTTTGTTCAGTATGGAGCATTGTTAGAGGCTGTGTTTCCACAGAAATGTGTTTTTGTTCATGGTGGAGCGCTTTGGATATCAAACATGTGAATACCCAGAGCCCTTCCAAATTATTGTTGCTATGATCGATCTGATGATTTAGCAGCGGATCTCAAGGAAGATCCTGCTGTCAGGAGAAGAGGTAGGAGTGTATGTAATCAACCTCCCCTCTGTCACGTTGGTTGATCTTTTAGTCCCGGCATTGATGAGTGGCGCTCCTCTCCAAATGTTGAACTGTTTTATACTCGAGGTGCCCCAGAGCATTCCGTCAAAAATGACGCAAGCTGCCGAACGCACTAAAAAACGAAAGGCGTTGGGAAGAGGATGGCTCCTAGTGCATCTTTATCATAGAAATGCATGCCGAAAGGCAATGGCAGCTCAAAAAATGCTTTCTGCGGACACAGCCCCTTATGGGCAGCTCGTTTCAGCTCAGATTAGAAATCCAGCATTCCATCCATAATTAAAATAGTCTAATAAGGAAGAAACCAATTTGCATGAAATGAATTTAAATTTTTACAAAAATTACATTCAGCCCTAATTATAAAACATAAACAGCAATCAAAATTTGCGCCTTCTTTAGCTGTGGCACCAATTGCATCAATTGAACATGTACTCTCTGTCTATCCTTACCTAAGAACTATGTTAATTGTCAGTTTCATTTTGCTACAAAACCACACATAGAGCAATTGTGACTTACAGCTATACTAACAACATTAACAAGATACAGCCAAGATACAGCCTTATGCCTCTCACCACCATCACACGACTGCACCGAATGATTAAATCTGCCTCTAGAAATGTGCATCCGCTAAACTTCAGCAGTGCTTTAGCGGCTTTCCCAAACACTGGGTCGGGACCCATTTGTGGGTCACGGACACATTTTTATGGGTCACGACTCATGAGTAAATATCCCTTTATTTTTTGTTTCCTACATTTTGTTTTTTATTATTATTATTATTTCAAAACACCCCCCCCAAAAAAACATTTTTTTTTCATCCATTAGGATCAAAAATTATTTCATGAATAAAAAAAAACTAAGAAATTCCATAAATTAGAAAACAAATGTTTAAGAAGTAGAGAAAATAGCTGATCTACAAGCTCACAGCGCAACGTACCGTGACGCGTTGTGAGCTTGTAGATTTGCTATTTTCACTAGCTTGTGCCCAGGGGCACAAGCTATTATCTTTTGGGTCTCGAGCTAAAAGGTTTGGGAACCAGTGCGCTAATGGATTAAATAGCCGATTAAAACAGGACCGTGACATGTTGAGCTCTATGTAATCAATCCATTACGGCATACAGTATATAGTTCAGTTATAGTCTCCATTCTTCTCAACCATCTTCAAGAGTGAGCTGGAGTGGCTAATAATTCACCTGCTGGTATATTATCATTATATCTATAAAAGTACATTTTCTAATTCTAAACCGTCAACAGACCTTTTGCCTGGAGCATGTTGCTACTATGGCGCACTGCTCTGTGTGTGTGTGTGTGTGTGTGTGTGTGTACTGTATGTGCGCACGCGTGTGTGCGGTGCGAGCGCATGTGTGTGTGTGCGACCTTGATACTGTATTTTATATTTTAGGGATGCCTCACCCGAGATTTAAGACCAGTTCAACGAACTTAGAAACTCAGCGCTCAAATGCAATAGAGAGGATTAAGTAAGTAAATGTAATTTAGGGCATCCACAATTTATGCACTTACAGTTGTGGAAATAATGTTTGAATAAGGAACTTTATCCTTCCACTGTGAAATTCTCAGTGTCACGCTACTTCACTCTAAAGGGAGCATATCACCATTAGGCCATGGTGCAGGAGTTATCAACATTCATGAGTAGTAATTCTATATAATCAAGGCAGGCAAGTAAAATTATATTTAAGTATGATGCTGATGAGAAGATTGTTTTGCGTTTGCTTATTTCTCAAAATGTCCTGTCTTTGAGTCCTGAATGTCACGGAACGGTAAACCCGCTAAATGCTAGCAGAACAAAAGCTGCTGTCCTTCTCCATCTTTGTGAAAAGATGCCGCAAACAATCTCTGAAGATTGTTGCCTTTTCTGTGCCCTAGGTATTATGAACACTCATGCAAGAGCATATTCAATGCTTAAGGCTGTGAAATAGATATGTCGCTTTGTTAAGTAAAGTCTAATGTATTTTTATTGTCTTTTGTTCTGACACCACATACAGTATAAGTTGTTACATTGTCGAGAAAGAAGGTGTATTTTGCTGCCTCACCTCTAACAAACCAAACCAAAAAATATATAATTACACATAACCAGGCATAACTGTGATTGTGATAATAATGGTCAAAACATAATATACTGGCCGTTGTGTGAAGACAAGGAAAGGCTTGGGAACATACAGTAAACATGTATAGTTCCTGATAAAGATGAGCTTAGAGGTCAAAATGCTTATGTTACAATGAGACATCAAATGTCTTTAACAGTTTGCAGATTATTTTTCTTTAATTATAGAGGGACATGTAACAGAATTGTCACCCGTATAAGGATTCTAGCTTGAGCCTTTGTATAACAATCTATGATATAAAACTAACAAAACTGCAACCGTATTGCACCTTTTCCACTATATACTGTACCTATGCCTTTTTCTTGGGTAAATTAAGGATTTAGAACTTTCTTATAATGAATGTGATAATAGTGATCATATTTTATATCTAATTCTGCAGTAAACCGTTTGAGGACATAGAGTATGTATGCTTCAAGCGTAACCTCCATGGCACCTGAAACACTACAATTGTGATGTGTGGTAATGTGAAATGTGAGTTATGTAGAGAATGGATGTTATTGCAGTTTGGAAAGTCCAAGAGTACTTTTGTTTTCTCTCAGGGTCTCTCAGGGCATTCTGACTGGGGGACTTGTGATGAAGTTGAACTACCTGTCTTAACTGTTGAAACAAAGTTCAATCCTAGCTCTGGAGGACTGCTGTGTGTAGAGTTCACAGGAAACCAACACCCACATGCCAGATTCAACAAATCAAACTGTTGATAATATGTTGCGTTGTTGAATCACATGTAATAGTGTATGACAGGAACGTATGTATGTAGGCACTACAGTCTTATATGACAAGGAGTGAGGAACAGTACATCAAGCCATTGGAGTAAATGATGCCAAACCAGAGCCTGTTTTGTCAGTCCTTTAATGGCTCTATAGGTTTCTGTGCTGCAATGTCTTACCTATTGCACTTGAAAATGTCATCTTTTGCGTATGAAGGCTTGTATAGTTATCTATTTATTTGTGTGTGAATGTTATAACATTGTTCTAAATGACTTTTTTATCATTTAGTTTTGGTGCCTATATGTGAATGTCACTAACATATACTTAGAGTGAACCTAATTTGCTTTACTTATATCATCCGGTTCAAACGTGTGTATTATTAGTTATTAGAATATTGGCATCAACGATTGGTCATACAGTATGTTAGCTCTCTTCATCACTGAGCTGATATCCCCATTATTGCCATGTTAATAAAGCATTGATATTATGCCTCTTGTGTCGTGTTTAAATCTCACACAGAAGTGTTGAATTAAGACTTTTGATGACATGAAGCAAAGTTGTCTATAATACATGGATATATTACAACATTGATGTGGCTTTGTTAACCAGGTAGATCACATTAGGTAAAAACAATAATGCATCTCTTGAAAGGTAAGCAAAGTAGGTTTCAAGTGAGTGGGATTCTGGGAATGGAACAGAACTTCTGGTGGCTGGTGGGGTCGTTGTCAGTCATCTATGACATGTCTTGTAATCATCACTAGCAAGGATGTAAGAACAGACAAGGTTACCAAAGAACAAGAGTTTAAAATCCCCTAGAGGGTGTGCTTGCTCCTGACCAAAGTGGTTCAACCAACTGCCATTGCCATCCTTCCTATGCTCCAATAGTGTGGCTAAAAATGAAATTTAAGTTTCATGGAAATCTGCCCGTTAGATCTTTAGATTGTGCAAGTGGACATTTTGGTCTTAAGGGTGGGGGGCAGGGGCCACCAAAATCATTGGGGTTCATCCTGCAGGGAGTAAAAGAGTTAGTCCTTGTCATCTTAGTACATGTACTTAAGTAAAACAAAATTGAGGTATTTTTACTTTATTGGAGTATTTGCAATCTTATATACTTTTACTTCTACTCCACTACATCTCAAGAGACAAATATTGTACTTTTACTCCACTACATCTCAAGAGACAAATATTGTACTTTTACTCCACTACAATTATTTGAAAACTTTAGTTATTACTTTGTAGATTTGTATTATACATACCATTAACTTCAGCCCTATTTCAACTTTGGCTATTCGAAAATAGCCGACCTACAAGCTCACAAGCTTGTTGTGAGCTTGTAGATCTGCTATTTTCAAAAGGTTTTTTATACATTTGAAAACTTGCGAAATGGGACATTCTGCATAATGAGTACTTTTACTTTCGGCACTTTAAGTACATTTTGATGCCAATACTTCTGTACTTTTACTCAAGTAAATTATGAATTCCTACTTTTACTTGTAATGGAGAACTTCTACATTGTGGTATTGATACTTTTAGTAAAACATTTGAGTACTTTTGTAAGACTGAAAAGTTCCTATGGCTAGCAGTAGGGGGAGCGAGAGAGGGAGAGGAGAAAAATGGAGAGTGAGGGAGGAGAGAAGAAGAAATGTTGTTGTTGTTGTACTCATAGATATTATATATATCTATGGTTGTACTGAGTTTGCCGGTTGTACACGTTGAATGAAAAGAGTAAAAAGTTGATATTCTAAAGAGACTCCTCGTTCTTTATGTAGCACCCCAAGTGTTATACTGGTACACCACTGACTGTTCCTCATCAGTCATGCATGCCACATTCAGCAGGGTTCGTCCTTTAGGTTTAGGGGACCATGGAAGTGCTCTGCATATTCCATCATAATCCAGACAGTATTTTTCAAGATATAGGCCTATAGATATATATTGTGTGTGACCAATATGAACGTGAACCAACCAACTGGAGGAGAGAGACCCTGCAGTTGAAAGGTAACACATACAGAAATATGCTGCACAATAATGTCAGGGATAACCTGATTGTAACTGCTGGGCTGGCATCAAGTCATTGTTTTATTTTGTGTATTTGTCCTTCTAGTGACTTTTCATGTCTCTTGGGGGCGCTAAGTGTGTTCTATGTGTTGTAAGTTTCCAATTAGGTGTCATTTGTCACATCTGTGTTTCTGTAATTAAGTTTGTTGGCTACACCTGTTGTGTTGGAGAGGAGAGCATCAGTTTCCTTTGACTGAGGAAGACCAGCAGAAGAGAATGATTGTTGGAACAGAAAGAAAGAAAGTAAAGTAAATTAGAAGAAAGGAAGTAAAGTAAGATAAAAGAATGTAAAGAAGAGAAAAAGAAAGGTTTTGCAGAAAAGACTGTGTGCAAGCAGGCTAAGTGGTCAGTGTTTGTTTTTGAGTTATTGAGAAAGTCATGTATATTAATGTAAATGTCAGAATATACAAGTTAATGTTTTTCATCTTTTCTGTAATGTCAGTTCTACGATGTCTTCAGTGAATGAACACCAGAAAAACTCACATGCGACATGAATAATTTCGATTCGTTTCAAGTGAGTGGGATTCTGGGGAATGGAACGGAACTTCTGGTGGCTGGTGGGGTCGTCAGTCATCTATGACGTATCTTATCTATGACGTATCTATGACGTACGACTGAGGTTTCAGCACGCTCTGGGTATTTCAAAAAAATATGTAAAACAAAAAAAATACTGCATATTGTTTACTTCCTTGCAAAACAGTGGTATTGTTGTATTGGCCTAGGCAATGCTATCTATGGATGTTTACAAAACTGTAAGATGTAAACCTTATTTATAACAATAGAAATAAAACTTAACTTGCTACTTTTAGATACCGACTACCATGACTTGCTGCTTTTAGATACCGGCTACCTACACCGTCAATGCACCCGGACCGCGTGGCCTAATGGATAAGGCGTCTGACTTCGGATCAGAAGATTGAGGGTTCGAGTCCCTTCGTGGTCGTCTTTTGCTAAGCCTGGCGTCGCCCTGATATAAGATTGTCATACGGACCCTAACCTTGCATCACCAGACTTTCCACTTCGGACTCGGAGGACCCCAAGTGCGGAATCTGAACAGATTTGAACGGAACTCCTCCAAGACGGTCGCGCGAGATACATTAGCTTGGCAGCTAACGAATCTTCAGTGTGTTGCCATGTCTGCTTCTTATAAGCTTTCTAAAGTGTAGTTGCTTCATTTGGGCTTCTTTCTTATCCCCCCCCCTAATGTTAGGGGGGGGGGGGGTAGCAGATCTACAAGCTCGTGACGCGTTGTGAACTTTTAGATCGGCTATTATCAAATAGCCATAGCCTAGTCGCTTCTTTTGGCTTGTTTTCATAGACCATCGCTGCTAATTTCTCTCGCAGAATCTGGCAACACTGTTCGCGATGCGCGTTCACAGTAAATGTATTTTGTTCTCTACAGTAGAGTTGAGTCTACAGTAGAAGAGCTACTGGCCCTGAATATGTAGATGGAACTGTAAACGATAATAATGTTACGATGACCATTAACCACGTTTACTGCAATTCCGACCAATTCTTTATTCCATTAACTCATGATGAATAGAAGATAGAATTAAGTAGCAAAATTACGGATGGTTGGCTACGCAGCAGAGTGGCGCAGCGGAAGCGTGCTGGGCCCATAACCCAGAGGTCGATGGATCGAAACCATCCTCTGCTAATTTTGCGATTTTTATTGTTTTCCTTGTGTTTCCATTATAATGTCTGAAAGAGTCAAATAAGTAAGAAATTACATGTTATATGGTAGCTCCATTAAGAACCTCTCACTCCGCTATACAGCTCCGAGATGAGGTTCTATGTGGTATGTGCCATGTTTCCCATTGTAGCCAAACCGGGAGCAAGTACTGGCAGCGGACGTAGGGGGGTTTTCCGGGTTGAATGGGAAACATGGCCACAGGCTGACTAAATAAGCGATTTAAACGGATAGTTTCGCTCCGGACCCAAAATATTATGCCCCGGACCAAACCTTAACATCCGTGCGGTTTGGAATCTACCATTAGTTTTGGGATACGATGTATACAAAAGGGTAAACAGCGGAGCCTTGGTGGACGTTCAACCGATTCTGTATGACAACCACATAGAATCTCATCTCGGCGCTGTATACTGGAGTGAGAAGTTAGATGGATATACAGCAGAGTGGCGCAGCGGAAGCGTGCTGGGCCCATAACCCAGAGGTCGATGGATCGAAACCATCCTCTGCTAGTTTTGCGATTTTTATTGTTTCCTTGTGTTTCCATTATATCAAAGAAGTAAGAAATGACATGTTATATGTGCCGGACTGCCGCAGGTCGACTACCACATACCCGAATGGTCACAGATTTCAGCTTAATGGCAAATTATTTGGTATAATGGTAGAAGCCCTAGCCTTGATCAACACTATCATGTATTTTCTCGAGTCTGAATTTCATAAAATAAAGTCAGACTCGATAAAATACATATATGATAGTCTTGATCCAAGGCTAGTAGAATCCCATTATTTATATAGAATGGAAAACACCGAATCTATCTCCCTACTTTTTAATGCATTATGCCCTTGGTGGGCACCTCGTGTTAAATTGGCTATTTTTTCCAAAATGTAAAACAAAAAACATTTGGAAAATGTTTTTAAGTAAAATAAAATATACATGATTAGAACATGCTTAAACATTCGACAATTAAGGTCTAACATTACTACAATTGCTATAAAACCTGTACATCCAGTCATTTTGGGGCACGAACAAGAAGTTGAAGGATAAAATTAAGTCTGATAATGACTTCATTATTATTTTTTCTTCTTGTAGCACTTTGAGATTTGGTTCAAGTTTAAAGTGTGTTACATATTTTACGTATTTTCTGTTTTTACGTATCAGATAAACTGTATGTTCATATTCTGGTGATAGACTGTGCCTTAAACGTATGCCTATATATTTATTAATTGTTTAAACACTATGCTGTCCCGGTCAGTCTGAGATCTGACTACATTTATTTTACTTTCATCTTCAGATTTGATCGTTGTTACTTCATTTTAGTCTTACTTGTATCTCTGTACTCTTACCTGACCTGTTGTTTAATGCCTGCTGCATTATGCTGCTATTAAACCTGAACTTCCCCACTGGGATCAATAAAGACAGGTCTTTCAATGCCATGAATGCCTTTTTGATGAATCCCCTTCCTATTATTGATATCTCTGCCTACATGCAGCCCAGTGACCTCTCCCCATTCTTCCAACCTGTGGCATGTTTTAGCTCCTACAGTAATTCGGATAAGTGGATATATAAGCAAATTAATGTCTCCATAATTGCCTTTGACTCTGAAGACGCACCATGCGTCCAAACCAGGTGTCCTCAGCATGCCGGCCTGTGATGGACCCTTAACTTCATTTTTGGCACTGGCATACAAAACAAGCTGCCTCTGGTGGAATAACTACTTAAAGTAGCAGTACGTGCACTATTTCCAAATCTGATTTTATGTAAAATAATGTATTCAGCGGTACAAAATGATATCAAACTGAACTGCAGAATTTATCAAGTTTAATACATTTTTACAAAAAGAAAATATAAACAAAATAACACTATCATTCAGTCAAAATCCACTCGTCTGCTCTGCTTGGTTGTTGAAAGCATCTTCTTCTGTTTCAGCCGCTCCTTGTTCCTCTTGTCAAGCCTGCAGGACATAGCACAGCAGAAATGTCCATATACATCTAACTTGTTTACCAGTTTAGCTGAATAGTACCAAAAATGTGCTTCTTGTACCAATACCTGGATTCTCTGATGGCTATTTCATCTGCATTTGGTTCATATGGCTTCTCACTGGCTTCAGCAATAATGTCAGAGATCTTCTGTATACAGTCACCAAGGTTACGCTGCTGGCTCCTACTTAGCTCTGAGGTCACCAGCAGCTCCCCTGCCTTGTTGATACGCGTCTTGTTCTGCAAGGACATGCAGAATTATTTTTGATATCGCATAAATACTCTGCTTTGAATGCAAAAGTACAAACTGTTCCTCGCTGTCATGTTAGTGCAATTCATACTATTTGATCAATGTAGCTTTCTATAATAGTGATGGTCTATATTAGTGCATGATTGAAAGTGTTGAAAATCAGGAGTAAATTAGCCAGAGTACTGAACACGGATAGCAAAATTTAGCTGGAACTTCAAAGTCATGCACAGTATGCACTCAACCAAGAAACATGACAAAGTGTTGAGTAACAGATGATGCTGCTCTCCCTTGTTTGCCCCGTTGGAGAGCCTGCACACTGGGAGACGCTAGGCTAGAGGATGCCATTGGCAACTAAATTCATTAATTTCAAATAGCTTCCTCAACTTGAGATGAACTAACTGATGAAGTAACTGACTTTTGAAATGTGTCTATCAGTTTCGGTTTCAAGTTGAAGCGGTGTGGGACAGAAATTGAGCCTTGGGGAACACCGTAGTGGGAGGAGAAGAAACAGTCCCCTAAAGACACAGAAAAGGTTCTGCTGGTTATATATGATGTAATTGTAAACCATTCCAGGGCAGAGAAACCAACATGGATGGCTTGGAGAACAAAATGGTCAGTGGTATCAAAAATCAATTTCAAGTCCAGGAGGATCAGGATTGAGCAGCATCCTGAGTCAGCAGCCAACAACAGGTCATTGCTATGCTAATCCTCAGGACGAAGGGCACGGAAACCAGATTGGAATTTCTCAAAGAGATCATTATTGCAGAGATGAGAGATTGACTGGTGGAGTGTGGCTTTTTCAATTACGTTTGAAATGAGAATGGAAGCTTGGAGATGGGTCTGTAATTATTAAGGACAGCGAGATCCAGGGTTGTTTTAAGAGGGAACAGACCTGTTTTAAAATAAGAATACAGAATGGTCTGCTACAAGTGTACTTTTAATACTTCTCAACATATTTGTGTTTTTTAATGTTTGTTAGGTTATTTACTGATGCCCATGTAGGCCTATGTATAATCTACCAAATTAAGCCTAAAAGCAATGTAATAATAGTTGTATTGAATTGAATATGGACTTGAGATGAATTAACTATTTGAGTCAACAACAAGACATCCAATGCATATGTTCTGATCCACATTACAGAATGTTTTGGTGACACTGTCATATACGGAACATGTTGAACAAATTGTTTGTCATATTTCAATACAAACCTTTTCAAAGATTTTTTGTCTGACATCTTCTGCAATCCAGTCTGCTGTTTTCACATGGAATCGCACCTCTGCTTTTGTGCTGACTATGTGATGGGAAGAGAAAGGGGGGGACAAGGTTTTTGCTGTACATTTATAGAAATCAGTTAAACTGACAGGTTTTATTGAAAGATAAGCCCTAGACCATTGCAAACTGCCACCAGAACAAGTTGAATTTGTTCAGTTCGGCAGGTTACTGACTACATTATGACAAGCCAAAGTCCCATCTCTACCTTGAACAGTGGTGGAAAAAGTGCTGACATTTTTTTTAAGTAAAAGTATCAATACTGCAATGTAGAAATACTCTGTTAGGGCGCGCTCCCACCGCACTTTTATTTTACCTCTGGGGCAGAATTTGCCAATGCTTTGTCAATGCAAATGCGTGGATTCCTGGTCTTGCGGATTTTTTCCAAGAATCCACGCATTTGCATTGACAAAGCATTGGCAGATTCTGCCCCAGAGGTAAAATAAAAGTGCGGTGGGAGCGTGCCCTTACAAGTAAAAGTCCAGAATTCAAAATGTACTTCAGTAAAAGTACAAAAGTATTGGTATCAAAATGTACTTAAAGTAGAAAGTACTCATTATGCAGAATGTCTCATTTCACAAGTTTTCAAATATGTATAAAAATCTTTTGTCGCATCGCGACGCATTGTGAGCTTGTAGGTTGGCCATTTTCAAATGGCTGAGATGTATATAAGGCTGAAAAGTGGGTAATGTATGTTTTGTAATAATAATTAAAATCTACAAAGTAACTAAAGTTTTCAAATAATTTTAGTGGAGTAAAAGTACAATTTATGTCTCTGAGTAGTGGAGTAGAAGAAAAAGTACTGAAAATTAGAAGTACTCCACTAAAGTAAAAAATACCAAGTACAGTACTTGAGTAAATAGACTTAGTTACTTTCCACCACTGACCTTGACTATCTCCCACTGATCTATTCAATTCATGTGGACTAAATAGCCAGATGATATAGCCTAACATGAGCAGTTCAATTAACTACAGTAGCAGAACTTACCCATCTGTATCCAGAAGCACTATCATTTGTTGATGTCTATCGCCCTCTAGTGGACATATCATGCTACTTTAGCCTGTATAATGTATCCTACAGTGGAAATTGTAACATTTCATATCTTTCTGTGTGTGTATTTATTAGTTTCATAGTGTGATTCCAGTAAATTACCCATTAGACAAATTTGTTGTTCTTATTAGGATTCCTTCAGAACAACACGTATTATTAGTAAAATAATATGTTAAAGGGCCAGGCAAGTGGTTTTAGGTCAAGACCCAAAAGAGAAATTAGACGTTCGCCCGGGGACCCAAACTAGTGAAAATAGCAGATCTACAAACTCACAGAGAGCTTGAGGATCTGCTATTTTCACCACTTTTAAACGTGTTTTATTTATTTATGTATGGTTTTATTTTATTATTTTATTTATTAAAAAACATTGAAAATTAATGATTTTTTAATAGCCTATATATGGAGAGAGATTTGTTTATGTAGGAAACGAAAAAAAGTGGATATTTACTTGTGACCCATAAAAAATTAACCGTGACCCAAACATGGATCCCGACCCACTGTTTGGGAAACAGTGTTCTCGGCTAGCAGTAAGAGAAAATGACCTTTGTTGACATGCTGACCCCCTGGACCACTGCTTCGGCTGTAAGACACTGTCAGCCGATCTGTTAACCCAGAATAAGAGGAATACATTAGCAGACTATTACAGAAGACAGCTGAGATTATGTTCCTTCTATGAAAGTATAATGTTGTCAAAACAAAAGATTTATATTTACCAACTGGAACGTGAACTTTGGCATCGTGGGCATCCTAGGATACAGTGCAAAAAGTAGACAGTCGCTTCACATCGAATCACAGGCAAGGTTACATTACTAATGTATTGTTTCCTAAACATTTGTCACATTGTTTATTGTTGTGTGTAATAGGAAATAGGCTATTGCTGCACTGTAGCTTCTGCCATCGTTACACACATCGTACCAACCTGCGTATCGTGTGTTCCTCCTCGGCTTCTGTACCCAACAACACTTAGATGGATGTAACGTCTGATCAGAGTGTTTCTTTCAGCACACGGTTGATTTACTTGACGATTACTCAATCTGTTTATACACGAATAGCCACTGAGTAAACACCAACGTTGTGCAATGGAGGTCGCCATGTTGAATCGACTCGCCTAAGCAGTTGTCAGCAGTGATGTAAAGTAACTAAGTACATTTACTCAAGTACGTACTTGAGTGCAATTTTGAGGTATTTTTTTTTACTTTACTGGAGTATTTCCAACTTTCGGTACTTTTACTTCTACTCCACTACATCTCAGAGGCACATATTTTACTTTTACCCCATCTGTAATTATTTGAAAACTTTAGTTACTACTTCCTACTAGTTATTTTGTAGATTTTTATTATTATTACAAAACATATTTAGCCCTATATACATTTCAGCCATTTGAAAATAGCCGATCTACAAGCGCAATGGCATTGTGAGATTTTGAGGTGAGATTTTTTAATACATTTTATACATTTGAAAACTTGTGAAATGGGACATTCTGCATAATGTCGAGTACTTTCTACTTTGTACTTTTACTCAAGTAAATTTTGATTACCAGACTTTTACTTGTGACAGAGTATGTCATTCTCACAAATTGGTGTGGCCATCAGACTGACTACTTGTCCTCTTGTCAGGAGCAGAGGGGGGCCTAGGGTCTAGACTAGACCCCATTCCCTTCTCAATCTTCCAAACCGCATTACCTCAGATCTACACCCATTCATTCCCACCATCAATAACACATCCATAACCTCTGGCTGCATTAGTGGAGCGGCTAAATGCTTTTTTTCTGGCAGAATCTTTCAGTTGATGATAAAAGCGTGAAAATTGGTATGAGCAGTCTCCATGGGTCACTTGACAAGAATATTGTCTGAGCCATTTGTAATTTCAAGATGGCGGCCATTTTTCAAGATGGCCGATACCTTAGTGGGCAGTTAAGTGATATGATGGTTTATTTGGTGATACAAGCATGAAAATTGGCATGAGCAGTCTCTGTGGGTCACTTGACAATAAGCCACCCACAGCTACTTGAAATTTCAAGATGGTGGCCATTTTTCAAGATGGCCGACACTTTAGTGGAGCATTTAAGTTATATAATGGTTCATTTGGTGATACAAGTATGAAAATTGGCATGAGCAGTCTCTGTGGGTCATTTGACAATAAGTCACCCACAGCTACTTAAAATTTCAAAATGGCGGCCATTTTTCAAGATGGCCACCACCTTAGTGGAGCAGTTAAGCTTAAGAAATCATTTAGTTGGTGATACAAGCATGAAAATTGCCATGAGCCGTCTCAAAAGGTCATTTGACAAGAAACCGCCCACAGCCACTTGAAATTTCAAGATGTCTGCCGTCCGCCATGTGGATCCTTAAATGATACCTTTTCTCATAGAAATGTATTGGGTTCCTCAAAAAGCTCTGTCAAGAGAGGTTGTTTGACTGTGTTTTGTCTGACTCCTCGCCCACAAGCTGTCCAGTTTGGTAAAACCTGTCAGGAGTTGCCTCCCACCGGCATAGCTCTCAGGGTTCACTGAGGTAGGCTTACACAAGCTCCCTTACCACGACAAGGTAACAGTCACAAGGGAGGATAATATATATATATATATTTTTTTTTTTAAACTAACAGCCATTACATGTGTCAAATACATACTAAGGGGTGGGGAAACAAAAAATAAGATGAATAAATTAACACAGTTGTGGTGCTGATAAGCACAGTTGTGGTGCTGAACGGACAGTGCTCCAAAATTATGAGCAATGGCTAACACTGAATGGCAATAGCCACGGAACTAAACTGAAAATGTGCTTCACTGTTAGATATGGCAGTGGAGGGTAGTGGAAGCAATGTTACAAAGTAACAACTGAAAATTACACAGTAATAGACTAGATACAAAGTAAAACATGATGCGCCGATGTGGCGAGGGGAAGCCGAGCCATAGGCCTACACTTGAAAACACAGAGGACAACGGGGAATAACTCTGGCAAAATAAACATGCAAATAGGTTCTAGCAGGGGCAATTACATAGGCATGTGAAACTGGGTCCATATCTGAAGCACTTACACCTTCCAGTACATGCCTTGGTGCACCCACATTTGGTCAACTCCCAACAACTCTCCGCAATAGGTGGAAGTGGAGTCCAGAAGACTTTCCACTTCTCGTCCTGTTCCACCCATCCCCAGTCAGATGGGCTCGGCATTTGTGGAGGTCGCTTCAATGCCTGTCCCCACACGTATCCAGCCTCATAAGAAGCACGTTTGGCATGCTCTTTGAGTGCTGCTTGAGTTGGCAGGATCAAGTCATATCGTCTTTGCTTTCTGGCAAAGAGATCAAGCCTGGCCTCGTTCACAGTTGTGACATCACTGGACCGGTCATACATTAGATCTTCTTAGTCTCTTGACATGGATATCTTTGGTATCTTCAGTGTCTTCAGCAGATGTAGATGCTCTCTTTTGGGCCCTTTCCAGCTCTGTGTTGTTGAACAGCTTGAATGATATGTTGCTCTGTTTCTTGTCAATGTGCTTTCTATGCCATCACCTTCATCTAGTCGGGTTGGACTAAGTAAGATAGGCAGAGCATTAATCTTATGAAATAATGGAACATTTCTTGCAATGGTATCATGACCAGTACGATCGTGCTCTCTGTTGAATAAACTTGGCTGAATGAGTTTTTCCTTGGTGACCTGCTGACAAATGAAACATCTGTCCCAGTTAGTTTTCACAACTGTTATGATGGCTTCTGCCATGTCTGCAGCATAGGCAGAGGCAGAGGGTTTATCCTTTTACCACCTTTTACCAAGCACTTTGATGTATGGGATACAACTAAGTTTGTGCCTTAACCCAACACTTAGTCCGATCGTTCATCCAATGCCATTTAAATCCCATGCGATCTGTACACCATCCGGTTAATTAAAACCCCATTAACCTTGGCTCGGCTCTCCCGCGCTGGCACAACCTGTCAATTCAGGTGCGGCTATCTAACTGTTTTGGGGTAAATTAGACAGCATTTGGGATACTAACTTTCAATTAGCTGACATTGAACCCCACTCTGAGGTTTAACAGCAGTGATATATCACCAGTGTGCCCTGGTAGTGCAGATATTCACTCTTATCTAATCTATCTATGATCAACAAATCAACACAACTGTTTTAGCATAATAATAATAATAATAATAATAATAATAATAATCGTCCTTAATGGAAAAAAAAACCCGTACATTTCTATGAGAAAATTTATCTTTTGAGGATCCAGGGGGCGACCATCTTGAAAATAGAAATTTCAAGTGGCTGGGAGTGTTTTCTTGTCAAGCAACCCTTAGAGACTGCTCATGCCAAATGTAATGCTTGTATCACCAAATAAACCATTATATAACTTAATTGCTCCCCTAAAGTGTTGGCCATCTTGAAAAATGGCCGCCATCTTGAAATTTGAAGTAGCTGTGGGTGGCCTATTGTCAAGTGACCCAGAGAGACTGCTCATGCCAATGTTCATGCTTGTATCACCAAATAAACCATTATATAACTTAATTGCTCCACTGAAGTGTTGGCCATCTTGAAAAATGGCCGCCATCTTGAAATTTCAAATAGCTGTGGGTGGCCTATTGTCAAGTGACCCACAGAGACTGCGCATGCCAATTTTCATGCTTGTATCACCAAATAAACCATCATATCACTTAACTGCCCACTAAGGTGTCGGCCATCTTGAAAAATGGCCGCCATCTTGAAATTACAAATGGCTCAGACAATATTCTTGTCAAGTGACCCATGGAGACTGCTCACGCCAATTTTCACGCTTTTATCATAAATTGAAAGATCGTAGCACTTATCTGCTCCGCTACATCCCAGTAACTCAAGAAACTCTTAACCCTTCCAACATAAGAACTGCAGACTGCTATCACTATTTTCCTTCCTTTCCAAAACTCTTGAGTGTTGAGTATTCAGTTATATAGACAATGTTGTTTTTTGTGTGTTAATGAAAGAAAAAAGACTCTCACACTGTCCTCAAATGCAAGATTTTTTTAAATATAACAACGTTTCGGTCTATTAGACCTTCATCAGGTTTATCTTAGGGTTGTTACGAAATGATACCATCAAAAGCAAAACTTATGACAGTCTGCACGCACGCCAATCTGTCTTGTTACTATAGCAACATTGCATTATGGCATGTTGTATTACAGTTCTCTACCAAACAGATTGGTGAAAATCACGTTCATCGATAGCAGCTTTCATTTTATTCTGGAAGTCAAACTTTGCTCCAAATATGGAGATGACTCATTGACGTCATAGAAGTGCAGACGTCATAGACTCAGCGCATGCGTCTCTCTGGTTGTGGTTTAATATTGATATAAAAATAACTCTTTATTGGACGGTGCAATGGTTCTATGGTGTAATGGTTAGCACTCTGGACTCTGAATCCAGCGATCCGAGTTCAAATCTCGGTAGAACCTAACTTTATGTTTTCTTTTCAATTCCAATGCTTTACTGCTAATTTGTTATGGTACAAACCTGTGTGCCAATTGAACGATAATTTTCCTTCAACACGTGGTCATTTACAGTGGTGGAAAAAGTACTCAAATGTTTTACTTAGGTAAAAGTATCAATACTGCAGTGTAGAAATACTCTGTTACAAGTAGAAGTCAGAGTCAGCCTGAGTGTCACTCCAGATGGTGGGAGCTGTGGGGGCAAAATCTATCACCCCAGATGGGACTCGAACCCACAATCCCTGGCTTAGGAGGCCAGTGCCTTATCCATTAGGCCACTGGGGCTCAATCTCACCATATATAAGTATGCCTACTTAAACATACAAACATACAAATAAGAGCGTTATAACAGTGTTATAACAGAAGCAGTGACATGTTACTTACACTACCTATGTTGCAACTCTTAAGAGGAATTCCTTTCCAGCTCTATTGTCAAGTCAATTGATCCCCCCCCCCCTTAAATCAAAATTCTAAGCTGCATGCAGCAGCGGCCAATTTCTGTGTTAAGTCTTGTGTAGGTTAAGAATAGGTAGCTCAGTTGAACAGGCTCATTAAATCGTTAAATCGTTAACTACTCATGTCACGCAAATGGACTGAATACAGACACCTGAAAACCGTTAGGAAGTTCGTCGTCAGTCACATCAATTTGTTCACAACTTTGATTGAAATGGTCTGACATTTATGTTTGCTCAGTATTATTCCGTCGTCGGACGGTAACGCAATCTTGTTTAATGTGGATTTGTAATGTTATCGAGTCACTCGATACTCGACAGTAGGAGCAGTGTTGTTGTCCTTCTTGCTCCCAGCAGGCAGGCAGCAGTGTTGCCAAGTCTGATTATTATAAGCGACTTTGGGTTTGTTTGTCTCCAAAAATGCTTGTAAATATTGGTTATAGTTGCTGGTTGCGATTTTTGGGGCTTGTTTCTAAAGTGTAGTTGCTTATTTGGGCTACAACCTAAATGTTGTTTAAACCAGTGGTTCTCAAACCTTTAAAAAATATATAGCAGATCTACAACGCATCGCAATGCGACACATTGTGAGCTTGTAGATCTGCTATTTTCAAATAGCTGATGTGTTCAAAGTGTTCATGTGTCTGAAGTGTAGTTGCTTATTTGGGCTTGCTGTCTAAATGTTGTTTAAAAACCAGTGGTTCTCAAACATTGGATGTCAAGGTCCAAATTGTATGTATTTGTCTGTGGATTGAAAATATTTTGTGCCATATGGACCCATGTATGTATCGATTTGTGTTTAACAAACCAAAACACCAAACCAGATTATTTTGGAAATAGCTGAAGTGGTTAATGTATGTTTTGTAATAATAATCAAAATCTACAAAGTAACTACTAACTAAAGTTTTCAAATAATTGTAATGGAGTACAAGTATAACATTTGCCTATGAGATGTAGTGGAGTAGAAGGCAAAGTACAGAAAATTGGGAATACCCCTGTAAAGTCAAAATTGTACTTAAGTACAGTACTTGAGTACATTTATTTGGTTACTTTCCACCACTGATATCTTATAGCCGACGGCGACGCATATTTAGGTGCTCAGGCTTCTTTTGGGATTGTTTTCTTAGACCTGGTTGCTTATTTCTCTCCCAAAATCTGGCAACACTGGTATTGACCCACAGCGGAGGAATGGTTGACAACACCGGCTAGTTCATTTTGGTAACGCTATATTATACCATTTTTGGGGGATTTCCGTTTACAGTCACATATAATGAATTTACTACCGTCCAACCCGCATGGGAACGGGCTCCTGTATGCCGGATTTAACCAGGACCACGGTGAGTCAGAAGTTAAGGGTGGTTGTCCATTTTATATCCTCCTAAATAAATGGGATTGGCTGCTAAGCGTCGTGGAAGCTAAGCTAACGATGCTAACGCAACGTTTATATGGGTTGATGTCATGAGCCCTAGGTTCAACCAAGGCTAGTTAGCTACTTAGCTAGTTAGCTGGCCAAGATACAGACCGTTAAACAGTAGAGAAGTCCAAAACATTATGTTTATGCCATTATAACGCGTTTAATCTTCATGCTAATCTTAATTAGCTGGCCAACATCATGACAGCTGAGCTGCTATCCTTGTCTGTGCGACGGTAAACAACTCAACAGTTATCTCTTTTGTTGTTTTCAGCCTAACGTTAAACACACGCACACACAGTACTGTGTTAAATGTCAAATATAAACATACTAGCAAACATCCAACATCAAAACTGTCCTGATCCAGTGTGGTCAGTTAACTAAACTGAAGCTAGTTTAGTGTTAAGTCAAGTCTGTGTGACGTTAGCTACAATAGCTATAGCCAGGATTGCCACCTTTCTGTTTAGCAGTGGTGGAAAAAAAAGGACTAAATTTTTTTTAACTTAAAAGTATCAATACTGCAGTAACTGCAGTAGTAAACGTCCGAAATAAAAAAAATACTTGAGTAAAAGTATTGGTATCAGAATGTACTTATTCTGCAGAATGTCCCATTTCACAAGTTTTCAAATGTAGAAAAATCTACACGATATGAGATGCATTCAGCTTGTAGATCTGCTATTTTCAAATGGCCGAAATGTATGTAGGGCTGAAGTGCTTACTCTATGTTTTCGTTTTGTAATAATAATCCAAATCTACAAAGTAACTAACGTTTTCAAATAATTGTATTGGAGTAAAAAGTACAATATTTGCCTCTGAGATGTAGTGGAGTAGAAGTGAAAGTACTGAAAATTGGAAAAGTACCTAAAAATTGTTCTCAAGTACAGTACTTGAGTAAATGTACTTAGTTACAGTACTTACACCACTGGACGTTAACTACGAAGCTACAATAGCTAGTAGCCAGGATTGCCACCTTCTGTTTGGTGATGACTGATCTTAGATTATGCAAACAATGTTCACACTGTATGTAAGTGTATGATGGAAACTTACAAGCTGACATTGTCTCTTTTAGCAGAAGTAGTATCGTGATGAAGTGTGTGTGTGTGCGGCCGGGGGTCACGTGAAAAGATTTTTTTATGGAAGTTAGTTAGTCAAACAAAAGTGCGTCAAACAATTATAGTTTTTAATTTGATCGATGTCTTGCCACTTTGCATTTCTTCGTGTCAGTCAGTATGTTGGGGTAGTAACTGACCTGAAAAAATAAGTAACTATAATCAGCGGAGCCCAATTAACATTCGTAAAAAGGTGTAATTAGACTATAGTTACATTGTCAAGGAAGCTTGATTACATATTTTTATTATGTCTTCTTTATAATATGGAAATGTTCAAGTTCAACCCCCACCCGGAGAGCTCAGCAGGGGTAGTCTGGGTCTTCTTTCTCAATGCAGACGCCTGCTGTTCCAATGTCATTCCACATCTCAGCTGGCCCCTTGCCCCCTTCTACTAGATCAGGAGTCTTCAACGTTTTCAGGCCAAGGACCCCCTAGCTGAGAGAGAGAGAGAGATGAAGCAGGGACCTCCTACTCTATATTGTATAAAAGTGTGTTTCAGATTAAAGTTTTTTTTTTACTTAGTCTGCTCTTTTTTCCCTCTACACCTATAGCCTCTTTGCCCAAAATAGCCGATCTACAAGCTCTCAACGCCTCGCGCTGCAAGGCGTTGAGAGCTTGTAGATCTGCTATTTTCGGCTAATGTTCCCCTCAGAAAAGGAATTTTAGGCTTCAAGTGGTTAATGTAAAACAAACTAAATCCTATCACACAAAGATTTGGCGGACCCCCTATAGTAGCTCTGAGGACCCCCTGTTGAAGACCCCTGTACTAGATAGGCAGATACTAAAACATAGCCTAGTCTCTGTGAAGAAGCCTCTCCAGCTCCTCACCTAGGCCGATCATGTGACAGACAAAGGTGATGGTAGGCTCAGGGGTCACTGCTGGTGGAGATGTTGATGTGGTCATTGGTTATGGGGTAAACAAACCATGCTATGAAATGCTCCCAAACAAGTGGGTTTTATTGCACAATGTTTTAACCTGAAATGGTCTTCTTAAAGGGACCTGACAAAGACCTTTCCACTTTTGAAATGTATTGTGCATGTGCATGCATTTTCTTGAACAATGCTATGCCAGCATATCATTGAAAAGTGCATCTTTTCAATGCCTACATTTTAATTGTAAATTGAAACTGACATGCAAGGTTTCTCTGCCCCGTAAGGCCCACAGAACAGATTACACAGTCAATGGGTTCTTTTGTTTATCCTGGCAATGCTATTGGATATTAAATGTCTTGTATTTGCATTGAACACGTTTTGCTATGTTTAAAGAGGAACATTTGCAATGTTCGATTTTGTAGTAATACAGAAATGCTCCTATTAGATTACATGTTTTGTAATCAGGGATTATGTTACTAATTACACAAAAAATCTATTTGTATTCAGTAACTGTGTGTATCCCATATGTGCTTTTCAGAAGGTAAATATTTTCTTCCGTGTCAGCAGTAGTCTCTTTTTAGGAATGACTATAAACAATAAAACATCCACTTTAAAAATAGGTGACAGTGAAATGTCTGACCTCACATGACCTCTTGAAGCATTATGGTGCTCTGACAAAATTCATAAGATGAAGGCAAAATGATTAATCTCTGTTTGTTTGTTCTTGTTATTACGTTTGTGTTCGTTTCCATGTGAAAGTGTTTAAAGTTAATAACAAATGTGATTTGGTTGTTTGTTCTCCCAGGGTGCTTTGCCTGTGGAATGGAGAATGGATTTCGTGTGTACAACACAGACCCTCTTAAAGAGAAGGAGAAACAAGGTAAAGAGCACAACATTTGTCAGTAAACATTTAACCACTTAATTAAGCACTATATATGTAAATTGTACAAAACAATAGCGAAAATAGGCAGTCTACAAACTCACAACGTATCATGATGCTGCAGCGCGTTGTTTGACCTTGTAGATCTTCTGCTCTTTTGACATACCTTTGAAATTCTTTGAATTGTTCCACCTATAGCAACATGCACAGATTAGGGACGCCATGGTGGTGGTTAAGCAAAATTCAATGTCTTGAAACATTTTCATTTGAGTACCTTATAGTATGTGTTGGATACCATGCCAGCATTGAAAGCTTGCTCTTTCAGCCTTGGGATTCCATCACTATAATTTGTAACGTTCAACATTGTAGCTGTTGGCAGCCCTTTTCAGCAACTCTGGCAGTTAAGTTTAGAGTCTTTCTGAAGTGTCTGTTGTATGGATGTAGAACAATAGTAAACCAGGCAATTCTGATGCATACAGGAACACAGCAACTCGACAGCAAGACACAAGGTACTTCCTTCCTGTGCTCGATGAGAATTGATCTAGATGTTATTTGAAAGTCTATAAAGGATAGTTAATAATTCCCCAAAAGATGCCTGCACATGTGACTCAGCACATGACCAGATCCAAAGTAACTTGTACGATGTACTTATGGGAATTAACGACTGTGAGGCCAGGAGTTTTACTACGGTAGTAGTCGGACTCAGCCCTGGCTTTTAGTGCTGACTCACATGCAGACGTTCTGGTGGCTAACTTTTTACAGCATGAACTGATTCTTTTCCCTTGGTCTTGTGTGCACGCTTTACATCAAGAGGCTTGTTTCATTGTGTGGAATGTTTAGGGGGTTGTCATTGTGGTCTGGGCTGCAGAGTCAGATAATTCGAAATTTAAAACCCTCAGGCCTCCAATCAAATGATCATAAGCGTTCTGAAAATGTGATTTAAAAGTTGGCACATGTTTACAGTCAATTCCAACCATGAGAGAGGCTAATTGTTTCAGTTTGATCTCTTTTTGGTCGTGTTGCTTCCTGGATTGTAATGGGCTCGCTTAGTTGTCACAGGTCAGTGTTATTGGCAATGTAATGGGCAATGAAACATTTTCTTTGTCTTTCAGAGTTTCTGGAGGGTGGCGTTGGCCATGTGGAGATGCTATTTAGGTGTAACTATCTAGCACTTGTTGGAGGAGGAAAAAAGCCCAAGTATCCTCCCAACAAAGGTATGTTACTTGCAACTACTAGGTTTACTTTAGTTAATTTTAGTTGTTTCCTCCCCTTTCTTTCTTCTTCCCCATTGCAGCTCCTCATGCAGTTTAATGCTGATTCAGGCGCTTTCATGAGCAATAGTTACATTTTATGAAACTTTGTTGTGGAATTATTATGGCTTTGTGACTGTCTGAACGTCTCTGGGTTTGGTCATTCTAGTGATGATATGGGATGACCTGAAGAAGAAGACTGTTATTGAGATTGAATTCTCAACAGAAGTTAAAGCGGTGAAGCTTCGGCGTGACAGGTACAACTCCCACTCCTACTTAATAATTTGTAACAATTCCCCATAATTGTGCTGCTTGTCCTTCGAGTGTTGCATTATGCAACAGAGGGAGAGAATGACACAAACCTCTTCAGAGATCTGTTCAGACAAAGGTCTGCTTTGAGTCTGCAGCCACTTAATACACATAATTCTAATGGTGTAGTACTGAGACATTACCAGGCCATAATGCCGTTAAGTTTATTGCAACTGGATGTTAGTTTCACTCTTACAATTGAAAATAACACGTACCCAAGTCGACTAGTTAAAGACCAAAATAAATGTGATCAATATTTGTGAGCAGTAACAATTCTCACACCCACTGACGCAAGACTCCTGTGATGTAATCCAGGAACAAAATGTGTCATTGCATTCCATTTGCAAGTTTGTTGTAGCCTGGCTGAATGACTCAAACATCATATTCAATTAGATTTTGAAAGTGAGATCCGTAGAGATCAAGAGATCCTGTCCATTGTTGTACTGATGGTGTTATCCTTAAAATGTGTCCATATTGTATAATAATCTAAAATACACAGGCCACATCAATTTACTCATAATTGATCCTCTAAAGCAGTGGTTCCCAAATGGTGTTCTGTGAAACAAGTCCAGGTGTGCCTTGGGATTTTGTGACAACCTCACATGATTATTGCAATATTTATACAACTACACAAAAAGTTATTAATTATCTTTGAATTTACTATATCAGTAGTTTATGTGCACTCATTTCCCAACACTTTCAACCTGGCGTCCCTATTTTGGACATATTTCTGCTATGAATACAGGTGTCCCCTGAGATTTTGACTTGCCCAATGGTGCGCCTTGGGCACAAGTTTGAAAACCACTGCTCTAAAGTCCCTTCTGGTTGTCATTGGGTGATATAACCGATTGTTTTTTTTAGATCCGACCCAACATAAAGTTCACTTGTGCATTCTGCTTTACACATTTTCTGTTTGTCTGAAATGTTTGTTTGTGCTGCTGCTTCTTTGTGCTCAGGATTGTGGTGGTCCTAGACTCAATGATAAAAGTCTTTACCTTCACCCACAACCCCCATCAGCTGCATGTGTTCGAGACCTGCTATAACCCCAAAGGTCAGTCCATTCTGCTGTCCATCTCCCAATATCGAAACAAACCTGAGGCCTGTAATGCGAAGCAGGATTTGGGGTTAGCGAGGTAAATTCAGCTTACGAGTTGACTGGTCGTTCAATGCTTACCGGGGGTACATCACCATGGTAACCCATACCTAACCTGCTCCGGAGATAACAGATAACCATGTATAAAAGCACTGCCTACTAGTTCTCTTGGAAAATGGCGTCACCATTTATGAGCTTGGTGCGCAGATTGTGTGTGGGTCTCTTAGAGAGAATGTTCATACTTCATAGACCAGCAAAACCCTTTAGCTTTTCCTTTCCTGATGATTTTTTTAATATGAGATGTATAGATTTTCATCTGAGAGAGTAGAATCTGTGTCAGCTTCTTGAACCATGAGCTTTTGGCTGCCAGCAATAACGAAACCATTTCATTTTGCTTGTGTATACCTATATCAACACACAATAGAGACTGCTAAAGCGTTAAAACCTTGTAATTATTGTACTTATAAGACATGAAGGTAAGCCTACTTAACTCTTTCATTGCCACACTTATTTCAGACTGTGTCGTCCCAATGCCACGAAAAATGTGCATTTTTCCTCAGTTTATTTTTTAACATTGAAGTGAATGGAGCAGCAATTTTTTGGATAGCGTTATCTCCTAGTTCCTTTGAGAAAAAAAAACAAGACAAAAAAAAAATATATATATATTTTTTTTAAATAATTTCGTCATTTCCGTCCGTGGCCATGATAGCCATAGTAGCATCGGACGGGAATTCCCGTTTTTGGCAATAAAAAAGTTAACAGCTTTGAATTATGTTCATATTTATGTATTATTTGCTCCCAAGTCTGTTAGCCAGGATTTGCAGCGGAAGGAATAAGGCTACAATTCTCATAAGAATATATGTATAAGCACACACTAATTTAATGGAATACACAAATGTAATTATAGTCAGTCAGATCTACTCATGTGCTAAATGATGGGCCAGTGATATTATACTAAGTCTGAGGAAGAGCCTTTGTTAACGTGAACGTGTGTTAAATAAAAATTCTCGTTTGTGGATCTTTTTGCTATAATCTACAAGGTATTTCTATTGAACAAGCACCAATGTTATGGGCACTTGGATGTCCTTGTCTTTTTTGTTCTTATTTGCAGTGACATTACAAGCCTATTGACTTAAGCATTCACCTTCCTACATTTAGCAGCTTGAGCTGTGTCGCTTTGAGCTTGGATTATTATGTGTTTGAATTGTGTGTATATGTCTAATATTATAGCTTGCTGTTCATTTGTGAAATATGCCTCTCTGCTGCCACTGCCAGCAGTTTTGTCCGTGTTTGTGATTGGTCATATGCCGTGAACCCTTTTATGTGAACACGCTCATGGCTAGATTGAGAAATCCTGGGTTGACTTACCAAGTTGATAACCACCTATGTGAGGCCGCTTAGCATGATTGCGGTTTTTAAGGTTAGTAAAGCCAGATAACGAAAAGATATTGTGGGTATGTTGAACTTGCTTCGTAGTACAGGCCTCTATTAGATACTAATTAGACATGCAACAAACATAGCAATGTAGTTATTGCAATAGTAAACTGATGCATTGACGGTTCACTGCACAACAACAATGCCATCGTTGGAAAAACTAAAATTGTGTTGATTTCTAAATCAAAACGCAATACCCTGCAACCCCCTCCAATGCCATCTAAATTTGCCTCCATCTCCTTTCCTCAGGTCTGTGTGTACTGTGTCCCAATAGCAACAACTCTCTGCTGGCGTTCCCTGGGACCCACTCTGGGCATGTGCAGATAGTGGACTTAGCCAACACAGAAAAGCCCCCTGTTGACATCCCTGCCCATGAGGGGGTGCTGTGCTGTATCGCACTAAATCTGCAGGGTACAAGGATAGCTACTGCATCAGAGAAGGTACGCCACACCTGGAATATTCAGTACAGACAAAAATATATAATTGCATGTTGCACGCACACACACACACACACACACACACACACACACACACACACACACACACACACACGATTCTCTATGTTTTAGGCTATTGTGTTCTTTCTCTCATTGGTCGCTGAGATGTGGCTTATTTATGTTGTCTTTCCATAGGGTACTCTGATAAGAATTTTTGACACTTCCGCGGGTCAGCTAATCCAGGAGTTGAGACGAGGTTCACAGACGGCTAACATTTATTGGTGAGCATTGAACACAATCATCTGTTGCTTCTGTGATCTGAAATGGAAAAACTGTAAGTAGCGATTCACTCATTGCATGTTTAGATGACGATAATTGACAATATTTGGACTTGTAAAACAAGAGGGAGAAAAAAAGACAGACTTACTCAAACTGATACACCGACATGATTCAGAAGAGGAGAATTTTCCTGAATCTAGATCTTCTCTGCCCACTCACCTCCACCTAGAGTCCTGCATGAGCCCTTAATTTTGGTCCTGCAGCCACCACACCGCTGTCAGTTCCAATACTGAAGTGGTTCCCAGTATCAGGACAGATTCTGTTCACGAAGCCACCTCACATGTTTTTCCAGCACACAAACCTTATCGTGATCAGTTAGGTTCATTCAAATCATTTTTCACTGTGTAATAATAAAGAAAATGCATTCATTGTTTAATTAATAATAATGTTATGTTATGGCTGCTATCTTTCATCTCATGTTAGCCACTAGCCAGGTTCACTTGTTAATTCAAGATGTTTGGGTAGGCAACTATATGTTTATCTTGACTTGAGATTTTATTAATTTAAGTAATTTAATTTAATTTAATTCAACTGATGCAAACCACCCCAGGGTTTGAAGAAGGTGTTTTTTTTATCTTCTATTTTGTTTTGTGAATCCCGGACCCGACGCATGCCTCTACCCACAACCCACCCATACTACTCTGTCAGATGAGTGTAATGACTGATGTCATTATTTTCCTTCTGCTTTGTTTTACTCAGCATTAACTTCAACCAGGATGCATCCCTCATTTGTGTGTCCAGTGACCATGGCACAGTGCACATTTTTGCAGCGGAGGACCCCAAAAGGAATAAACAGTCGAGGTTGGTCCTTCAGGTTCATTCATATAATTTAGGGCTGCAACTATTGATTATTTTCTTAGCAATTATTTTACAGACAACTTTTTTGATTAATCAAATTATCGAGAAGCATATTTTCATATTTATATTTATGATGCACAAAGGTGTCGTGCAAAAAAGGTCTCTATAATCTACAAGCTCACAATGTGTCGTGAGCTTGTAAAGCGTCTATTTTCTGTATTTCTGATCATCTTTTATTTTTATTAACTGACAAAACATGTGGATAAACCTTGTATTCTTTCTGCCTCGGTTTATGTAGCTATGGAAGCTTGTAAGCTTATAATTTTTTTTATTGAGTTAGTAGTAGTATGTAGTAGGCATGTATTAAGCGGCACTGCATCGGTCCTGTGTCACCTTTTTGGGTTTATTTTGCAATGACCAACTGTACGCTGTTTCGCTGTACATTATCCCTTACATGATGATGAATGGCTGCAAAAAAACTAAAACATAACCTGGTGGGTTGTAATTGCTTTTTCTGTTTCAGCTTGGCATCGGCCAGTTTTCTTCCCAAGTACTTCAGCTCCAAGTGGAGCTTCTCCAAATTCCAGGTCCCTTCAGGCTCCCCCTGTGTGTGTGCCTTTGGAACAGAGCCCAATTCTGTCATAGGTAGGTCCACGTTGGGACAAGGTGATGTCTAACCGTATGACTCTCATGGCTAAATATGTCGCCGAACCAAATTGACAGATTTTCAACGGAAAAGGCATTTCCACACCTTTCAGTTGAAAATGTCTTTTTTGTCATACAGTATGAGCTTTGTTCACGGGGTCGACTAAGTGTGTCTTTTTTTAACCCATTGTAGGTATGCTTAGCACAAATGCTCTTTTTCAGCAAAGCCCTGCACAATTACACAGACACACTCTCACACACATTAAAACCGGGAGCTGCCCAGATGTTTCCTGCCAGTCCGGGGGATCAAACTGGGACCCCCCCCCCCCCCCCCACAAGCACACTCCTCTAACCTTAAGGCCACTGCTGCCCCCCGATGTGATGTGTGCGTGTTCAGAGTCTATTTGTATTTCAAATACACTCATAAAATAGACTCAAATATTTCAAATAGACTAAGCCGCATGGCAGCCTGAACATCTAGTATATACTGTGCGGCTGTACATGATTAAATTACGAGGTCAAAGTATAGTGTGGATGCAAAGGTAATCATTTATTACGTCTAGTTACTGTAGATACAAAATGTGCATTTTACTCTCCTCTATGCAGTGTTGTGGTCTTAAACTGATTTTGTTTTTCTCCCCAATTTAGTTGCCATGACAATCCCCCCAAATCCCCTATCTCCATTGTGTATAATATCGGTGACTGCCAAGTGCCAACCCCTATTGTTGGTCTGTAGTAGTCGCTAGTGCAGAGACGGAACACTGTTGGGATTCCACACACAAACACAGCCAATTGTGTTTGTTGGAGCGCCCGGCCAAGCCGGAGGCACCGTGGAGGAATCAAAATCGTAAACTGATTTGTCATATGTCTGGTCTGTTAGTGTAAGTGCTTTAGTCTCCACTCTTACACTCTTGCCTCGTCTAACTTAATTCCTTCTCTTTATCTCTTCCTTCTCAGCCATTTGTGCTGACGGCAGCTACTACAAGTTCCTGTTCAACCAGAAAGGGGAGTGTTCCAGAGACGTTTACGCCCAGTTCCTGGAGATGACGGACGAGAAGATATGACCTTTGACCCCTCTGCAGACTTGCTATACTCAGCCTTGACTCGTGTTTTTTTTTTGTTATTTTGGAGGGAGGAGAGGTTGTGTGCCCTATCCCTCCTGATCTCAATGGACTCTGTAAAAGAGCATCAGATTGGGGATGGAAAACTGAAGACAGGAGAAGCACGGCTGTGGGGAAATGTTCACTGCAAGGACGAATGCAAGCAGCAACAAAAACTGATGATTTTCACTGATGTGATACGTTGCCTGTGGAACGCCTGGGGAAAGGACACAGGGACACAAACACTGACTTTAAACCTCCCAAATAAAACACTAGAGGGAGAAGAGGGAAACTTATTTTTTGAAAGGACAAAGTATTGCTTTTTTGTTTTTGAATATGTCTTCCGTGGAATTTGCAATGGATTATTATGGCTATTTTTTAATCGCATTGTAGATTCTAATAGGTAGATGGATATAGAAAAAAAGGAGAAAAAGATTTTTGTCAACTAACACCACCTAACCTAACTATAGGGAGTGCCTCTGAGCTGAGACTGGATGTATGTGTGTGTACTGTACATATATTGCCATATACGTGTGTGTGTGTGTGTGTGTGTGTGTATATACAAATGTGCAACATCAGCGGTTGGCAATGCAGCATTAAGGCCCATTTATACTCAACGTTAAATACAGATATGTTAACGGACGGAGCCTCTCCGTTCGTATGCTGCACTTAATTCCATCTTTCTCTGTACGTTGTCTGAAAGCTTACGAATGCTAAATGTATGCATCCATAAGGTGCTAAACCGAAAGAAACCGTGGGGGCAGTAGTGATCCCTGCAAGACCGACAGGCAGTGTCTGAAATCTCTCACTCATTCACTACTTCCTACTCCCAAACTATATAGGTAGTTTTATGTAGGGGACTATAGTGAACCCATCAGCGAATTTAAGAAACAGGGTTTGCAATAGTGACGATCGGTTGTATCCTACTTTTCACCATGCATTGTGGGATAAGATGAGTCCACTAAGTAACATATCATTATCACTATACGTTTGGACACCCATACAAAATGGCATAATCACTATATAGTCTCCTATATTGTGTGTAGGGAGTGATTTTGGACACAGCCAAATGGAGGTCCCTACGTGATCGTTGTTACCCTATCCTGCCCTCTTGCGGATAAAATGGTTGAACACCTGTTTTGAGTAGACTGTAGTACCAAGCGAAAATATGTGAGCAATGCTGCTTGCTCTCTGAACGCGTAGGTACACAGGCATCCGTTCTTAACTGGATAATAAATGGGCCGTAAGAATTAACTGACCGTGAACCGCCTGAAATGGCCCCTTTTCCTTCTATTCTGATGGTGTTTCCTTGACCGAGTTACACCTTTGACTCAAAATATGAGTTCACTCAAGATTGTTCACCTGAGTCCAATGACTCGGTGGTTCTGCTTTGTGAAATCCCATCCCAGTATTATTACATTTTGCTTATATTTACTGTATAAACACAAACGCGCCAGACTGAACATGTAACTGCTTAAAACTGTACAGAATATTAACAGGAAAAAAAAACATTTCGTTTTTGTCTGCTGTTTTCCATATATAATTATGTGCAATATACACTTTAATTGATCACTTTTTTGTTTTGTTTTTGGGATCTTAAGAATGAGCGCTTTCTAAATGGGGAAAGCCCACAAACCAAAAACAACCATTCTTTCAGTTTGTCCCATCGGGAGCAAAACGTATCGATACCAGAAAACAAACCTTGGTAACATTGCAAATAATACCTTATCAATCATTCACTGTGTTCATTCACTGTGTTAATTGAACAGGTAATTGGTCTGGATAGATTGATTAAATCAAAGATCATATCTGCGTGTGACTTGATTGTTCCCTTTTTGATACGTTGTTTTGTTGGCCAGTGTAGCTGTCCACTCAATTATGTCACTTTTATTTATTTTATTTTTTTAAACTCTTGATACTGAGATAAGTGAGCATACGTTATTTGTCTGGCTTCTGCTGGTTTGCTTCTAAATAACCCACACAGCCATTAACCACTTAAACCCCACCATCTTTATTGTGGGGAAGGCTTTCGCTATATTCAGCGAAAGTTTTCCCCATAATAACAGAAAATACACTAATATAGAGCCCTGAGGGACTCCGCTCAACCATATGGGGTTTTAAGTGGTTGACAGGTTGAGCTAATGAAATCGGGGAATCTGAAGGGCTTCATGCAAGCCAGTGGTCATAGAAAGGTTGGTCAGTAGACCCAGTCCAATGAACCATATCTGTACAACAATTACATATTCATCTCTTTTTAGTCGTGCTTAAGCTGAACTTTCAATGTAACGTACCAGCATTTCATTTTGTCAAAGGTTGTACGGTCGGTAAGCAGCTCTGGGAATGCAATTTATTTGTTGCTTTCTGCTTTAGATTGTAAATTTGCAAGTGTAACTCACACTACATAATATTACACAATGTTCATAGACAGTGCTTGGCGGTCATTGACTACTGTAAAGATGCTGCACAAAACGTTTCTGTGACAAATTCAAAATGATTGTAAAATCCTACATTTAAATTTCAATAAAAATGTAATGTCTGCTTTTACAATTGTACATAAGTCATGTACGGCTATTCCATGTACACTTATAAATGCATCAATCGCCTTGATCATTTGTACTGAATAAATCTAACAGTTTTTGAAGGATAAAAGGTTAGATCATTAGCCCTCAGGGTGGCAATTGAGAAGAGGAGGAAAGTAACTTAAGTACATTTACTCAATTACTGTACTCCAGTACTTTGAGTATTTCCAATTTTCAATACTTTACTTCCACTCCACTACATCCCTGAGGAAAGTAACTAAGTACATTTACTCAAGTACAGTACAATTTCGAGGTATTTTTTACTTTACTTGAGTATTTCCAATTTTCAATACCTTTACTTCTACTCCACTACATCTCAGAGGCAAATATTGTACTTTTACTCCACTACAATTATTTGACAGCTTTAGTTACTTTATAGAGTTAGATTATTATTGCAAGACATGCATTAACCACTTACGTCCTATTTTATACTTTGGCTGTTTGAAAATAGCCGATCTACAAGCTCACAACACAAAAAATGTAGTACTTTTACTAAGATACTTCAAGAATATTTTGATGACTGCAATGCAGTATTTTACTTACTGTAAGTAAAAAATGTGAGTACTTCTTCCATCACATCACAAGACATGAGAACATCAGTACATGGAAGTACAAATTGACTCATTAAGCACTGAGCTTGTTTAAGATGAGATCCCCATGCACACAAAGCATGATGACATATAAGAGACAGACAGATATACAATACACACTACTATACAGACCATAGATTTAGAAACCTTAAACCTAGATACCTCATTAGCCTCTGCAGTTCATTGGAGCGACGCTAACTATGTAAGTGCACGGTAGTGCCTGGACAGTGGACGGGACTTCTTTCCTCTACATTAGAAGAGTTAGGACGTCACATTCTAATACAACCTGAATACCGAGCCTCGGTACCGGCCTCAGTGGCTCACCTCGCTAAACATCAGACTCCCAACTCATCATATATGGGAGTTTGGGTTCAACTCCCGCTTGGGACATAACTTTTTCAAACAACCGCGGACTACTTGTTTTCGTCGATAAAATATACTTTGGACAGCGTGGTCTGTCTATGTATGTCAATGAGATAGTTCCAATGTTTGGAACTATAGCCAGAGGCCCGCTTTGCGGCGAGATCAAAGTGACGTCACTCTCTTATACACTGTGGATACAACGTTACGCCGCGCGGACGTTCACACGACGTCCATACGACGTCCAAGTCAAACCTCTAAAACACGAAAAACTGACTGAGTGAGGTCCGACTGGGACGTCGTGTGGACGTCGTATGCACGGCGTATGGGCGTAACGTTGTATGGACGTCTTTTTTGATGCGAAAAGCTGACAGAGTGAGGTCCGACTGGGACGTCGTATGGACGTCGTATGCACGGCGTATGGGCGTAACGTTGTATGGAAGTCTTTTTTGATGTGTTTTTGCAACTAGTGAGGTCCGACTCGGACGGCGTATTCACGGCGTATGCACGGCGGATGGACGTAACGTTGTATGGACGTCACGCGCGCGCGCGCACACACACACACACACACACACACACACACACACACACACACACACACACACACACACACACACACACACACACACACACACACACACACACACACACACACACACACACACACACAGTTTCCGTATCAATCAACCCGTAGTGAATTTATCCCAGTCTGCTGCTTTTCAATTAACGTAATACAGTGGTTCTCTGGTGGAACTTTTTCATGTCAAGGACCTCAAGTTTGACATGCATTAGGCGGCTACGGAGTAGCCTACGGGCCCCCATTTAATGGCATTTCTATCACTTGGACCCCAATTTATATTGTAACATCTATGTTAATTTAACTCTGAGTGTGCAAATGGAACCAAATGGACCCGTCAGGGTCCGTTTCTTTAAGTCCTTTTAAGTGTAGTTTATGGATATTAGTGTTCAAAACATGCTTCACAGCAAAGAAGCAGACGGGTTCGAACCCATGGCCTTTGGATCTCTTAGATGTTGTCTTAACATAGTGACCTACCATGACGCTGTGCTAAAAGACCTTGAAACGACGTCCCAATCAAACAAAAAAAAAGTCACTACAAAGTACTACAATTCAACTCTAAATTGCCTGAAACGTACTCCTAACAGGTTTTTGGGGGGACAATTTACCGAAACTTTTGTTTCGGTAAAAAGAAAATCGTTTCGGTAAAAAGAAAATTTACTCCACGGAGACATCAAATTTCTCTTTTGGGCCTTAAAGTCTTGGGACTTAAGGCCCAAAAGAGAGATTTGATGTCTCCGTGGATCTAATGTGTTCGACTCAAGACTCTTTTGGGTCTTGAGTCTTGGGACTCAAGACTCAAATCCTGGAAATCAAATCCTGGAAATGGCAAATCAGCATGTGTCTGCCTCCCTGGGGTCTAGTGCTGTAATAGGGATAGACTCCTGTGTTCTTGGCTGTTGCTGACAATAAGCCCACTTGTAAAGTGCATGAGCCAAATGCCTTTAATTCATTTGGTGGAATGACTCACCACGTTCATATAATGTCATTGTGTAAATGTCAGTGTGCTTGGTTAGCTCTGTTGGAAGAGCTCTTGACTTGAGACCACAAGGTCATGGGATCGAATCCCAGTACAGGGTCATTGGCATCTGAGCAATCTGGCTCCTGCGGGTCTACTATCTTTTTTCGCCTTTATCATAAAGGTTGCTGGACAATATATAGAGGATGAAATGCATAATTTAATAAATAATATAAAGGTAATATCAAATACATTGCAGAAAATGAGAGACATGACGCTTTATTCATGGGGTACCAGGAGTGCCAGGTGGGGGGGGGGGGGGGGGGGGGTCTGGGCCATCACCTGTACTCACCTGGTATAAAAGGGGCTCTGAGAGCAGCTTGAGCCATTCATTACTAAACTACAACATGAAGAGACCACCGCTGAATAATTGAATTGATTGATTGATTATACTTGCATATTGTTTTTATTAACGTTTTTCAGTTTTGTAGTCAGTGTGTGTAGTGTTGTTGTTAACTTGTTTCCCCCGAGTAAGGGGGGGGGGGGGGGGGGGGAATCTCGCCCAGATTAGTTTACATTAGCTGGTATTATTATTATTATTAAATACATTGATGTAATGTAACTACATAAACACATTGATGAAAATACATTTGACTACAAGAGTCAACAACAAAAAACGTCCACAAAACGCATATTTTTATTGATGTACAATATTGATGTAGTATTGTGTATTGTGACATACCAAATAATGACCATTGATTTCGTAAAAGTACTGCCTCTTACTACAGACAGATTTTTTATTTTTTTATTATTAAATGGTTTTGCAAAAATTCAGCTGGACAGGTTTTTTTTGGGCATAACATGTTTACCTCTCAGGAAACAGGGGGAGGTTCACCTTCAGTACCTTGATGGCATGGGACTTGAACCTGCAAACTGTCTATAGCAGAGGCAACCAAACAAGCACACCATACCATTGCGCCAAGGCACTTTTGAGCCTCAGCCCATGTCTTCTAATGCTTTTGAATTGTTATTTTATTTTGTATGTTAGCCTTGAAAATGACAAAGTACTCCAACATTGAACTATAGGATGTTCCCAAGGTCCCAAGGTGATGACAAAGACATGAGCAGACAAAATTGGAACTGGAACACTATTAAAAAGTGAAGCTGATAAACGATTGGCTGAAATGTTGTCACCTACCTGAAAATGTACGTATATTGTTTACTAAAGCGCTGGAGAGAACCTGTGACTGAACAAACACTCTGTACCAATTATTACCATCAGAATATAGTACAATATTCAAAACAAAAAAATATCACTTACCCTACCTTTAAGAAGCTCTTCTAGAAGTGTTCTCACAGTAAGCATTACACTTGTGTCACATAGGCTTCCTGAAGCAGTTATGCAAACCTCTCTGGCATGCATGGAAAAACCTTCCTCAGTAATAATCCTTAAGACAGGCTACATCCCTCTCTATACAATACTTGATTTCTACAGCCAGTCTGGTCTTAGAACAGTGGTTCCCAAACGTTTTCAGCTCGAGACCCGAAAGAGAAATTTGGTGTCTCCCTGGGACCCAAGTAGTACTGAAGCCCTATTTTAAAAAAAAAAAGATAGTTCTATTTTCACTATTTTTGAATATTTTGGAAACATTTCAATGTTTTAGAACATCTGATAATCTTTTGGAAAATTCAAAACAAATTGTAGGAAAGGTTAAAATAACAGGTTATTTACTCCCATTTACCCGTAGAAAACAAAACCAAAAAAGGTCAGTCACTGCTCTATGGAATACTTGATTTCTGGAGTCAGTTTCTTAAAGTTTGGGCTTAAGGGCACGGCCACACCGCACTTTTATTTTACCTCTGGGGCGGAATCTGCCAATGCTTTGTCAATGCAAATGCGAGGATTCTTGGAAAAAATGCGCAAAACCATGAATCCACGCATTTGTATTGACAAAGCATTGGCAGATTCCGCCCCAGAGGTAAAATAAAAGTGCGGTGTGGCCGTGCTCTAAGAAGCATAATTTCACACTTTTAGTGCAAAGGCCCCTCTTGATTGTGTGCAAATAAATAACACAGACAAAGTTGCAATAGATGTTTTAAATTAATTTATAAAAAAAAGCATTTACCCACTTAAGCAGAACAAACATCTATCACTTGTTTTCCTTGTGAAACATAGAATACAATCTGAATAGACTTCTTAGCCTGAACAGAATAAAATAACTGAACAAGGAGACTTCCAGCTTCAACACCAAAAGTAAAGAAAAGAAAAAAACAAAACAAAACAAAACAAAATAGCCAACGATGACACGGAGAACGTAAAAGAAAAAACAAAGAAGAAAAATAACAATGAGGGTAAGTGCAGCACTGGTCAGAATCATATAGCATAGGTTCAGTCTAATCTTCTTCAGTTCCATATTCAGTTATCTGCTCAAGTACATAGTCTCTAGATCCGTAACATGCAAGCTCAAAGAAGCATATGGTCAAATACGCATGGGAATATACTTTTTTATCTCTTAGGATATTTGTAAAATATGAAAAAAATCTGTAGATGTACAGTGATAAAGTTTCTTTTGCATTTGACTGAGCAGAAGAAAAAAAAAATATGAAAAGAACAATCCACTCCATATAGTGTTTTCTTTAAGGAAAAGGAGACTACATTCATTTCACTGAACAAAGAGTCCACATACAAATAATAATTAAAAAAAGATCCCAAAATATCAGGTGTTATTTAAATGATTTTTTTAAGACCCCCCACTTATAGCTGATAGTGTCGTCTTAATTATTACTAGATATCTGTGCCTCTGGGGGAGAAAACAAAACAGAAAACAAAAACGGAGAAACACTCAAAAAAGATCCAAAGATACACATGTACAACGGAATACTGCATATCTACTCACAACTGTATTAGGTAGGTCAACATGGAGACTAGCTGCCGAAGATGGGAATGTCCTCACATACACACGCTTCCCTTTGCGGAACGCACCACTGTCATTTTGATTTCCATTCTTCTTTTTCCTTTCTCTTATCAGACACACACCGAGCGCTCGTCCGCAATGCTACCGGGACGATGGCGTTTTGGGTCCTTCCCTTCCTTGGGGAGCACGTCTTGAGTAAAAAAAAAACAAAACAAAAAAACATGGAACCATACCGTCCAAGTCGGCCTCTCTGCTGGGACGGCAGAGAGAATCTTAAGCCTCATTTATACTCTGTCATACAATGTGCCACTTGCCGGAAATAGCCGATCTACAGGCTCACAATGTGCTGCGACGCGTTTTGAGATTATAGATCATCTATTGTTGAGCGACACCATCTTACGATGGGGTATAAATGAAGCCTCATGCTTGGCTACATGGCTAATGTCTGCAGGTCCTTTTTTGTGTTGTTGTTCTGCAACCGTGTGTTAAGTCTTTCTCATTCTCTTTTTAGTTATTTATTTTCTTTTTTATTGAAACCACCTGTGCTTCTCGTTACGGTAATTATTTCCATCAGTCTCGAAAATCGGCGTGGGGGGGGGGGTCACAAACATCAGCAACTTCGTTCGTTCTTCATTTTTATTTTCGTTTCACTTTTCATTTTGGTCTTAAGTTCTTGCATCATATTTCCATGTCTTTTTTTTATACCCAGGGAGGGGGGAGGGAGGGGGGGGGGGCTCATCACACATTCTGTAGTCCGTAGGTATATTTTGCACGTCTTCTCCTTTTGGCACCTTGGAGTAGATGAAAGCCAGGTAAGAGTCGGAAGAGGGAGGGAGGTGAGAACTGAAGAGTGAGTTAAGATGGAATAGTAGATTCATTAGGCTCAACGGAGTATAGCAGGGGTCAGTATCAAGGCCAGAGGAGCTAGTTGTTGACAGCCTGTTCCCTGGCCCTCCCATCTCCGTCTCTGTCCGTATCGGGGTTGTTGTTAACTGTGGTTTCATCCGCTTCGATTTTAACCCTCTTGTTGTCGGGCTGGTCTTGCTGTTGGTCTCCATTCTGCCTCTTGGTAGGAAGGGATGCAGAGGCCGATGCGTGGGTCGCCAGGAGATGGAGAGGGTTCGCCACAGCTGGCAGAGAAAAAAACAAGTTTCTTATTAATACTAGAACCGACCACGCAAGCCAGCGTTTAGACATACATTTTTGAAATTTTCTCCATTACCGTTCGGGTATAAGACATGGTGCCAGGTGCTAAAATGCACAAGAAATAGACCGCAATCTGCAACATGGCATGCGTAAGGAATTGCAGTTAAGTTCCATGAAGAATTTCCTCAGTGAAATAAGTAGCTCTTACTTATTTATTGCTTTTGCAGTGCTATTGTGATATTGTGTTACTGTGCACACACTCCCTGGATGCCAGAGCAGAACCTCGGCCCCAAATTATTCCCATGGGCCTGTTATAGCGCCACCAGGAGGCCGATCTTTGCAACAAAAAAAAAATGACAGTATATCTACAGATTTTGTCCAAACATCACGCAAATCATTTCCACTAGGCCGAGGAAGAAAAGCCACTTGATTTTTTAAAAATTAGCCTCATGGTGGCGCTATAACAGGCTGATTCGTGTTTTGACCTATAACTGCACCTATCTACTTTGCACGCACACTTCCTAGAGACCAAGGAAAAGCCTTTGCCCTTCATTTTTCACATCTACCTTTTAAAGCACCACCAGGAGGCCGACGTTTTTGATATTACTCCTTCAGATTTCATCCAAATTTCACGCAAATCGGTACACAATGATCTCTATAGTCAGGCGATCAAGATGGATCTGTTTGATTTTTCATATTCCATCCTGATTGGCTTAGATTGACATCTACAGTTAACAGGAGTGGAACAAAATGACGCAAATCATGAACGCAGTGTCCGATTGCTATGAAACTTTGCACGCACATTTGAACTACGTTGAGGAACAAATGCCACCCTTTTAACATTGTTTATCTTACTCCTAAAAATGTTGTCCTAACATCACGCAAATCAGTACAGATTATCTCTAGTCAAGTGATCAAGACGGATCCATCTGATTTTTCATATTCCATCCTGATTGGCGAATGCCGAACATTGCTGGCCCACAATAACCTACCTGACCTGGCGGATTTAAATGTAATTTAAATTCACAGGTATTACAGATATCACTAGTGTCTGTATCAAAACTTAACCAATTAGGACCTGGAACGTATCTGTGTTTTTTTATTTGAGCTAAAAAAAAACATTATTTTACACTTTGGCTATTAAAAAATAGCAGATCGTAGCGCGGCACCGAGCGTGTAGATCTGCTATTTTTGAAAAATCGAGAAAATGTGTGCAAATCTTTGAATATATATATATTATCTTAAAGCGAACATTGTTTACTTAAATCTGTGTTTCTGGGGGTCCCTGGAACGATGAAAAGGTTTGAGAACTACCGATATAGAAACATACGTTTTTTTCAGAAAACTGTTGGGATTTAGAAGACATTTTGCAGAATCGGCTTCAGGTCTTAATGGGTTAATAAAAACATTTCAAATCAATACAGCTTTATCCAAATGTCTCCTCCTATCCTCAAATAGCAGCTGTTTGTGTGAAAAGGTGTTACCTGTGGCGGCAGCAGTGCTGATGGGAACAAGGTGGGTCCCATTTTGTGTGATGGCCTTTATTGGAAGCTGATGCTGGCCAAGCGGGGCTTGTTGCACAATGGTAACTGTTGTAAGAGGCGTGGCCTGAGAGGTCTGGATGATGCGACCTCCACCTATAGAGGAGGTTGTGATGGCTGGAACCTGCTCCACTTTTACTACGGAGGGAGAAATAGATTTAGAATGATTTGAATGTGGCAACTGGCAAGTCACCTGAAGTTGATGGCAAGCAGTTTGAAGCTCTATCATTCAGAGGTAATTGCAACGATGTCCTTACTACAATAAAGATGCCAGTGCAACAAGTGTCCAATCCAGTGCGGTCTGCTTCAAATAACTATTGACATTGTCAAACAGTCTATCTCCTACCGTACACCAGGGTCTATATTTCTCAACTGAAGAGTAGGGAGACCACCTCCAACCACTGCAGATGTATTACAGTAGGTATATTGTATTAACATACTGTCCCATACAGATTGATTAAATGTTTTATTCATTACAATAGCTCCCTCGTTGTAGCTCTAAACCAAGACCTTTCAACATACAATAATAATTATTCACCCGTTTCTTGGCGATACGATCAAAAAAACGATCAGAAACACTTCGACAAAGCTGTATGGCATCCAGAATGTGCAACCACTGGAGCAGGAGACCGCGTCACAAAAAAAATGCCATTTCAGTACCATGTTACAAACAACCAAGACACCGATGCCATTACAAAACCCGGCCAGTTGGCTCAGTCTGTTCATTTCTACACTGTGGCAGAACTAATCAGCAGATGTAGTGTTTGAGCTGGAATGACAACACGTAACAGTACAGTTGTAAAGTGACTGGTCCACCGTGGACTAAACAGGAAGGGATCAGGCCGATATATCTGCCATCATTTGACTTTTCTGACTGATTTACACAGAAGGATGTGTCCCAAATCTTTTAGCACTTTCAACCAGGTGTCTCTATTTTGGGCAACGTCTTCAAAGGTTTTCAAATATTTTACATTTTTCATCTAACAAAATATTATGTTTATTTTAATTAGTTTGCTTATAATGTTATCAAATAGAGTACAGAAGTCCTGATATCCCTCGTTCATCCCCTGGGTCGCAGAAGTAATTTCTCTATGGAGAATAACATTGGGTCATCTTAGAATCGTCGAAGAAGAATTGTGGTCCAAAAATAAACAAATTGTCTTGGCAATATTGTCAGGGAGGTGGCTCTGTATCGTTTATGATAGTCAGTCATTCATATTTGATACGGTCTGATTCTGGCGAAAATGTAACTAATTCTGTGGAAGTAACATTCGCTTTTTCTCACCGTCAGTTGATGCTATATCCATGAGTCAAACCGCCGGGATCATTTGTTTATTTTTGGAACACAGTTGCTTATTTGACACGATATTAAACAAGTCTATGGGATTTCAGAATGGGGGGGACAAAAACACAGCCCAGGTAGGATGTGTAAATTACGTCAGACTTCATTGCTCTATAGAAACCTTATTCAGAAAATGTTGCAATGTTGAAAACATTTGCAGAGGCATCTCTGGTCTAGGACTCTCCAAAACAAAACAAAAAAAAGTGTCGGTCAGGCTCTAACTGCTAATCTGTGGCACAACTAATTAGTGACATCAGCTGATGTAGTGTTTGAGTTGGGACGACAACACGCTATAACAGTACACCCTGGGACTAAAAAAGGAAGGGATCGAACCAAACCTTTGATCTCCTGGTGGTCTCCACCTCCATTCTCCTGAGGTTCCGTCTTGATCGTGGCGGCGGTCTGTCCTCCGGCCATCGCAGCCATGGTGACCGTGGGGATCTGGTGGACGACGTGCACCGTTTGCATGACGGAGTTGGAGTTGGCGGACGTGACCATGGTTGGCGTGGCCATGGTGTAGGTCACAGGCTTCATGGTGGTCTGAGGCATCTGGCGCTGCACGGCGATCAGCACCGGCTGGTTGTTCAGTGGCGAGCCTATTGAATTGAAGGGAGTAAGGAATTCCAGAAGAGGTCTGGCTATGTTGTTGTATTCAACACAGAAAAGACAGGACACACGTTTCAATGCTTTACAATAGTGGTTTTCAAACTTTTTTGCGCCAAGGCACACCAATGGGGCAAATATCAAGGCACACCTGCATTCATAGCCAAAATAGATCTTACATGCTCGCAACGCGTAATGAGCTTCAGAAATGTGTGTGTATTAAAATAGAATTTATGTACAATGTTCACCTATAATGACATGTTTAAAATAGGGACGCCAGGTTGAAAGGTGGATAAAAGTATATTTTTTGAGGTAAAGAATATGCCTCTGTATTGGGAAATGAGTTTGCACAAAGTACTGATAGTGAAAAAAATATAGTTTGTAGTATATTGTAATAATGTGTGGTGGTCACAAAATCCCATGGTACATATGATTTCTTCTATAACGGCACACTGTTAGTGAGCCCCTGCTTTACAACCTTGTTATGCGTTTCCCTGCAAAACTCTGTGGAGTGTGGAAAGAAGTCAATCATGAACGATCGACACGATGGAAACTAGGATAGTGGTGGCCAACCATTTTGTGAACACAAATCAAAACAAGTGTTATGTCTGGCATAAATGGTATGGCATGCAGGGTACTGCTCTGGTCTTTTACCAGGGGCATTCTGTGCGAAGCGAGCCTCTTGGATGACAGCGAGTTTGGGTTGGACTGTAGTAGTGGTTGGGGCGGGGGCTGGCGGTGGGGTGGGCTCTGGCTCCATGGGAACTGGGGAGCCCTCTCTGGACAGGCTGTCTGGGGTCTGGACCCCACTGGAGTGCGCAGACAGTGCCCCTGTGTGGTTGGGAGAGGCAGGAGCACTCCTGGGATGAAAAAGGGGGGGAAAAGAACAGAGCTACGTTTTGATTCCTGACCGGCAATGTTTGTACAAGGAGCAATCAGCCAACCACAACTCTCAAATTCTTCCCCACACATTTTATTATTTTGCCCCCATTTAACCGGGACAAGTTCATTTAGAACCAGTTCTCTGAGAATACCTAGAGCAGTGGTTCTCAAACTTTTTCATGTCAAGGACCCCCAAAATGATATGAATTTGGCCGCGGACCCCCCCCCCCATCTCAAATATTTTGTTCCAGGGACCCCCAGAAGCAAATATTTGAGTTAAAAATGATGTTTAAAAAAAAAAAATATATATATATATATCTAAAGGTTTGCACAAGCTCATAGCGCGGCACTCGGGTGCCGCGCTATGAGCTTGTATATCTGCTATATTTGAATAGCCAAAGTATAAAAGGTTAACATTATTGTGACGCTATATTAACACATTTTGCTGGGGACCCCCTGGAAACCCCCCCCCCCCCCCCCCCCCCCCAAGTACCCCTGGGAGACCCCACTTTGAGAACCAATGACCTAGAGCAACTCAAGCTTTACCTGGATGATAGGGGTCCTAGCGGAGTCCTGAAGCAGGGTACCCCCCTAGGCCTGCGCTTCCTGAAAGCCTGCTCTATCAACTTGCTCTCGGAGGACGGGTCAATCCTCCAGAACGAGCCTTTACCTGGCTCTTCCTGGGACCGTGCTACTTTGATGAAGTAACGGTTCAAGGACAGGTTGTGGCGAATTGAGTTCTAGAAGACCAGGGGGAAAAAAAGCAAACATAACATGGGTGTTAAAATAATTGTATTTTTTTCTTCACGGCATGGCCGGAGGCCAAGTCTTTTAACGGTTTCTCTGTCTGTCTGTCTGTATGTGTGCACGTCCCCTCGAAAGAAGACCGATAAAAGCTCCTGCCACTGTGTGCACGATGTCAAAAAACAGAGGCACCTCTGGCCATAAATACATGCAGCATGAAAAGTCTGCACAACCAGGAAATGCCTGGTGAAATGAAAGTGAAACTCATTAAGATTGTGAAAGTTTTATCCTAAAAGAGATGTAGACAGCCACAACAATAGTTGACATGCACACAAGCAGCCAGTTTTTCCTGTATTGTGCGGTTTCACCACTGCATTGTGATTTGAGTAGCCTTGTTCAACAACGGCACTCATAGTAAAACATTGGGCAGGGAGGCTACGCCGTCTTTAGACTCTTCTATCTTATTCGTCTCTTAAGACTCTTATTTGTTTTATGAGTCTTTCTTCCTTCTTTATTATGATACAACAGCAGATAGACAGAAAACTGAGGGCAGAAAGAGAGGGAGAAATGCATGCAACACTGGTCTCCAAACAGAACAGAATTGGGGACGCTGCATGGTTGGAGCAGAATCCATTCAATCCATCCAGCACGCCCCAGGGAAGAATCATTTTCAAAACCCAAAACATGTTCACATAGTGTTATCATAGGATCTACTTAAATCCATGACAACTGGATGACTGTAGCAGTGCAGCAGAGCACTGGCACATCAGACATTTCAGAAAATATAGGAACCAAAATCAATGCATTTCCCTGAAATTGCTCAAACTGTACCAGAACAAATGGACGAAGCAAGAGTGTGACTTAGCAGAGAGGAGATGAGACACTGACCTGCCAGCCTTTGTCTGCTGTCCGGTAGTAGGGGTAATTCTTGGTGATGTGAGTGTATATTCCATTCAGTGTCAGCTGTTTGTCTGGGGCCATGGTGATAGCTTGAACTATTAGCTGTGCATATGAATACGGAGGTTTGGAGTCATCCTGTGGAAAGAACAAAAAAAATAAAGGCGCCATCGTTGAGAAAACTTAAAATGTTTACAGGTTGACTGGCTCACACATTCATTTACTCTCACACACACACACACACACACACACACACACACACGCTCCAAAGTCTATGTTTTCACTGGTGTTGGGTAATATTTAGACTTCAATGTGTAACCAAGCACATTCACTGTCCTGTGATATCCTCACATTATGACGAGTGGAATCTTGTGTTCACACATTCTAAACCACTTCAAACAAAAGGAATACATGAAGGAAGATTCATTCAGATCACGGCTGTTCCTCTCATACCTTGGGGCTGTCTCCACCTGAGGCCTCTTTGTCATTTTCTGATTGAGAGTTGTCCCCTATAAGGTCAGAGGTCAAAACACGGCCCATCCTGTAGCTGGACAGTCCTGCCCCCCGTGGACTTGAGGGGCAAGAGTTTGCCGCACTGTGAAATTAAGAAGAGTCCCTTGTGAGTCTTACATTCTATACTTGTGTGTGGCACAATGAAGGAGGTGACGCACACAGAGAAAGCTAGCATTTCCATCTGATGTTGAGAATTCTGTTCAGTCTCACCTAATGGTACCGGTTGGTGAAGGCAAGGGGCTCATGAGGTGGGCTATGTTGTCTGGAATGTTGATGGTCAGCGGTGAAATCTGTGGCTGGACGGGCTTGACCGGTGACTCCGGCACGTTCCTTCGTTCCTTCTTGTCAGTGGACAGGGCTGTGAACGTGATCTTTATACTTGTGCTGGGGAACCGAAAACAGCACCTGGGGGAAAAGATGACAAGAGAAAACACGAGTGTGTTTTAGTGAATCACGCAAAAAATGCTTATGCTTAATAAATCTAATTAAGACAACACACACACACACACACACACACACACACACACACACACTAGGGCTGAGTGATATGAACAAAATCAAATATAATTTCTTCTTTTTTTTTTACTAAATACCTTGAAATCAAGATATTATATTGTGCTGATTACATGTTTCAGACTTTAAATTAGCAGATCTACAAGCTCACAAGACTATTTTGATATATTGTCCAGGCCTAACACATACAAACTAGTTTACTTCTCTTGTGTGCGAAGGTACATCTCCAAAGAAAAAGGCCAATCCTGCACGTTTCACCTCTGCATTGATTTATAAAAAAGGGTGACATTTTGGTCACAAGGACTTTTCTTGAAAAGGTTCTGTGAGAAATCAATATTCTAACTTAAATTACATTTGTGAAATGATTGTTCATATTTGTTTAAATGCGTAAGGCACATATACTTTTCATAATAGTTAAGTCGGGGAACTACTCTGCCTTCTTCTAATAGATATCATAGAGAAGAATATAAGTAGCTCTGTCTCTCTAATGATATCACTGGCAACATGTAAGCCAGTTGAGAGTCAACAGAAGCTAGGTGGGGAGCATTTGGGCAGGATTTAAATATGGATGTCCATCACAGCTGTTATGCAACAGGCCATGTCTTATTTATTATTAATAGGATATATTTGGACCACTTGCTGACCCATGGCATTCATTGCCTAATGTTACAGCAAATTACTTCCACTGCAGGGAGATCATTTCAATAATAAAAAAAATAAATAGAAAAGGTAAACAAATACAAATAAAACATTTGTAACTCAGAGTGTACAAATGCTGGTCACATGTGTAAACTCTCACATTTAAATTAACCAATGGTGTATTAAGTACAAAAGCACATTGACTCAAGTTGAGGTACTTGAGTATTTCCATTTTTCGTTTACCGTTTATACTTCTACAGTACCACTACATCTCAGAGGAAAATATAGCACTTTTTACTCCACTTCAATTATTTGAAAGATGTAGTTACACTGACTGCATAGGACAATATCTGATCAATCATGCATTGTTATTATTATAGGTTAAGCTATCCGGTAGCCCAAAGACCGCCTTCACCAGCTGCAAACCATTCATAATTACAATATGATTGCAAAATGGGACATTCCGCATAATTATTAATTGTACTTTGAATACACATTTTGATAACAATACTTTTGTACTTAAGTACAATTGTGAATGCAGGACTTTTACTTGTAACAAGAGTATATATACACTGTAGTCTTTCTACCGTTACATAAAATAGTAAAAAATAAAAATGAAGCAAGAGCACTTCTTCCACCACTGAAATGGACCAGGAGCTTCCTGTGCAAAAGGACGCAGCCAGCAGTGTAAACACCAGTGTTGCCATGTCTGCTTATTATAAGCGACTTTGGACTTGTTTTTCTGTAAAGTTGCTAGTAAATATTGGTGGTTGCGTTTTTCTGGGCTCGTTTCTAAAGTGTAGTTGATTATTTGGCCTCGTTTCCTAGTTTTAATTATTGAATTAAAACTTATCTGAAAATGTTGTATAACAGAGACCCCCGTACCAGATTTATGTTATTAAAATGTAATTTAAAAAAAAAAATATTCCAAATATTTCACATTTTTTCCTAGATGTTTTGAAAAAAGCAGACGCGACGCGTTTTGAGCTTGTAGAGCGGCTATTTTCAAATAGCCGAAGTATTTAGTATATAGGTTGGCTTCTTCTGGGCTTGTTTTCCTATATCTGGTTGCTTATTTCTCTCACAAAATCTGGCATCACTGCCAACATGAGGCCAGGTTGACATTGAGCCAGAAGCTCAACACACTCCTGTACTAGCCGCTATAACACACACACAGTGCACGGCTTATCATTTACTATACAACATCAAATCCCAATATGTGGCGCGTGTGTGTGTGTAAACAAACACTACTACTACTACTACTACTACTCTAGGTCAGTAGTACTACAGTAGTTACACAAACAAACAGCTTCAATTGTTTGCTGCTCCTCTGTTAGCATCCCATGCTAGCGTGTCTGGGTGTGTTGCTGCCGGGACACAACACGTGCAGCAGCAGCGGCACAGCAACAACACACACACAACAATAACACAAGAGAGGGACGTTCAATCCAAACATAGATCCGTGGCCTCGTTATAATTTTCCGATCAAAAATAAAACAATTGATCAATACATAAATATATATATATGTTTTAATCTTACATCCGTGGCAGCTGGAGAGGTGGAGCCCCTCGCCTCTGGAACACCCCGTCCACGAACACCCCGTTCTTCCCCAGGCACCGGAGGTAGAAGTCCCCGCTGCCGGTGCCGTCCTCGCCCGCCGTGAAGATCTCCAGGTGCCGCCGCGAGATGAAGCTGGAGTGCCCCATGCTGACGTCCACCGAGCCCTGCGACGAGTTGCGGCCGATCGTCACCGACCTCTTCTTCATCAGGTACTCGAATTCTCGGCCCTCGAGCCGGGCTACCGCCAGTGCCGCCGACGACCCCGACATCATCGCGCTTACCACCGCCATCTTCTTAGCCTTTTTGCTCTCGATTTTAGGGTTGAATTATGGGGAAGATAGGAGCCACACTTTGTGAGCCACGTGCTCGGGATTTAGTGGGGGTTGGGAGTTTTTGTTGTGGGGTCTTTTTAAAAAATGGGGGAATCCGAATTTTAATCCGTTGAACAATTTTTGAGAGCAGGAACGTGCCAGACCGGGGAGACACACAGCGGCTCCGACCCACCGCCGCGACAGAGAGAAAGAGGGAGAAAGAGGCATCGGCCAATCACAGACGGCCAAACGGGCGGATGTACCGCGACGGGCGTCGCGTCCGACCAATGAGAGGCCACGGTGGGCCAGGCAGCTGTGTCGTGTTTATACCAATGACAACAACAATATAAATAGTCTAGTAGGAAGGGTTGGTTGCACCGCACGGCCCTGACACGCAGATCGACGGCGATTTGGAAGTCGTGGCTCTTTTGAAAAGCACACATTGGACTGGAGTTTCAGTTCAGTTCAGGCCAGGGGCTCTTAAAATGTTTGGTTGTTTGTAGCAATTGTTGACATATTATAGGCCTTACGTGTCATATGTTCAAGCATGTTTAAATTATGTATACTTTACCTTATTTCAGACTATTTTTTTAACACTTTTTTGGGGGGGGAAATCCATTTCAACATTGAGGTGCCCAGACTTCTCACATGTCCACTCTTCATGACCTGAGATCAGCTAGTAGTGGTTCAAGAGCTTCACACATCATCACTTGAAACATCAAATAGACCAGACAGTTTTTTTTTTTATTGATTGAATACTTCATTTAGAAGTTTGCAGAGAAAAAGCACATGGAAGTACAGTTCACAATTCAAAACTAAATAGGATTGAAAAAGCCCAGAAAAGCCGGATTGGCTTTTTTCAAATGGGGTCCTCACGTACTCAATTCAAGGAGGTATCTATAGATCACAATGCTATGTGAACACTGGACAGTGATTGCCCCTTTCGGAACCCTGTAATACCTTTTTTTAATTTGAGATGATGGTATCCTGGATACTGTCATCCCAAATACTAAAACGGTATACAGGGTTCCGAAAGGAGCTATGTAGAAAGGTTATGTGCTGACCTATGTCATATAGTTTTATCAGATGTTCTCCAAAGATTCCATTCCAATACCACTTAAAATATTCCTCTGGTGTAGTACTATTCATTAATTCTATCTATCTATCTATCTATCTAATTTCCCCTGAAAATAGATATAGATATAAATCAATAGATATTAATCAATAAATAAATAGAACAGTGAAATGATGCCAAGTTGTATGAATGTGTACTAAAGCCTCTGTCTGTGACTACCTGATGGACAAAGAGGCAAGAGCAGAAAAATAAACAAATGAAAGAATGATGGGAATCCAAATCCACCAAAATCCGTGCCAGGATTTGCATGCAGCGGGTTAGTTTACAATCCTCTGTTCAGTGGAATGCTATGGAGGTCGTTTATTATAGTGTCGTGTGTGTGTGTGTGTATGTGTGCAGGCCATTGACAATATCATTGAGGGTTGCACACGTTGTTTTGTGCATCGATTCGACGAGGTGGTTTAAAGGACATAAACAACTACACTGATTATAGATGTTGCGGCTGAAAGAGAAGGCAATGAATGCATGAAAGAAAACCATGCGCCATCCACCACGCGTGTTCTGTTCTCTTTCGATGACATCATCACCACTCCACATACACACAAGACACTGGCAGCGTTGCCATATTTTGTGAGAGAAATAAGCAACCGAGGTAGACTGAAAACAAGCCCAAAAGAAGCAACTAGGCCGCATGAGCACTTTAACCTATTATACGTCGGCTATTTGAAAATACTAATAGCCTATCTACAAGCTCACGACGCGTCGCGATGCGACGGGTTGTGAGCTTGTTGATCTGCTATTTTCAAAAACTCTTGAAATAAAATGTGGAATATTTGGAATATTTTTGAAACATTCTAACAAGTTACAACACAAATGCTCCCTGTGGCGCAAAACACTTTCATGAAAATATTTGAGAACCACTGGTTTAAATGACAATTAAAACATTTGGAAGAAAGCCTAAATAAGCAGTTAGGCCTACACTTTAGAAACAACTCAAACGAGCCCAAAAATGCAACCCGCAACTAACCAATATTTACAAGCTGCTTTACAGAAAAACAACCCCAAAGTTGCTTATAATAAGCCGACATGGCAACACTGGAATCGACCCTGCGCTAAAGGCTGCGCCGGTGCCTTGGGCTGCGCATACTGGGTGGGCTGCGCATACAGAAGTGGTTCTCAAACTTTGTCATCATGCCCATATAAATATAGTTTTGGCCTCGGACCCCCACCTGAAAATAGTTTGTGCCAGGGACCCTACCTCTATGCAGGGACCCCCATACAACAGTGGTTCTCAACCAGTGGTCCGGGGACCACCAGTGGTCCTTGAGGGGGTTCCAGGGGGTCCCTAGCCAAACTAATAGTTAGGAACCAAATGGACCCTTATGGGTCTGTAACTCTGAGAGTGTACAAATGGGACCAAATGGACCCTAAACGGGTCCATTTGGTCCCATTTGTACACTCTCAGAGTTAAATGAACATTAATGATGATGATAGAGTGTAGATTGGGAACCCCAAGAAATCAAAATGGTTGAGTCCCTGGCATATCGAATGGGGGTCCATGGGCTAATATTTGTCAATTTGGGGGTCCTTGACGCGAAAAAAGTTGAAAACCACTGCCATACAAGATTTGTGTTGTTGCAACACAAGATTTTATGAAAATAGCTGATCTTCAAGCTCACAGCTAGTTATATCGGGTTTAAAGTGGTTTAAACTGATTTTGATGTTATAGCAATTAATTCATTAATTAATTAATACCCCCTGGAACCCCACTTTGAGAACCCCTGGCATACAGGATGATGATGATTATACTACACTTTGCTAAAACAAACAGTTGACAACACAACATTTTGTGCATGTTTTACAAAGCAGTTACATTTATTGATAGTTGAAGTCGAGTTAAGATGCATTGTCACTGTTTTCTCCCAATTGTTTTGGCCAACAGAACTGTATATTATTTCGTTGGTAAACAACTTGATATAATACATACATCATCATTCTGAGAGCTTTCTGTGTGGGCATCTCAGTGAACAGATCCTTGAAGGAACTGATGTATGCCAGTGGTGGTGTAAAGTACATTTACTCAAGTAATGTAGCCTGCTTAAGTAAAGTTTTGGGGTATTTTTACTTTATAGACTTTGTAGTTTTTGATTATTATTACAAAACATACAGTAACCACTTCAGCCCTATATACATTTCGGCCATTTGAAAATAGCAGGTCCACAAGCTCAAAATGGCACACATTCTGAGCTTGTGGATCTGCTATTTTCAAAAGAGTTTTATACATTACATTTGAAAACTTGTGAACAGGACATTCTGCATAATGTGTACTTTCTACTTTTGGTACTTGAAGTACATTTTGATACCAATACTTTTGTACTTTTAGGGCACGGTCACAATCTGCCAAGGCTTTGTCAATGCAAATGCATGGATTCATGGTCAAAACATGCAAGACCATGAATCCACACATTTGCATTGACAAAGCATTGGGAGATTTGGCAGGGAAAATAAAAGTGTGGTGTGACCGTGCCCTTACTGAAGTAAATTTTGAATTTCTGACTTTTACTTGTAAAAGAGTATTTCTACATCGCGGTATTGATACATTTACTTAAGTAAAGAAATTGAGTACTTTTTTCCACCACTGTATGAGGCACAGGATTAAATGTTTAAAGGAAGACTAATGTAAAGACTGAAACAACTTTTAAATGTGAAATAGCTGCTTAAAATGTCATAATTAGTATAATTGCATTGATTTACAAATCAGTGAAATAGTAGTGTGTACACCCTGGGGTTATAAAATCAGCCAAGTAATCAAAGTAGCAGTCAACATTCTAAACTCTAGATTAGTGCTGTGCTGCCATCTGCTGTCCCTATGTATTTATGCAGTGTGCTAATGTTCCTCCTTGTGAGGACCAACTAAGAATCACTCACAAATATTACTCTTTCTTGGGTTGCTGTTGTGCTTTGCGGAAGAATTCACTAACAGAAGTCAATTTTCAGATAAATAATCTGCAGCCTTAATAGACCTAATAGAAAAAACAAAGACAAAACCGCTTGCAAATGTGTTTGTTTATGTTTGGGCCTCTGAAATGTAATTGGCTGGTGGGTTATGCCCAGTTTCATTGCTGAGAGTCCTTTGAGAAGAAGTTGCATTATTTTTTTTTAACTTACTGTGACTTGAGAACAGAGTCTTTTATGCAGCACTTAGGCAAATTGGTTTCAGGGCCATGGATAAAGATGGCTTATTTTATTGTCTTAGCCCTGCAATGCTCAAAGCGTCAACCAGGGTCGGGTAAAGTTTAGACAGGTGAACTGTGAAACACCATCACGCCAAGGGACACAAGAGGCCACCGGAGTGTGAACTGTTGGCAGCAAGACAACTACCAAGCACCGAGCTGACTATAGTCATGGTAGAACTTAATCCCTGGCCTCTTTGTCACCACGGCACTGTGTTAAACAGTGTCGGGTTCAGCTGACCCACGGCATGGGTGTTTGTCTACGCCGGGTATATGTGTGCATTCTCGCTGCGAGGTACTTGGCAACGGGCTCTGGAAAGACACATTAGGTGCGAACTGGAAACTTAATCCTGGGAGAAGGTTTTCAGGATTTTGACACCTAAGAATCGTATGTCAACAGAGCAGCATAGCTTAACTGCCATCTTCATGCATTTGTTTGGGAGGCAGGGCTACAGCAATGAATTAGTAATGCGTGCCTGACACATTTCCAAATACTTCCCTTGTGCAAGGCTACAAGACTGTGTAAAAGCCTACCCTTTGAAAACTCTACAGCCTTTGCAAAGTGAGATTGACAGATAGGTAAACCAAAGGATGGACTGTCTACTATTCTGAACCTCAATATAATTATATGGTGTGACCGTGAAACCATTTATAATTACGATGACGATTTAATAATCATAATAATGATTATTTAACCCTTAACCTTAAGTCAGGCTAATAATTAAAAAAAATCTATCCTGAAGCTGCACATATTAGGCATTTGCTAGAAATCCTATTTTCCAATACAGCAATGCACACTGAAATCAGAACATTGCAAAGAAGCTTAGACAAACAATTTACATCTTTTGTTTGTTTTACCTAATTGCTATATAAGCCTGCTTTATACCACAACATAACGTGTCATGTGGCGTTGCTCAATAGAATTGAAAATATGCTATTTCTGTTATTTTCGCCTAAGCATAAATCAGACCATTTGTCAGTAAAGACGGATGATATTCTTCTATTGTTCAGTAGACGCAGGGTGTGTTCATGGTTGCCACAGAAAAACCTCTTGTGTCACACACATGACAGGATTTGAAATGGGTTGCAATGTCAATATAGTTTAATCTTTAATAACAGCAGGTAAATGTTTGATTACATCAAACTCCTAGCTGTGTCATGTTATAGTCAGGAAAACAGCTGCTTTTCCCTCCTGGAAACAACCCATTGTTGTAAAACAAGAGCACACTGCCCAAGTAGATAATGGACCCAGTTTGACTGGTTTCTGCTGAATGACTTGAACAACCAATACTCAGATTTCACAATAGGAACATCACCAAAGAAGCTCTTCAAAAGCCTTAACAGAAATTAAAATAAACATGAAAATTCTTTCCTCTGGGCCATGGTCATTGTTAAGTAGAAATACAAATAAAATCTTTTGATTTATGTATGTGTTTTTAAAAGAGACAACACAGTAAGATAATGTTGCTGATTAATTCACATTTAATATTCCTATTATTCGTTTTACAAAGACTTGATTTAAGAAGAGTCAGCAAAGTGCAACAAGATAAATACAAAATGCAAAAATAGAAGCATGCCAACTTCATGAACAAGGCAAGTCTGAAGAACCATCTCAGGTTCAAGTTTCGTCCTCCAGGGCGCCACGTTGTGCAATAAACAACCTAGAAGAAAAAAAAGAGCTGGTTGAGTGATTTCATTGTACACAATTCATATCGATTAAAATCATTAACCTGATAGTAGCTTGTATAGAATGATAATTTTCACCTGTTTTTGGCAAGTTTGGTGTCAAGTTGGACCAATTTCAGGTGATACTGTATGCCCAGAAAGTACCTGTAAATTAAGCCATTTTGATCTGTGATTGTCTCTTGAGCCCTACATGGCCTTCCAGCTATGAATCTCATTTCAAGGCAGTAGCAGCTCCTCAGATGAACCCTCCAGGTTTCCCAGATACCAGAAGATCCAAAATCCCAAACTGATGAAAATAAGCAGAGGTCCCGTGAAGATGAAGAAATCCCAGAAGCTGAAGGGGGCAAAGATGCCGAGGAAGAACAGAATGAGACCTGCTGCATCAAAAAGAATCGCAACTAGGAAGAAAGTTAAGCAGCGGCCAACATAGGGTGAATAATCCATTACTCAGCAGAATCAACTTGTTAGTTTTCTCTTCCTTCGTGCGATTATTCACTGCCTTCACAGACAATCTATCTGTCCCGACATATTCAAAATGTTTACAATGAAATAAATCTCCCTTGCATCTGTTCCCTTTGCCTCTCTGTGCCGTTTGTCAGGCGGATGAGAAGGATTGATTTTTTTTTTAAAGACGCCAGGTCACATTCCTCTCAGAAGGATCCACTATCTGATGCATATTTCTCATAGCAGAAGTTTTACAAAGGAGAAATGTGTTTCCCCCAATGATGACAACAGATTTTGTGTTCCGCCTTCTACCTCTGGCCATGTTTGTTTGACATATCTTCATTTCATAAACCTAATGCATTTCTGAACCCATAGATCCAAGCTTTATCTTAGGTTCACAGATGGACCCGAAAGCAAAAAATATTAGTCAATGTTCTGACATGAAACATCTACAGTATGCATACTTTGAGATAAACACATGGCAGAACAACACGCCGGGTGATATAGGCCAGTGGTTCCTAAACAGTGTTCAGAGACAAGTCCAGAGGTGTATCCTGAGAGTTTGAGACAACCACACATTATTGCAATATATATAAAGTTATGATTTGTTTAATTACTATTTCAGTAATTTGTGCACACTAATCTCCAATTACAGAGTAAAATTCTATACCCAAAGTACATTTATTTTAAACTATTTATTTGGCATTAGTAAATATAAATGTTTACGGAGTGATAACACGTTAATATAGATGCTATTTTGCACCGATATGAATACAGGTGTGGCTTGAGATTTTGACTTGCCCTTTTGTGTGACCTGGGCACAAAAAGTTTGAAAACAAAACCAGACACTGTGGCACCGGCTAGAGCAGACTTACATTGTGTAAAGCAGCTGTCAGGTGGCATGGTCTTTTTTAAACTGATCTAGAAGCTCACAACACAATGCGATGTGAGCTTCTAGATCTGCTATTTTGGCTATTTGTTTTAGTTTCTTGGGGGGGCATTTATGCCAATAATGGCTGTGACAAAATAGGGACGCCAGATTTAAAGTAGTCAAAGAGGACGGGGTGGCAGACAACAGAAACCAGACAAGGAAATGGAAGAATTACTGTAGATTGACCCCACCTGTTCCTTACACAACTCACTGTGTGGGTGTTAACATGTTATCTAGCATCAACCAACATCAGGCAGCCAAGTGCTGCTGTACACTGTGCATGCTAATATACCCTGCCTTTGTAAGTCTCCACTCCACTCCCTGGTTGCACACAAACAAATATGACCACATCGTTTTCTATGAAAACACAGATATGACCACATTGTTTTCTATGAAAATTTTATTCAAAGGAAAATACTGTCACAAAAAAAGCAGCACATAAAAATAGAATTTTGCTATATACAAACATACATGGGGAACTGAAGACCTTTCCATCTACTGTGCACAGCCCTTTTTGTTTATTGCATGTGAAGGGCTTTTCCCTGAAAAAGAAATCGTCTTCTCTATTAAAAGTCTTTCATTTATAAAGGTTAAAATCATCTGGTGGGACTGGGGAAAGCAGCACGGCAGAGGGAGTCCATCCTTCAAACCAGAAAGCCAGACGTCACCTGCAAAGTAAAGGAGGGATTAGTGAGAATAAATGAATCAGTATCACTGAAGAGAGTACATTTCTATGTATTCAGCAGTGAGGTCTGAATATCTAAATGCCAATCAGTTTGCATATCCATTTCCTTTTGAAGTAGGTAGCTTGCTGGCACCAGACAACCAAATTTGGTCAAGAGGGAAATAGATAAGACGTACTGCACTACAGAATTATGATCTGGTCTGAATGAACTCTTAAATCACAGCTTGAGAAAAACAAATAATGAAACTAGAAAAAGTGCTCCTCGGAGCACAGGTCTCCGCCAGGTCACGTCGTTATTGTGGCCTCCTGGTGGCGCTATAATAGGACAATGTGAAAAGGGTGGCATTTCTTCCTCTGCCTAGTGGGAATGAGCGTGCATTCATGATTTGAGGCATTTTGTTGCAAAAATGTGTTTTGCTAAATTAGACCTGCTGGTGGCGCTATAACAGGGCAATGTGAAAAGGGGGTCATTGCGTCCTTGGCCTGGTGGGAATGTGTGTGCAAATTTTCACGGAAATCACACGCTGCGTTCATGATTTGAGACATTTTGTTCAAAACGGACCAATCCTGCCAACTTTGGAAGCCAACCTTAGCCAATCAGGATGTAATATGAAATATCGGACAGATCCGTCTTGATCACATGACTATAGAGATATTGTGTACCGATTTGCGTGATATTTGGATAAAATCTGTAGGAGTAATATCCACAAATCGGCCTCCTGGTGGCGCTATAACAGGCCCATGTGAAAAATTTGGGGCAGAGGTTCTGCTGTGGCATCGAGGGAGTGTGTGTGTGCAGTTTCACAGCGACTGGGGCAACGGTGGCGGAGATTAGCTGGTAACAGACAGAAGGACGGACGGACACACACACACACACACACACACACACACACGGACGGACGGACGGACGGACGGAGGGTAAAACATACTCTCTCGCCATGCCTTCGGCCTGGCGGAGACAATAACATCATGGTTAAATTGCATCCATTTCTATCTGATTCTTCAATTTTATATTTTAAATGTCAGCATTTGATACCAGCAAACTGCCTGTTTGAATTTGAATTTGAGGCCCACAACTTCTGCATTATGATTGGATTTTGTGACAACATTAGAGCCTCTGAAAACAAGGCAAATATCAGTGCAGTTGGTGCAACAACAGCAGCAAGTGTGTAATGTAATAACAGCAAATAAAACCTTTAACCTAATCTGGCTGTGTTACTCAACTGCTAATGCAATCAGTTAATGTCTTCTGGGGAAATTATGTTTGTCAAAATGCATAAGTGTTGTGTTCACTGTGCCAATATTTATTCACTCTTAGTCACTATTACGTCTAAATAAATGTCTGAATTGTCATAATGGAGCATAACAGGTGGCCTCTACACTTCCAATGTTGTCCTTTGGTGGAGACTTGTTAGAGGAATGTCCAATGATCAAACACTTAATGCCTTCTAAGTGCAGGGCAGTGCAAATGCTCCTTTGTGTAGAAGCCATATCATATTTTAAAGTAACCACAATGTATGCCTATACTGCTGTGTCTGTTCATTTGACCATTTCAAACAAGTCCCCCCGTTCGAGATCATTACCCATGTTAAATAATGAATCAACCTAAGTGTCATTAAAATAGAGTATCAGGAACAAATTAAGGGGAGCATAAGAAGACAAATATAATCATCATATTCGGGGGCCTCTGTGAGGTGACCCATAGACTACAACATTCTGCTCCATTGAATCAATAAGTGCTCTGGGAGTTCCATTAAAATGTAATCGAGTCTTTCAGCCCAACGGGTATTCTGGCTTGCCACCCAGTTATAAGCAATCCTTAACTGACGGTTAAAATAATGCAGAACTGTGAAGGTGAATAGAAATGGCCTGGCCCATTAATTAAAAGCTGCCAAGGGCCACTGAAGATCTTTTCACAGCAGTCAGAAGAAAAAAAAAAAAGAAATTAATTATTATTACAGATATTCATGAGCAAGTGAACAATCAGGTCCTGAGGTATCATACATTCCACAGGCTTGGCTGTGTATTTCACTTGATCAAGTGAGACCATTATGTGACATTTCATAATTAAGATTAGGATGAGACGAGCAAAGGGACTGCTCCCATACCAACCACACTCAGACAACAAAGTGATGAAAGAGTTTTAAATCCTGGAGCAAGTAATGGTAACCAAAACAACACCATATTATATTAGCCTTCATAGAAACATTAGAAATGTGCAAGCCTGTATCCCCTACTCCACTGCATGGTGAGATTTTGTGGATGTAGATGCACTGAATATTTATGACATTCCATTATTGTTGTTTTGTGGGACCATTGGCTGCTGGCAGGTCATACATATTTCATTGCCTTGCATTATACTTTCAGGAAACGCAACAGGTTATGATGTCAGGGGCATTAAAAGTAGGTTAGGGGAATGTGTGGGAAAGTCGGTACACACAACAACTAGTTCTTCTATAACAATACAAAGCACAGAAAATAGAGCAGATATTCAGGTGGCGGAGTGAGTGAGGACAGGACAGGTGATGTTTTTGTTTGTTTTGTTTTTTAACAGTGGTGGAAAGTAACTAAGTACATTTACTCCAGTGCTGTACTTAATTACTATTTTGAGGTGCTTTTACTTTACTGGAGTACTTCCAATTTTCTATAGTTTTACTTCTACTCCAATACATGGAGTAGAAGACAATTATTGTACTTTTTACTCCACTACAATTATTTGAAAAATGTAATTACTAGTTACTTTGTAGGTTTTGATTATTATTCCAAAACATACATTAACCACTTCCTATTTAAACTTTGGCTATCTACAAGCTCCCAATGCATTGTGAGCTTGTAGATCTGCTATTTTCAAAAGATTTGTATACATATGATAACTTGTGAAACGGGACATACTGCACAATGAGTACTTTTACTTTTTTAAGTATATATTTATGCCTATACCTTTGTACTTTTACTCAACTAAAGTTTGATTACAGGACTTTTACTTTTAACAGAGTGTTTCTACATTGCAGTATTGATACTTTTACTTAACAACATTTTGGGCACTTTTTCCACCACCAGTGGTTTTTAAGGTGAAATACCCACCATCTCTTGTTTCAGAGCAGCCTTTCTGCCTTGCCATCCACAGTCTGCTGCAGAGACACGTCGGAGGAGTTCTTCAGATTCAAAATGCCCAACTCCACAGTTTTCTCAGAGGGTACACCACCGTCAGTGCTCCTATCATACGCTCTATTGTCATAACCCGACATGGTGTTATCTTCCCAGGTAATCCGAGACGGTGCATGGGCAGGGATTGTCCCATTTATGATCCCTTTCTCATGCTCTGTGCTGCTGCACTTCTTCTTCATCTCGCCGGCTTCCAGGCTTTTCACCCCACTCTGGGAGGAGAGCCTCTCCGACACTTTCCTCGCCCAGTGCGTGAAGTTAACGTCCAGGGCTTCCAGCGCCCAGTCCTGGTCCGAGCAGTTGTAGTGCACCTTCACGTTGCCCGTGTACCACATGATCCACCACACCAGGCTGAGGAAAATAATGAGCGAGCCCGTGTAGATGAGGAAATCTCCGTAGAAGCGTCCGTCCACGTTCAGATTGGCGAAAATGCCCACCAGAAGGACCGCCAGTCCCCCCACGTCAAACGCGATGGCCATGAAGAATAACGGCGCACACTTACCCACGCAGTTCTGAGCCATACCTATGGAGCGGTGATATGCGCTCAAATAACGGCACGCAACAGTTTAACTCGTTTTTCAGGGAGCACATTTCCTACACACCTTACACCTGAGAAGCACACACCTGTGTGCAGAGCCCCGCCCCCCTGTGACGTGGGTGTGAACGGGGGGGGGGGGGGGGGGGGGGGGGGGGGGCGTGTGTGAATTGGGGGCGGGGGGTAGGGCTGTCACGATTATGACATTTTACATGACGATTAATTGACTGTCACACAAATAATTGCGATTAAAGATTTCAGTTTTGTGTTTTTGTCGTGGACTGGAATGTATGAATAAAAAATATACATTTCTGTTTGGCTTTTATAGGCTTTGAAGTTGCACAGGGTAGATATGGCAAATAACATAAATTATACAAAGAAATGACTGACATATTTTATAACTTTAATAGTGGAAATAGACGATCTACAAGCTTGTAGATCTGCTATTTCCACTATTTTTGAAAATGTTTGAAAATATTTGAACATTACTCACACATGGGACATGGAAACAATTATGACGATTATGATTAAATTATGAAAATAGCCGATCGACAAGCTCACAACGCGTTGCAGCGTGATGCATTGTGACCTTGTCAATCGGCTATTTTCAGCAAAAGCTTCCCCCACAATATGGATGCTGGGGTTTAAGTGGTTAAAGATAGAAAGTGGATTTTGCTATTGTCCCCCCCCCCCCCACACTACACTATATAAATTCACAATTTTCCATAACTGACCCTATGCCAGCCTCTTGTGTGGCATAGTGGCATGAGAAGAAGTTGCTGAGATCAGTTACCCACCAGGGCATGATGCTGCTTATTTCAACAAGCTAAACGCTACATTGAAAACTGCATGTTTTAATTGATTTCATGACTTATTAAGCCCATAATTAACTTGAATATGTAGAAGATGGCATGGATTGCCTCCAGTGAACTAGCTCCGTCATGGCTCAGAGTGATTTCTCTGGCAAATTTTGCACGCATCTGCTGTAGAAAATTAGAAGAAAATAGAAACCGGGATGTGCAGTCCAACACACCCAGAGAGAGGAAATGATAGAGTGAGAGGGAGCATGGATGGAGACAGACAGACAGACAGACAGACAGACAGGCAGGCAGGCAGGCAGGCAGACAGACAGACAGACAGACAGACAGACAGAGAAAGAGCTAGAGACAGAGCAAGAGACAGAGGAGGGTGAGGAGGAGGATTACAAAGAAGAAGAAGAACAACAAAACATCAACAACAACACATTTTAACCACTTATAACCCTATAGTACTCCATTGACTGGGATCCCCACTCCCCAGGGGTCTGTACTTGGCCATGCTCCATGCTATAAATCAAGTTTAACCTAAATTAAAACATGTCAAAACACTTGAACCAACTTATCGTGTAGTAATCACAGTTAATGATGATGTAATATTAGCCAAACTTGGCTGTTGTTAAGGCTTGGGTGCAGTGTGTCTCTGCCTGTTTTGTGTGCTCTCTGTCTCTGTCTTTGATTGCAGGTAGATTGCTGGCAGGTGGTACTGAGGAATGGCTGTCGTATTTAGGGACCTATTCCATGCTTTGTCTGATTTGCAAGGAATCTTTGTATAATTTTTAGGAAATATGGCTGCTTAGTTGTGTTTCATTACAGTAGGAAGTATCTGAAGCATCCTAGTTATACAGTAGGTAGCTTGATTTGGAGACACAAAGTAGGCCTTTCTCATTTCTCAGGTTCCTTGGCTACAAAGAATATCCCATAAGGCCATGCGAGGCAGGTGACTTTAAGGCCCACATCTTGTTATTTAAAAGATTGACTTAATTTGAACTTTCTCATGCTCAGCTTCTTCTTACAAATAAAATCAAGACACAAAAAAGATCCAAATAAATCACAGCAATTTTCTTTTGTATGCCTGTTGTAGTCAGTCAGTCCCTAACATATTATTGTTATTTTATCACTGTTTCTATGCTATGCTATACAAGATGTAACAAGAAAGAACCTTGAACCTTCAGTTCTGTCAAGGAGCTAAGGTCAATTTGTTGTGCAAATGGCTTGATTACCAATTAGATGGAGGCTTGTTGCATCACCTTTTTGTTTGTTAGGCCTATTTCAATTATTTCTACTAGACCATACCCGGTCGACGCATCCGTGGGGGGATATGCGCACATGATCTGGCAACCCGGGAGGCAGTTCGTCCCATAGCTGGGCAGCCCCGTAACCATGGCGACAGTGTTTTACACATAAACGCTAATAAGAAGCTGAGATTTGATGAAATTGAAAAACGGGCTTCACAGTTAAGTTCAGATGGTAATGGTCAATGGGTGTGTGCAAAATCAGAGCAATTGGTCCAGCCACTGAGGAGAACCGGGTAGCTTCACCTACTCCCACTACAGACAGAGGTTACTAGAATTATAGTAGGATGCCCACATTTTTCTTTAATAGATCTTTCACAAGGCTTGGACCACAACATAGGAGGGCTGTGAAAGGCTGAAGCACAATTGGGAGTAGTTCCTTTAGGTGTGGGGTGATCATGTGGTCCATTGCTGTTGCTGAACTACATACAGGTCATGCTGTCAAACAGGTCATGCTGGACCTTACAACCCACGTGACCCAAGTGGTTTCATATGAATGATGAAAACTGATCCCTGCAGATCCCCATGATTTTGCTAAAACATCTCAAACTAGAAAATGTGCTCTGTAGTGTAGAACACAGACCTACACCTAGAAAGCTGCTCAAGTTTTGTGGTACCATGCACACTGTCACATTGTTTTTTGGAAGAATATTTTACAATAACTTTAATATACTGAGTATCAGAGTATTTCATTATATTTACTATATGTGACTACTCTCATAATTAATATTAAAAAACCCGGAAGCAGGCACAGCTGGGGGTCGACAAGCAAGGCTGCATCTCTGTGCCAAGTCCACCCCACAAGATCCCTTTTGGAGGCATTCCAAAAAGCAGATGTGTTGCGCAGCAAGGTGGTGGCTTCCAGCTGAGTCTGATGACACCCCAAGTGGGTGTAGCCCAGGGACAAGACTGGCAAGTCAGCGATTTCGAGCTGAGTCCAATGACATCCCACAAGGCCCCCTTCTGAGACATTCAAAAAAGTGTGTGTGTGTGTGTGTGTGTGTGTGTGTGTGTGTGTGTGTGTGTGTGTGTGTGTGTGTGTGTGTGTGTGTGTGTGTGTGTGTGTGTGCGTGCGTGCGTGCGTGCGTGCGTGCGTGCGTGCGTGCGTGCGTGGGGGGGGGTTGCTAGTCGACTGTGTACACAAAGTTAATCAGTTCTTCCTTGCCCCTTAAGAAAACCTTCCTCAAGTGCTACGTGAATCCAAGTGCCTTTCTGTGATAGGTCACACCCACTGCCATACGTCCTTATAGCGGATATGGCATAGGGTCACCAAAAATCATCAATCATGGCAATCCACAATGTCTGAGACACAAATACATGGGACTGCACTGAGTGTATGTCAGAATAGGCCTGAGGAGCCTAAAACGTGTCCGTTTGTCAGACTGCTGCTGCAGCAAACGCAAAAATGTCAGTTGTGAGTGCAAACTGTTTCTTAAGACTGCATGCCAGCTCAAACAGCTGACAGTTGCTGAATTACCACAACACACAGTGGTGGATGTGTTGGCGAAAGGTCAACCAAACTGGAGCATCTGGTTGTTGTGCATCCTTTTTATATTGCTCCATGGTCTATTGTGATTTACGTAAAATAAATAAAAATAAGTATTTTTAGTTAGTGAGCTAACTTTAGATATCCCTATGTTATTTACAGCTGTGGGTACACTGCACCATGGGACACATCAAACCATGACGTCAAACTGTATGAATCCTCACCATTGTAGTTTGGAACTGGCAAGGTAAGCTACATTCCTGTGTGGGTGACCATGATCATTGATATGACTAACGTCATTATGTCAGTCAAGGATGTTTTAACAGCTAAAGCAGTGTACAGTATGTATGTATAGTAGCTATACTGCTCCCAGGCCCTGTACACAGCAATGATAACCTATGCGTGTTATAGCCAATATTCCTTGTGAATGTTTTTGAATACCAACCCTATTTCCTTTCATTCCCTATTTTCTTGGCAATAACAGGCATCTTGGTGTAGTAATGATAATCCCCTATACCCACTAGCAACCTGTGTCCCACAGACAACTACAGGCGATCAGGTCAACTACAGGTCATCAGTCTGTCATGCACTTCTGCAAAGATGTACAACAGGATGATCCTGAAGTGCTTGAAAGGTGCCATTGATCTTCACCTCAGAGTCAATCATTACAGATTCCAAGCAAAATAATCGTACTTTTGCTCAAGTTCTGTCCCTCAGAATTTGAGCATAACCGAAGAGGTGAAGTCCAGCAACCTGTGTCAGCTGTGCAGTGTGGATATTCATCGACTTCAAGAAGCCATTCAATTCTACCACCCTGCTTGCTCCATGCAAATGAGTCGATACACACGTGCTAAGGTGATGACAAACGGATGGTGAAACTGTCCATGCAAATGAGTCAATACACACGTGCTAAGGTGATGACAAACGGATGGTGAAACTGATTGGTACACAACCACAGCAGGGGTTCTACGAGGGGATTCATGAGCCCCCTTCCTGTTCATCATCATCCTTGATGAGGAGATATTGTCAGGCAGAGTGTGTGGAGCAGCCATTACATTTCCAAAGCCCAGCTCAGGCAGATCAAGTAGCAGCGTAGTACTATAAACTAGTATGTGATTGTACAGGCTGCTGTGGTGTATAATATACTGTATACTATTGCTAATTCAATACTTGTGCAGAATGTGCACGCTCACTTTTCTGATCGTTCATTGGGCTGCTAGAGGGCGCCAAATATCTTCCCAACCAACACAGTGCTGTACACTGCCAGAAGCATTGCATTGGAGCTACACTGCATTGCTTAAAAGCAGCTAATTGGAATTCAGGAAAGACACCCCTTACTTGAACCATTTATAACAGAATTAATGTAGCTCAGTTAGCTTAATAGTGTCCCTTTACAGCAGAATATAAAGTCGGTTTAATTTCATACATGCTGATGCACATACAGAACAGAACACATTAAAACACACATGCATATTATAGGCCCTCTCTCTCTCTCTCTCTATCTCTTACGGACGGACGGACGGACCGACGGACGGATGCACCCACCCACCCACGCACGCACGCAAAAACACGCACGCAAACACGCACCCAGGGAGATGTCACTTGGGGTGGTGCCATCGTCTCGTCTCGAGGTCTTCAGGCGGCTCCATCGTAATCTCCATGGTTCCTAACCTGACGCTGCCAGATCCAAGAAGCTTGCTGCTTCACACATTTGGCAGAGTCAGGTTACATGGTTCCTAGTTAGAGGTCAAACTGTACTGAACGTTAGGATGTAATGGGTTAAGTGTGTTTATATATTGGTGATGTTAGTAACGGGGGTTATTCCAGTAGGTGTGGTCTCAGTTCCTTAACCCAGTGATTCTCAACTTTTTCAATTTCATGGACCAGGACCCCCAGTTTGATATGCATTATGCCATTTATATGTTGTTGTTACTGTTGTTTACACTATACATGTTAATGTAACTCTGAAGTAAGTACAAAGTGAATCATATGGAACCAAATAGACCTGCAACGGTCCATTTGGTTCCATTTATACACTCCATTTGTTACAGACCCATAAGGGTCCATTTGGTTCCTAACAATCAATGATTTAGCTGGGGACCCACCCTCAAGAGCCCCTGGGGGTCCCCGGACCCCACGTCGATAACCATTGGCTTAACCTATCTTAAGGTACTGACTAGTGACTACACACAGCAGTTAGTATAGGATGCCTCCAAAGATGTCTCTACACTGTCCTGCAATGGTTGTATCTTGACAGCAGCCCTAGAAATGCACACACTCCCACACATGCGTGCGCACACAACACTGTGCAAAGGGGCTTATAGGATCTTTGACAATGAATGTGCCAGGTTGTGACTAAAAACTGACATTTCTTGGTCACTTTTGTCCCCAAAGTTCAAGTTCTAAACAATGTATGGTACTCGTAGCTGGGTTGTTCTATGATGAACTACCTGAAGAACGCCCCAGTGTGATTAAAACTGGTTGCGGGTTCTTTATCAGAGTCTAGTTCTGTTGAAAGTTTCTCCACAATGTGCCCCAAATTGCTTTATTCTCGCTGTCCTAACACCGAAAGCTTCACATTTGCATAAACTGTGGCTGAGACAAGGGATCTGTGAAGTTGGCTTTTGGTTAATCTGCTGTTTAACTCTACGTGAGAATTAAGCAGTGTGCCTAGTAGTGTGTAGATGATCCTGGCTGTGTACAGTATCATTTTCTTTTCGGATAATCACCTGCCAATTAGCATTTCCCCTAGTTGTTGCCCAGGCTATATTACACAATGCATCCTCCAACAGTTCCTACCCATAGGCTATTTCCCTTTCTTGTATAGAGCCACACATCAACTGGTGTCTGATTTCCATTTAATTGTGTTTCATGGTTAAGAAACTGCCTCGCTATCATATGAGTAAAATTGTATTTTAGGCCGGAAGGAATACTCCACAATAAGCTATGAATTAGGCTGCACCGGCCTAGTCACTTTAGACTGTGTAGGAAAACACAGAAAATGCTTACTTACCCAGGAGACAGGATTATAGCGCAGGATCGATAAAAAAGACATTTCACACAGAAACGCATTGTCTAGCAAAGGTATTGCCCTGCAAAAGGCAAGGTTGGAGCGTTAAACCTTCCCCTTTTCTCTTTTGAGCAACTTCTAGAAGCCAAGGAGCACTGGAATGGTATTAAATAATTGAGTGTTGGAAGGTAATTGTGGACATAGATCAATAATATCTAGGGGGTTGTTCTCATTACGGCATATACCCAGACACTTCCGAAAGATATAGCTCAATGATGATGAAGTTGGAGAGAAGGAAAGTGTGAGGGAGAGAAAGAGAGAGAGAGAGAGAGAGAGAGAGAGAGAGAGTCCGCAAAAGAGATCTGAAAATTTAACAAATGAGACCCATTTCACATCCCTGTCTCTCTCATCAGAGTTTCATATCAAACCATTCGATGCGGCAGGTGGTTTGGACGCCTTGCATTTCAAAATGTCAGATCTTTGCGCTTAGAACCGGGGATCTTTCCAGGGAGCCTGACGGTTTCTCAGGCCCTGATTTCCCAGAGGATTGTCAGTCTCGTCACGCATGAACGTCCGCGAGCGTTTAAACAGCCGAGGCCCACCACCACCACCACACACAAACTCCCACTCGCCTCCCACTATATAGGTTCCCAGTTCCTTATTAAAACCCCCTCTCCTTTCCTTTCCTCTCCTCTCCTCTCCTCTCCAGTTCTTATTATATGCTCCATCACCTGTTGGGCAGTAAAAGGGTATTCACTTACTCTAAAACTGTCCTGGCAATTGAACAGGGTCATCGGGTGAAATGTTTACACCGACTCTCTCAGTGTTAAGCAGTGAGGATGTGAACATGATAGAGGCAGGATTGCTATATTTTGCGGAAGTTCTGCATTTAGACCAATGGTGTTCTTTAGTTTAGAGGAGCTGCAGATATATAGCTTATAAAAACGTTTATCCCTCAGGAGTGGAGGGTGGACAGGTAACATGCACGCATGCACACATGCACGCACGCACAACTAACCCTAGACTTTAACTTCCTAACACCTCTTGAAGACTGAGGGCCAGCAAAGTATCCTCACTTTCTGTCATTTTACTCTTTCACACACACACACACACACACACACACACACACACACACACACACACACACACACACACACACACACACACATATTGACTCTTTCTGTCTGCCTCTGTTTGTTTCGCTTAAACATTCTCTTTCTGACTTTCTCTCTCTCTCTCTCTCCCCCCACCACACACACACGCACGCACGCACGCACGCACGCACGCACGCACGCACGCACGCACGCACGCACGCACACGTTGCACAGGTGTCTCTATGAGGTCAGGGGTCGCCTCCTGTCAGCTCTAGTCCTGAGATGTGCCCTCCAAAGGACACCTCCTCTGGGGCTGTTTATAGCCACAGTGCTGGCCCAGTGACGCTGTAACACAGCAGCCTGGAAACTGACTGCCAAAGTCATCCTCCCCCCCCCGCCCCCTCGACCTCCCACCGTCCACTCTGGAGAGGCTATTGTCTTCACCCCCGGTCATATAAATCAGACACGCTTCTGTGAGAGTGGTTGTTGGGGGGTGGGACGGGGGGATTGGGACGGGGGGGGGGGGGGGGGGAGGGTTTGGGGCGAGAGAGAGGAAGATGGAGTGGGCAGAGAGACAGAGAGATGGGCCTTACAACCACGCTGTCCTCTTCAAGGTCTTTCACAGACACAGTGATTGGGGTTGGTGTGTGCGAGGAGGACGGAATCTACCAAATGAGAGATCGCAGTGTCCATATCTGCATAGTGTGGTGTGTGTGTGTGTGTGTGTGTGTGAGTGCGCATGCGCATATCTGTGCATGTGTGAGTGTCTGTGTATATGAGTGAGTGGTATTTGCATGTGCTGATGTGCAGTAAAATGCGGAGTGTTAATGTGTAAATGTAAAAAAAATGGACGCTTTCGGACGCATTTGGAACCTTCCGGGTCCATTCTGACACGCTCGGAGTTAAATTACCGGTCCGTATTTGACAGTGTGTGCACTGACCTATATTTATATGCAAGTGTGTGGGTGTGTGTTTCCTTTGCGCCATATCAAATGTTCAGCAGATCCAACACAGCCCTAAGAGCATTATATTACTCAGTCTGAACTATACAGATTGTAAAGTGTGATATATTACCCTGTGTCTACAGTATGTGTGCATAGTCATAGTGAAATCCTGTGAGTGTTATATTTAACATTGAGACTGTACAGATGGAACCAAATGGACCACTAAGCGTAACGGTCGATCTGTACGTGTTAAATTAACACGTACAGATGTACGTGTTAAATGAACAACACTCAGGATTATACTGCATGTGTATCATAATACAGCCGGTGGGATTAATTCTAAGCGACAGCAAGCTGATGACTATCGCTCCTTATTTGTTCTCATCAGCATGATGTACTGTGTGATCTCACACAAAAGTGATGTAGTGCGTCTTCTACTGGCTGCCCTTTCCAGGAAGGACGGTCAAACTATGATGACTACACAGTAAAGTCCGCAGTGTTCATTTAACGACTCAACCACTTAAACCCTATATATACTTTGTTGACCGAGGTCCCCCAGAGCTGTATACTCGGTCCGCTCCTTTTTTTTCACTCTGCGACAAATGTCTTTGCCGAAAACAGCCGATCTACAAGCTCACGGCGTGATGAGTTACGTTGTGTTGTGAGCTTGTAGATTTGCTGTTTTCACTGAATGTTTGCCCCAGAATAGGGATAGGGAGGCATGCTAGGTTTCATGTGGTTAAACCCTATACTTCGTCCCCTCTATTGTTGCAGAAATTTAAACTATTATGACATGCCCAGAGCAGGGATGCTAGGGTTCATGTATAGTTAACTCAAGAGTGCATGAATTGACCCAAATGGACCCAAAAAAGTGTCATTGTAATACTTCAGTGAAAAGCTCTTGCCTAGTTCTTTTTTACATTATCAGCCAAGTTTTTTGGCTGCCTTGATATGGAGTGTGGATATACTGCCTACAGAGATGAATACAGAGTTGAAGAGAGGAGAGAGATCCCGAAGAGAGAGGAGAGAGATGAGAGAGAAAGAGAGAAAGAGAGAGAGAGAGAGAGAGAGAGAGAGAGAGAGATGCCGGCAGATTGGTCAGGAAAGATGAGATTCTTCTTATCTTTCACAGCAGTTACACATGGTGGACTTTCATCTCAGCTGGCTGATACGCATGTGAGCTTTACTTCATCGCACCTTTAACTGATTAGCTGTTTGTCAACACTTCCCACAGTTTCCCCTCCTAAAAACCCAAGGGGGCTTCTGTGCGTTATTGACTCCCACTCCGACAGAATGTTAAGTCTTGACTCCTAATTGAGTGGAGACCCCTCTTCACAGCCAGTGCTTTAGCTGCTTTAGCTTGTTGTCTGTACTGTAGCCTACTGCCACGGTGGTCTAAATCAGCCCAGTCGCCATTTAATGATCAACCCGTAGTGTGTCGATAACCGTTCATATCGTGTACTAGCCCAGAGGGATTGCCTTGTGATTAAATAGAGATGTCTTGCAGCCACTGGCTGCAGCATGAATGGAGGAGAGTGGAGACTGAATTCCAGCAGTGGCGCGGCATCTGGCTGTTGATTTGTCATTTGTTTTGTTATTAGCCAGTGTCATTCCTCTGTCCTCCCCGTGACCAAATTTCTGGACGATTAAAAACAAACAAATGAACGAGTTGAAAGGCATGATGTGATTAAAAAACGATCAGCTGCGTTGGTGGCAGGAGCCAGTTTGCGTAATTGGATTACTAATGGGGAACACAAATGAATTCTGGGCTGCCGGAGCTTTGGACAGGGCTGGACAGGGAGTGATTTTTATTCCGATGCAGTGGGCTTATTGTGAAGGGAAAATAAGCACTATAAATCATGTCTTTGTCCCAGAAGTAAGGAGTCATTAAATTTCTCAAATGGGTGAATTTTAGATAACCTCAGCCCAAGTCCCCTCAGAAAGGAATTCTTGGCCAATAAGGCAATGTCTCATTAATTTGATGAAATTAATTATTTTCCAGTAGAAGTCATTCAATATGGAAACCTGGTGAGAATGTTGAGCACTGGCAGAACCTAATATCGAGACAGCCAGCACCGGTCCATTATCAATCCGGAATAATGCATTCCTAATTTCAAAAGAAATGTAGGAACCTAGCATTCTTCCCAAAGACAATGCTCTAGAGATTTACTGCTACTACCACAGTCCACAGATCTCAAATTCTGTGAAGTTGGATGGTGGCTTTATCTGTTTGGGGACTGGATAAATACCATCCTCTAAATATATTCATGTCAACCGGGTTATTTCTGTTGTTGTTGTTTTCCATTTGCTGGCACAGAGAAAGTGTAGATCATTCTACAGTATGGCCTCTCTAATTCCACATGCCTGCAGGCAGCAATAAACCAGAGACATGTTTCCTTTGCTGAAAGTCTACCGTCTCTGCTCTTTCTCTGCGACAGAGGCCACATCATTATCCTCACAAGCAACAAAAAAAAGCTTTTTCAATCTTGCTGTTTGAACCTTTTTCTGCTACAGTCCTCTCAACAGCATCTATCAGGCGTCTCTCTGGTACAGACATACAGTGAGTAGGAAAAAAAAACTAGAAAAAGAAAAAAAAACATCACACGCACACGTTTGTTAAAAGTGCTGATGCCTTTGTTCTCATCTCAAACGAGCAGGCGATGAGATTCCGCGAGGATTTTCTAGGGAGGGGATGCAGAATCGGAAGTCAGAAAAGGTAGCGGAAATGGCTTGATGCTGTGAGTGAGAGACCCTTCTGCCTAATCAGAAAATGCAGCGTAACCAAGTACTGTAAATCTTTCTGTTAACATGAGTAAAGTGACAGAGCGACTGAGTGTAGGCTACTGTGAGAATACAAGTGTTTCTGGCTACAGGCCCAGAAAGCTATTGATCCTAGATGTTCTTTACTATGATTCTGTCCTCTGTACTGTGTGTGTGTGTGTGTGTGTGTGTGTGTGTGTGTGTGTGTGTGTGTGTGTGTGTGTGTGTGTGTGTGTGTGTGCTTGTGTGTGCGTTTCATGGTGCTGTTGTGTTTGTTTGTCTGTCTCCAAACCAGATAAAGAATTTGGGATTAGACGGCAGTGATGATATCTCACGGTGAACAATCTGAAGGTGGAGGTTGAGAGTGTTTATTCTCCTCCCAGGTTCACCCACAGTTACCCCTGATTTATACATGGAAGGGAATTGAAAATATCCGATGTACAAGCTCACAATGCATCGCACTGTAATGCGTTGTGAGCTTGTAGATCAGCTATGTTCGGTGTGTGACACCGGTACACAACTCTAAGTATCTGCAGGCATCAGTCTAGCTATTGCAATGACTGTCACTAGATGGCGATATTTATTTCTGGTGAGGAGCCTTTTTTTCTTTCTTTTTTTTTTTACTGAGATTGACAATGCATACCAAAACTAGGGGAGAAATCAAGAAAAGTCTTATTTTTTCTATTCAGGAATCGATATTCTTATTTGACAAATCTTCCACAGCCATGACTGATGAATGATGAATGATCAATGAGGGGAGCTTGGGGAACTACAAAGAATTCCACCAACTTTTTTACACCTGTAAACCTGTAAATAATGTTTGTGTCACAATTAACCACCTATTTTATAAAAAACTGTGAAAGTATCAGATCGACAAGCTCACAACACATTGCTCCTAGGGCAGGGGTCTTCAACGTTTTCAGGCCAAGGAACCCTTAGCTGAGATAGGGATGAAGCAGGGACCCCCTCTATATTGTATAAAATTGTGTTTCAGATAAACTTTTGCTGCTATTTTTTCCCTCTACACACCTACTGTATAACTCATTGCCAAAAATAGCCGATCTACAAGCTCACAACGCCTCGCAGCGTGAGGCGTTGTGAGCTTGTAGATCTGCTATTTTTGGCTAAAGGTCTCCTCAGAAAAGGGAAACTAGGGTTCAAGTGGTTAATGTAAAAACAACAACACAAAGATTTGGGGGACCCCCTGTAATAACTCTGAGGACCCCCTAGGAGTCCCGGACCCCCTGTTGAAGACCCCTGTCCTAGGGATTGGTACTTCAATAAAAAAAAATTAAAAAAGCAGAACAGAACTAGAGTCACTGCTCTCATGCTCTGTTATTTCCTTCCTATCTCATCGCCGATGGCACTCAACTGTTTCTCTCGCTCTGCCACTCAGGTGGAAGAGCACATCGCTGCATGTCGGGCTGACATCTCACAGTGGATGTCTTCTCACCCCGTCAAGCTGACCCCATACGAGACCAAGCTTCTCTTCGACCCAGGTAAGTCCCTGTCCCATGCAGGATCTAACCGCGATAGACAAAATAATCAGATTTGAACTGGGGACCCCCCACCCTGACAAGTACTTGGAATTGTAGGCATTTACATTGAGTTTGACTCGGTTCCACAGATACATTTATTGTGAAAATAGCAGATCTATAAGCTATATTTTCACAATGTTTGCCTCTTTCTTACATAATATTTGACAATTTGGCCAACTTGGTATTAAAAAGGTCTTAAAAGTCCTTAAATTGTAACTTAAGTAATGTGCAGAGTCTACAGATACCCTATACTCTTATACATGTTGGCTTGTTTACTGTTGAGTGAGAAAACAATGTTGCACATTAGGCTAATCAAGTGGGGATCCCGCAAAAATAATTTGGGGACCCCCCCTGGGGTTCCCGACCCCCAGTTTGGGGACCACTGCCATAGACAACTCCCTGTTGGCTTCGGTTCCAATTAACAGCCAAGAGCCTTGGTGTTGTCCTGGACAGTCAGCTCTCATTCAAGGCTCACATTGCAGCGGTCACTCGATTCTGTAAGGTTTACACTCTGTAACATTCAAAGGATTAGACCCTTCCTCAGCCAGGAGCAGTGGCGTGCACAGACATTTTGAGGGGCAGGTGCTCAAGTAAATTATACTTTTTTTTGTTTACTTGGTGCACTGCTCTTTTTTCCCTCTACACCTATACCTCTTTGCCAAAAATAGCCGATCTACAAGCCCACAACGCCTCGTGAGCTTGTAGATCTGCTATTTTTGGCTAAAGTTCTCCTCAGAAAAGGGATGCTAGGTTTCGAGTGGTTATGGTAAAAAGAAAAATCATATCACATAAAGATTTGGCGGACCCCCTGTAGTAACTCTGAGGACCCCCTAGGGGTCCCGGACCCCTGTTGAAGACCCCTGCTGTAAACTGAAAAAGTGCCCTTTTTTTCAAAAGGGCACTTCTGGTCAAGAGGGCAAAGGGCAGGTTGCTCTAGCACCACCTAGAGTCTATCTGTGCACGTCCCTGTCCAGGAGTCAGCCCAGCTCCTTATCCAAGCCTCAGTCATATCAAAACTTGACTGCGGCCTCCCGGCATGTGCACAGCTGGTAGTTTCAAATTGCAATGTGCCAGATCTTTATGTTGATAGCATATTGTTTAGTTTAGACTAAGTTCTTGGTTTACCTGTGATCCTAGATTTAATGAGGCACTACACTGTCTCTATGCATTTCTCACTGTCCTCACTGTTTTGCCTGATTCACTGCCTTTTTTGCTTTTATTTTAATGTTGTTTTATGCTTTTGCTTTTCTTTTTTTTGCTTTATCGTTAAATACTGTTGTATTGTAATTGTATCCTTGCTCTGTGAAGCACTTTGAGCTTCATTTCATGTCATGAAAGGTGCTATACAAATACAGTTTATTATTATGTATGCGTTTACCACTTGGTAAAGCTTATTGGTACCTTGCTTATTAGTAAAGTCGCTCTGGATAAGAGCGTCTGCTAAATGCCTAAATTGTAAATTGTGAAGTGGCAGCAGTAAAGGTGCTGCACTGACTGTACAAGGTACAAGCAGTAACAGAGTGTCATTGGACTGCGACAGTGGAATGTAGAGGGAGCTGCCTGGCCTGGCCAAGTTAAGAGGACCGTCGATAAGCCATTGCCAGGCAACACTGGCTCTCCTACATAATGTGGAAATTGATTTGCAGGGCTGGTGTGATGCAAGTCACTACTGTTCCTGCTATCACCGAGCGGCGTGTGTGTGTGTGTGTGTGTGTGTGTGTGTGTGTGTGTGTGTGTGTGTGTGTGTGTGTGTGTGTGTGTGTGTGTGTGCGTGTGTGTGTGTGTGTGTGTGTTTTTTCTCTCAGCCTCAGACTGCTATTATCAGCATATACTTTACACAGTCAGGTTCAAACTGTTACGTATAAAAGCACTAATTCATTGCCAAGGGCATAAGTTGTGGCTAGTTGTGTGTGTGTGTGTGTGTGTGTGTGTGTGTGCGCGCACTTAAGTGTCACAGATCTGTGTCCCTTGTCTCTCGAGAGAAGCTATTGTTGGAAGGGTCAAATAGGCGTGGGTTTGATTATTGCTCAGAGAAAAAGAGTTCTGCTTGTAGCCGATAAGCCCCCCTGGCAGAACCAAACGCATTGCATACAGCGCTCTATTGATGGACACTCTACACCCAGACTCCTTGTTTGTCAGGGGAAGGAATTGGGCCGACCTTGGATCACATTCCATGTATTGATCAAGACAAATGGAACAAGTTGAGTGGGACACAGTGACCAGACATGAGCCTGAATTATATATAGTTCCTCGTATGACAGTGTCAGTGGTGGAAAAAGTACTCACATTCTTTACTTGAGTAAAGGTATCGATACTGCAATGTAGAAGTACTCTGTGACAAGTAAAAGTCTGGAACTCAAAATGGACTTGAGTAAAAAAAAGTACAAAAGCATTGGCATCAAAATGTACTTAAAGTACCAAAAGTAAAGGTACTCATTATGCAGAATGTCCCATTTCAAGTTTTCAAATGTATAAAAATGTTTTGAAAATAGCAGATCTACAAGCTCACAATGCATCGCATTGCGACGCATCGTGAGCTTGTAGATCGGCTATTTTCAAATGGCCAAAATGTATATGGCTGAAGTGGTTAATGTATGTTTTGTAATAATAATCAAAATCTACAAAGTAACTAACTAAAGTTTTCAAATAACTGTAGTGGATTAAAAGTACAATATTTGCCTCTGAGATGTTGTGGAGTAGAAGTAGAGTAGAGTAGAGTAGGGTAAAAGTATTGGAAATTGGAAATACTCAAGTAAAGTACAAATACCTCAAAATTGTTGTGAACGCGGAAGGAAGGCGCGCCTCCGCCCAAGTGGAGCTTACTATGAAAGTCTGCTCGGCTTGTGTGTGTGTCTGTCTGTGTGCAGTGCACTGCCTGGGTGCGGCCGACAGAGTGCGCCAGAGTGCAGCTACAGTCAAAACACAAACACACACACACTCACACACACACACACAAAGTCCGTAAATACACAATATTTTCGAGCTGCGTTCGCTTCCAGCGTTCGCGCGTCTTACTTGTACTCAAGTACAGTACTTAAGTAAATGTCCTTAGTTACTTCCCACCACTGGACAGTGTCACACACCATATAGCCGATCTACCAGTGCACAGCGACGCGTAGTGAGCTTGTAGCTCGGCTATTTCCGGCAACCGATTATAGCCGGATGTGATTTCGATCGAGGTGCTCATCATCATGGCTGTGAGTGTGTGTGTGCTTTACCTGCATGCATAATGTACATGTACAGTATATATACTGTATGTGTACAGTATGTGTGCATGCATGCATGAAATTGTGTGCGCATGTTTGTAGCATTTGTGTGTGCATGCATGTCAATAATGCACATATGCTCATGTTTGCCTGTTTGCAAATATGAGTTGGACAGTAAATAGTTTGGTGGGCGTGTGACAGCAGGGCTGTCGTTCTGCCTGGGGACACCTCATTAGGGAGGACCTCTGTCCCTGCAGTGTGACAGGGGTCCTCGCCTCATCGCCATGTCCTTGACGGGGCTGTCACATGCAGGACACACGCGCAGACGCGCCCAATATGCAGCGCTCAGTTGTGTCCACTCATCTTATCATGCACGCAAGGCCGTGCACTCACGTTCACAAAAACAGACGTGCACAACAAACACACACTCGCGTACGCATATTCAAACAGACACACACACATTTTAGATAATATTCAGACAGTGGTGGAAAGTAATTAAGTACAAACATTTGGGTAATATTAAAAAAATGTTATACAAGAGGCAAATATTGCACTTTTTACTCCACAGCAACTTTAGTTACTAGCATACATTAACCACTTAAGCCCCATTCAATACTTTGGCAATTCGAAAATAACCAATCTGCAAGCTCACAACACGTAGATCTGCTATTTTTGTCGGACAAATGTTGAAAGATTTGAGTACTTTTACTTTGGTACTATAAGTAGGCCTATGCTGAAGCCAGTACATTTTAACCTTTACTCAAGTACAAATCTGTGTACCTCTTCCACCACTGCATTCAGATATACATTGAGATTGAGATGGATACACCGTACAGAATCACCAGAATCTGTCATCCTGTCCACCTCTAAATGTTATTCCGGGTTTGGGGGGGATTTGGAACCCACCTTGTGTCAAGAAGAAATTTGTCTCTGCGCCCCCCTCACCCCCCCTTGGGTTTAATGACATGTCAGAGGCAGGGACACAGACAGGAGTCTCAGCAAATCACAGCCATGCAAGCATTTCTAGACACAAACACAAATACACACACACACAGACACACACACACACACACACACACACACACACACACACACACACACACACACACACACACACACACACACACACACACACACACACACACACACACACACACAGAGAGAGAGAGAGATGGGGAGGCGTTGTGTGATGTGTGGGTGTACATTTGTGCGTGTCATATAGACGGAGCGGTGTGCATGTGGCATCTCATTCTGCGCGGCTGACCTCACGTCAGCGGCGGGCGCTCCTGGGGTGTCACCTCATTCAGAACGGAGCGACATCTCTCCCGCCGCTCCTCGCTCGCCGACCGGCGGGGCCCGCGAGTTTACAAGAACGAGAGGTACACAGGCGATAAATCTAAAGAGGCAGGGCAGAGGGGGGAGGGGAGAGAGAGAAGGGAAGGGAGAGAGTGATACAGGCAACCACAGGGACGGTGACAGGGAGTTTGAGAGAAATGTACTGATAGAGGCATGGAGGCGTGATGGGGGCGGAGGTGAAGAAATCTAATGGCATAGACCAGTGTTTCTCAAACATTTTCCTGTCAGGGACCTGCATGGCCCCCCGGAATGATACGCATTTGGCCGCGGACCCCCATCTGAAAAGGTTTTGTGCCAGGGACCCCGATAAGAGAAGATTTGTGTTTTGTATTATTCTAATTGTTTGAAATTGTTCCCAAAACAAAAAAAACGTAATTTTCCAAAAATATCTGAAAGCTATAATTGACTAAATTGATGATTAACAACTTGTTCTTTAATCCATGTAAAACTCTGCACAACCTCATGAGTTTGCCCTCTAAACCCACCCATTGTCCCTATTGTCTTTTCTTAACGGTTGAGGTCAGGGTACTTTGAGGAACCCCGGTCTGCAGTGTCATGGTCGACAGAACAAGTCTGTCGCGTTTGACACGCGGCAGAAGAAAATGTCAGAGTCATTACGGCCTCCCAACCGTGCCAGAGCAATGTCATAAAAACAATGATGCTTATAAACCAAATCGCCTAAATCAGGCCGCGAAGCGTCACAGTGGTCTGTCCGGTGCTGAGTGTCAATTTAGCTCTGAGAGAGTAAGAACTGACCTTGCTGTGTAGCAGCTCCAGCTCCATCAAAGGCAGGAACATTTCAAAGGTCTCACAACAACAAGCTGTTCCACCATCAGAGGCATTTGGTTGTTTGTTTCGCCGCTCGTGGAAAAAGAAGGGTTGCAATATGTGGCCTTGTCTTAAATCAGTTACGCTGAAGCTAGTTTAGCATTTAAAAAGACTGTAAAAGGCACCCCACAGCTATCTCTGTAATTTACTGAATAAAGGGCATTTTTTTGCCCTTTATAATGGGAAAAGTATATCACAGCCAATTATGAGTTTCTTGATCTATATCTAGGCTGGAAAAGGGTTGTTTGCTTTTAAAGTAGTCATTGTTTGCTATGACCGTGTGTGATTAGAGAATGTAAGTAGTGTCCAGTGACTGGTTGTGAATCATAACCAGATCCTTCATTCTTAGAAGTTTTACAGTACTAGTCCATATGTGTGTGTGGGGGGTCCACGGACCACTAGCGAACACATACACACACACACACACAGCCACGGACCCGACGCAAACCCGTCGTGGACCCCCAGCAAACACACAGACACACACACGGTGCAGGTCCACGCGTTAAGGGGTCCGCGGACCCGAGTCCTGACGCTCTGCTCCGTTGTATCAGTGAGTAAACAACACGCTAACGCCGTTAGCACCAAGAGCTAACATACTCTGGGGACCCCGCGGTTGCGTATGTCCATGCATGCGCACGTGACTACGCATGTGCAGTAACGGCGAAAACTGCGGCCGCAGACCTCCAAAAAGCGCCAATAAACAGCTTGAATATGGGAAAAGTGAAAAATACTTGTTCCTGAGTGTCTGCACATGGTAATGATCATTGCCCTTGTGCAAGTTCAGATCAATTGCTCTGCCCAATGAGGGGAAAATGTGTTCAGACAGACAGACAGACAGACAGAGGTTTACTTAATTATAGGAGGATATTTTGGTACTGTGACTACATTGCAGTATTGATACTTTTACTTAAGTAACGACATTAAGTACTTTTTCTACCATTGCGGTCAACTCAAAGTCATTGGCTGGGGTAGATTAGCATGTCAGAGCAAGTAATGCGGGCTGCCTGAGCGACGTCACGAGAATGATTAAATGACGAGTGAGTCCAGTGGAACAGCGAGTCCCTTCTCGCGGCAGTACAAATTATATTTAAACACAACAGTGTCAACATATTTAGACGCCCGCCGCAGTAGTCTGCATCACATGCATGACAACATGCTGTGAGCTTGTAGATTTTTCCGGTGCACCTGTGACACGTGAGCATGTCGATCGGTTATTTCGGTATGACAAGGTTCAAATCGGGCTTTGGACTGAGCTGCTGTACACTCCTCTGAAACCCTTCTGCTCTCATTTAGTCATTCCCCCAACACACACATAAACGTCTAGGAAAACAGCAAAGTGTGATTGTCAGCTATATTCGTGGAAAGTTAGTGAGCGAGAGGCAGTGAGAGAGAGAGAGAGAGAAAGACAAAGAGAGAGAGAGAGAGGGGAGACTGAAAACAAGCCAATTACCAACATTGATTTACTTCCAGGCAGGCTTATATAGGCGACTTAGCTTGCCGGTCAGGTTCCAGGTAATTCAGAGGATTGCATCCATTGCCATGTACTTCAGTTATCACTGCGATCCCATCTCAGCCTCCATGAAAGCGCACGGTGAGACAGGAATATTAATAAGCAGCTGTGCCGCTCAAAGGCTGACTCCATAGGGTCTAACGTGACCTGGAGCAATGCCTCCCTCGATCCACTCTAAGGGACATGGTTTCTCATACTAACCCTCCGCATGGGCGGTGGGGTGAATACCAAAGATATCAACGTTGATATTTCTTTTATATTCCAGGCCCCACATCTTTCTGCCCGTTTGGAATAATTTCGAACATGCCATTTTAGCACCTCAGCTCTGTAAGCGCTGCTTCGTCTGGTACCCATGGCTAATTATTCATATGTGAAGCGAAAGAATCTGCGTTTTATGTGGGGCTAATGCCTAATTTATGCTCATATGCAACGCTGTTAGAGCACCGAAAATAAGAGCTTGTAGATAGGCTATTTTCTCTCCCTGTTTTGTTGGTTGAATGCCCCCCCCCCCCAGCCCCTCCCCCTTGGAATGTTGCTATTATAACGTCTGGTTCTTCCGATTCAGAAGCTGAAGGGCAGGAACTGAAGGACACAAAGCAAAAGGCCTACTACCCACTACACCGCAAAATGTGATTTTACTGTGTATGACAGGCCGCATTATGAGACACACTCACACGCACGCACACACACACACACACACTCACACGAACGCACGTGCACACGCACGCACGCACGCACGCACGCACACACACACACACACACACACACACACACACACACACACACACACACACACACACACACACACACACACACACACACACACACACACACACACACACACACACACACACACACACACACAGAGAGAGTTCATCTCTCTCACTCTCTCTGCCTCAATCTCCTCCACTGTCTGTTTCTCCATTCCTCAGTCAATCTCCCACCCCATGTCTTTCTCTCTTAACCCCCACCCACCCACCATCCACCCCTTTTTTCCTGTCCAAAGCAGGAAGCCTGCCTCTCTTCAATCACAGGTGTGTGTGTGGCTGCCATTTGGTATAAAAGGCACTGGTGGATGTGGTGTAGAAAAAGGATGGCTAATTCAATCAAGTCTATTATTCCTGAGGCAGCTTGCGCTGCGCTATCAGTGGCACCACCAAGGCGTTTTGATGCATTGCTTTCCCCCCGCGCGGCTCCCCTGCGCTCCGAGAGAAATCAAAGTTCTTGTGGTCCAGAGGGGAGAGGAGACGGGGATTCGGGGAGAGTCATCAGGGACTGAGAGTAGGGCTTGTTTCTGGAAGGAGACGGCGTTCCTGCCAGATGGGAGAGGCAGCGATGACACGTCATTTACGAGCAGCGCCTCAACACGGGCCTGGCGTCACGGCGGCAAAGGAATAAAGTGTCAGGTGCCAAAGTCACAGAACAAGTAGTTGATCACGTTACATTGTGTGCGTGTGTGCGTGTGCGTGTGTGTGTGTGTGTGTGTGTGCGTGTGTGTGTGCGTGCTCGCGCCTCCGCGTCTGTTCCTATGCGTTCTTTGAAGTGAGGTGTAATACTGTACCAGCATGCATTGCTGGTAAATTTGAGGCAAGGTTGAAGGACATAAAACAGTGATGGGATGGGTGATGGCCGGCCCGGCAGAATAGTGAAACCAGAGACAGGCACGGACTGAAATAGAAAAAAAAAGAAGAAAGACTGGCGATGTGGAAAGATGGACTGACAGTGATTGAAAGAGGGGAAGAGAAAAGAGGAGCAGCTAAGGAAGTGAGAGGAGAATAAAGACTGAGACAGGCTGAACAGAAGTTGATGAGTTACAAATTCATAAAGGAAATAAAAAATGGAAAGAAGAAAGTGGGTAGGGAGGGAAAGAGAGAGAGAGAGTGAGTGAGAGAGATCAGAGAACGACTCTATTTAAAGACAGGGCTGTGCACAAAATCATTTACCCGCATGTCAGAGCCGCGTTTCATTTAGGCCATTAATCACATCTATAATGGAGACCCGACCGCGGTGCTCTTTCACACTTACTCCTTCTCTGTCAAACACACACACACGCACGTGCTGGCATGCATGCATGCACAAACGCACGCACGCACACACATACACATGCACGCACGCAAACAATGATGAGATCTCCCAAAGCACCGGACCGACATAATGGCCACAGGGGGAAGGGGCTATAACATTATTGAAAGGAAAGCCGATTTCACATAGGTAGCCGGTTGCTTAGAAGCAGGCAATGCCCCTGTGTGTGTGTGTGTGTGTGTGTGTGTGTGTGTGTGTGTGTGTGTGTGTGTGTGCGAGAGAGAAAGAGAGAGAGAGAGAGTGAGAGAGAATACACAATGAGTTTGAAGGCCTTCTGGAAGATAAAGATAAAGATAACTGCTGGAGGGCTACTTCACTCTGGAGGATGAAGACTTAAGTCAGAATTTTACAACTGTTCACTTGGTGCCATTATATGATCATACACGGACTGCTCTGACTGGTAGTAATGTCAAGGGCGTGCAGTATTCCATGTTTGAATTGAGAAGATAGAAGAGTGTTGTTGTTCATGCACATAAAACCCTATATACGTTGAATAGCGACTAGCGGAAATAGCGTACAAGCTCACAACTAGAGGTCATCACCATGCGTGCTTGTGATGGACATATTTGTCAAACAAATGTCTATGCCACGTTACTACAAAATGAGCAGTTAATAATCTGACCAGAAACACCTATACTGGCTGCATACAGCCATCAATGCAGCATGGTCCAAGTTGTTTTTTCTCCATGTGTGGGATTTCAGTAATTGGGTGTTATCAGTGCAGTCAGTGCTTTCATCAGAAATTATATGAACAAAATAGAGATATGCCATGGACATGGACACGTGCCAGGGACACATTTGTCAGTGTTTGGACTCATTGGTGAACCCTGCTCACAACGCATTAACATTTTTGTTTCAAATATTTATATGGGAAGCACAGGATAAAGATATACATTTTTAAGTGCTTTCCTATTTCCCAAAACAAACAGACATACACACAAAATAAACAGGTACAATGAAAAGAATACAATGTCAAAATGTACATATGGGTTGAATTCTTAAAACTGTTCACAACCGAGAATGCCTCATTTCCAAATGTGTAAACTCAAACCCAAACAAAAAACAAAAAGACCCCCCCCATGCATTAACATTGTTTGACACATTTTCCCTTTAATGACATGCCAATGCAATATAGGGTTGAAAGTGGTGGCTAAAAACCCTGACACACTGAAAGCATCAGATGCTCCCGTCATCAAACGCACCTTTTGTTTACAACGCCTTGGCACATCTTTCAAAGCCCGGTTCTATTTTGGAGCAGTGATGCGTGGCACAGATCATCCAAACATGCAGAAGTATACTCTTTTATTTAGTGTATGTATGTGTTTGTTTGTTTTCAAGTCCGTGAACCGTCCGTGAACCGTTATTAAATGAAACAGCTGATGTGAGCTGACTCATGTGATGTGTGCAGTGGTGGGAAAAGTATTAGTGTCAATACTGGAATTTAGAAATACTCTGTTAGAAGTAAAAGTCCAATATTCAAAATTTGTTTTAAAAGTACAAAAGTATTGGTGTCAAAATGTACTTAAAGTACCAAAAGTAGAAAGTACTCATTATGCAGAATGTCCCATTTCACAAGTTTTCAAATGTATAAAATGTATTGAAATGTTTTGAAAATAGCAGATCTACAAGCTCACAATGCGTTGCGAGGCATTGTGAGCTTGTAGATCGGCTATTTTCAAATGGCTGAAATGCATTGGGCTGAAGTGGTTAATGTATGTTTTGTAATAATAATCAAAATCTACAAGGCAACTAGTAAGTCAAGTTTTCAAATATTTGCCTCTGAGATGTAGTGGAGTGGAAGTAAAAGTACTGAAAAATGGAAATACTCTAGTAAAGTAAAAAAGACCTCAAAAGTACAGTACTTGAGTAAATGTACTCAGTTACTTTCCACCACCGGATGTGTGTCAGTCACACTCGCATCAGTGATGCTTTCAATGTGTCGAGGCCTTAAGGCAATTGAAATGTGTCTTTCCACATATCCCTCCTAGTTACACATACGTCCGCACAAGCCAGCCCCTCCACATGTGTATTTCATCAGAGAGGTCAGAGTGCTGGCTCGACTGCAATGCGGAGCCCCCTGGAGCAGTTTGGGTGGGGATGAGGGATAAAGGGTTGCCTATAAAGCCGCAGTGCATCGTCTCGAATGCATTACTTTGAAGAGCTGATATTTCCGTCGCGAAGTATAAATTAGGACTTATTGGACAACCGATGTGCTGATGAGCTGACCACATACGTAATCGGGTTCAAATCAAACCCCGAGGCCTGTGCTCCTTTGAGTGGCCTTGTCTCACCTGTCTTACCTCGTGACGCATATATATACGTCTCGCACTTCTGAGGGCGTTTTTTTTTTTCTTTTCTTTTATCCCATAACCCATTCAATCGTCATAACATTTTTTAACTCAAATCTTTGCTTCTGGTGATTCTACAAATGCCTTCGAAATCCTAACAGTTATAAAAAAAAGAAAAAAAATGATGTTGCTATAATATCAGTGGTTTTCAAACTTTTTTCATGTCAAGGACCACCCAAAATGATATGTATTTGTCCGCGGAGCCCCCCCCATCTAAAAA
>NC_139951.1:34022724-34055224 GCF_963454915.1 Gymnoscopelus microlampas | reverse complement strand
GCTTCACTCTTATTCTTGTTTTTTTTATGTAACTGCAATTCACAGGAAGCTTGCACAAAATAATTTCACCCACTCCGTGTAACCTTGAAGTTGAAGTTGAGGATGAAGCATTGAGAGAGAGTTAACTCTCTTAAGCTCCGGGTCGAGTCCAGGGTGGGTTTTAAGCATTTTTTCTTGCCTCGTCAGGTCTGATAAATACTGGAGTTGGAGGCTAATGAAGAGATGGATGCTCGATCTGATGAGTAATGGTCAGGATTAGTCCATCTGCTTCTGAGACAATGTCCATACTTTCTCCAGTAGTACATTTAATATTTTCCCTTCCATATCTTTTGTATCTCTGTTTTTTTTAATCTTCCCCTCTCTGGCAAGTTTGTCTTTAATTTCTTTGTTCTGTCTTAATTCATCCATTTTTGACATGGTCCGCCATGTGTTCTTCAATTTGTTTGTTTATGTTCTTAATATCTTGCTTTAGCTGGTCTACAGGGAGAGTCTTTAAATCAATGGAAGACTTGTTAAGGATGGCACACCATCGCTCACATAATTCCTCTGTTCGTTCTCCCCATAATGACTGCTTTTGCCACCTCAATCCATGGGGAATAAAACTTTCTCTAATATAATCAGTCATCATACCGTACGTGTGACCATACAGTACTGTATGTAAATTAATCCTACCCCTCTCCCCCTATAAAACAGTCTTCCATATTCCACTTTTGTAAGTTATAACTAATTGTTCTTGCCATTAAAACAAAAATCCAGAACATACTTAAAGGGGTATTTCACTTTACATTTTAAAGTTTTACATCCTTTAAAAGGAAAAACTAAAAACGTTGCTGCTGTTACCACACAATATACGAATCAGGCTTTAGTGTTGGTAGATTAAAAGTATTTTACACAAACACTAGCATACTCTATAATCTGTTCCTGCCCTTTGTGTCTTATAGGACCCTCGCTTAAGTCACATTTTTCAAAAATCAACATTTTCTTTGTCCTGTATTATATTACTGTGATATTACTGGTGATTATCTGCTGCAACTGGTTACACCTCCTGCACACACACACACACACACACACACACACACACACACACACACACACACACACACACACACACACACACACACACACACACACACACACACACACACACACACACACACACACACACACACACACGTCCATGTCAGCTGAAGAGCCACTCCCATTTGGAACAATGCTCTTTAAAGTTGCTCTTAAAATGTTTGGATATAGCAGATAACCTGGTGAAGACAGCTTGTCAGAAACATTGGTAATTAAAATAATCTAAATGAAGGGACGCTGTGGGCGCTGTGGGCTGTGTCTTCTCCTTCGCGTCATCAGCGCCCATACCCTTGGTGGGGTTGGCGAAAGGGCCTACTCTGTGTGGAGTTTGCATGTTCTCCCCGTGTCTCCTAGGGTAGTTAATACCCTCACAAAAACATGTAGTAATCCTGGTCACTATACTGCCTCCCCCTGGCCAGCCGGGGCGCCTGAGGGAGGAGAAGGGAACCGGTTGGAATAACGTGTTCCTTCCACACGCTATGGCCAACCAGGGAAACTCCCCCCTGTCAGGTGACAAGAAGGTCAGTTGGCTCTCATGCATTGAAGGAGGCATGAGCTCGGCCCTGGTCTCCCTAGGCTGGTGGGGGGAGTGTAGTGCCCAGGATCACTTAGCAAATTGGCACCGGGTGAAAAAAAGGGTTACAAAATCGAGGGATAAAAAAAAAACTTTGAGTGTGTGGCATTCTTCTCTATTTGAATCTAGCTGCCAGTACCAACACCTTCTCATTATATCATAGATAAACATGGGCCATTTTCCTGTTAATGGCTTTATTTTTAATTCAGTCAGACAACTCTTGGATTGAAATACAAAATGTATTGCGCATTAATATCTACGAGCATACAGTACGTATATTTTGGCATCAAGGCTCAGACTCAATTCTGTAGTACACTCTCAATTCATTTATTCCCTGTAAGCGTGACAATATCCAAAATAAATAATCTGCCAAATAGATATTAAATTACAGGGAATTAAATAGCAAGACCTCTTTAAGGGAATCATTATGGAAACGCACATGCTGGTCCACAGGTGGATGCTGGCTGGGGTGGCAGTGGGATCTCAAAAACCTCTCAAAGCACAAAGCAGCATTAAGATACTGTAGCAGAGCAGCAACAAACAGAATGAGCAGTAAGCAGGGAGGTGTAAATAGCAGCGGCAGCCCAATTAGACGATGTGTGCGTGTGACTGATAACCTGATGTTGAGTTGGTGCTGCTTTGAGTTGTCTGCCTGAGCTAGAGCTCTGCAGGCTTCGCATCATACCGAACGTTTGTTTCACATTTTCAGTGAAGTCATTAAAATGTTACTGAACCTTCCTGAACAATTGAACAATTCTTAAGATTGAGAAGTCAAGACATGTCGTTCAATCTATCTTTTCTCCAGGAGCTTATATTTTGCAAGCCTTTTCAAATCAGTCTTCACTTTAACCCTTTAAGACCGGGAACGCATCTGTGTCATTTTTTGATTTCTTTGGCTATTCAAAAATAGCAGATATGTGCCGCGCTATGAGCTTGTATATCTGCTATTTTTGAAAAATCGTGAAAATGTGTGCAAATCTTTGAATATATATATTTCTTAAGACATTTTTAGAATCGGCCTCAGGTCTTAATGGGTTGAAACACATGATAACATTTATTTATGTATGCAACTTTCAAAATTAACTGCACAATTTTGTGTTGGATTAGGCCTACCTATCTCAAGCAAGTTCCAACTTTGAAAGTTGATTTCCAAACCTCCAAACCATGAGTCCTCCGAACCACTGTATGCTCTGGAAAATGGTTTATGTCAAGTACTGTATATACTGTTGAGTCATTGTCAATAGGCTAAACATGCCAGACCACTGGTATGGTCCCTTAAGTCATACTACTGAATTCCTCCCCTGTTCTAAGGGATAGCCTGAGGCTGTGAGGCACCTGAGCACTTCTATTTATCACTGTCACTGTATTGAATCAAAAGCATTCTTCAGTAGGAAATGGGGTTAGATGGGACACTGGCTTTCAAAGTGGGAGCCACGGCCCCCATGGGGTGGTCCGGGGCTTGGGGGCAGTTGTAAATGAGAGGGAAAAGAAAAAAAGGAGGGGGAAAAAGTATATACACACACGTATATATCCTATTCGGACATAACCATAAACAAATCTGATATGCCCATATATAGGCATGTCACTCAGACATAACCATAAACAAACCAAGTTTTGCCCATATATATGCATATATGGATGGCCACGTCACTATGACTCAGACATAATAATAAACAAACCCGATACACCCATAGGCATGACATGTCACTATCACTCAGACATAACCATAAACAAACCAGTGATACACCCATATATAGGCATATATGGAGATCCGTTCAGATCCTGTCCAGAGTAACAGATCCGATCGCTATGCCCATATATGGTCATGCACATATATGGGACTGACCGACATCAAACTCAGGGGGCGCATCAGCGAGGACTCGAGGGAATGCGCTGCCCACCGCCAGGACGGATATGCGGTTGTCCGGAACCGCAGATTCAACCGATATGCCCATATATGGGCATGCCAATATATGACCATATACTGATGACATCAGGGATCTCCATACATGGGCATAAGAGGGACATGGAAGGACAGCCATATACAGAGATCTCTATACATGAGCATAAAAGGGACAAGGACTGACAGATACAGGGATATCCATATATGGGCACAAAAGGGACACAGACAGACGGGTACACCGGGTACGATCCGACGCTACGGGTGCATTCGGAAATATAGCACTGAGCAGACTGGCCAATAACCAATTCCGGCCAATTCCGAACGCACCCTATGACTATCGGTCGGATGGTCATATAGGTGCTGAATAATATAACCCAATTGAAACCATACTTTGAAAGACTTACAGTAATTGAAGCCTTTTGATTACACGGCCAACGTAAAGCTCCCTAGCAAGCAGCAACCTTGATCTTCATCTCTCTGCTGAAGTTACAGTAAAACAGATCAAAGGCAAATGGCACAAACAAGGGGAATTTGTCTGTTCTCTTTCCCAGAGTTCCACAGTTGGACAGAGACAGCACACTCCCAGGATTCCATCCATCCCTGTCGTTTGTTGATGAGCGAAGGAGGAGGAGGGTTGGGGGTGGGGGGTTGGATGGTGTAAACTGGAAACACCAGAGAGAGGATCAGGGGTACATGAAAATAGATTAAAGGGATTGAGCCAGTTATCAAGCCGTAGCAGACAATCTCTGCTAAGTGATAGCAGGGCCATTCAAAGAAGTGTATAGCAATCCCCCCCTATCTGCCGTCCGCGCTGTCTCTGTGTGCGAGCTGCATCTGGGCTTGTACCAGTGCAACTACGAATTTAATTAAAACAGGAGAAGAGGATTACTGATGAGGCAGTGCAGTTCATGGGTGTGAACGTGTGTACACGTATTCTTTCACTTTGAGCGCTCTGAGAAAATGTGATAGCTTTCAGTGTAGAGTGCAATTTTGGGGCTCTGTGATGTGGTCAGCCAATGCTATACTTCCTCTACTTGTCCATACGTTTCTTTTTTTCCGGGGTGGCGTGCAGAGCATTTATCACATAGCCACCAGTTGGCAAGTTAATCAAAAGTAGAAGAACACAAAAAAAAACTAAAATATGAAGTATAATGATAAAGGACATTTATTTCAAGTCAAAATTGAGTCAAAACTTTATGAAAAATATGAAATATGAAAAAGAATAATGAAGACCTTTACTTGACGGAATCAATGTGTCTGCTACTTCCACTCTGGTTTAGAAGACATTGAATGCAGACAAATCCATTGCATACACCATCCAAGTCAGAAATGACTATATGAATACATAAAATAAACTAATTATATGGATGATCAGCCCTGCCCGCGGTCTAGCTCTGATCTATGCAGACAAGATAAACAGCCTTGATTGTTTCTTTCAGAAATATTTTTGGCTGGACCACAACAGTGAGGCTAGATCTACAAATGTGAATGTCTGTGACTGACTGAATTTGAAAGTTACACCATTGGTTGGCCCGGTTGGCATAACAACAAGCTAATCAATCGCTGACCAATCATCCCTTCAGGCTATGGGATGCAGTCTATCTTAATGCATTTGATGTGCTGCCTAGGCCTGCCATCGGGTCTTCTGGAGTGTTTTAAACTAAACACCCATGCTTGTTGCATTGCATGGTCAGACCGTCAGAACATAACGTTACTCGCCCAGCCAAAAGTGGGGCATATACAAATAGTTTTACAGAGTCCTGCAATACCCGCTGTGTGCCAACTTAAGAGTTCAAAGTTTTTCTGTACTGGTGGAGACAGTTTGGCAATGTACAATAAAAGATGACCAGAAGCACCATGAAATCAGTATAGTATATATACATATAGTATATCTTGCACAATGAGAAAAAAGGCAGCTGTATTCAAATCGGCCCTTCTGCTACATTTTAGAGAAAAACTAATGGAGGATATCCGTAAGTCCCCTTATTCCCTCTATCTGAATTAAACCGGCGTCATATCAATAAATGAGCTACTTGGCCTATGTGTGATATATTATACTGTAGTACAAATCACCAAAAGTATTATTTAGCCACTATTATTTAGTTGGTAATTTGCTTCTGACTACACATGTGATAGAACTATAATGTTCAAGTCATTCAAAACTGCAACGTGCAGATATTTGCTTACTGCTGCAGGATACTGCATTGCCCGAGTATATTTAAAGTTATAGTGTACCACCCTTTTTGATCTGGTGACACTGTCAATAACCAACCTTTTCTTATAATTTGACACAGGGGCTGGGCTTTACTGTACATGGATATGGTGGAGCAGTGTTGATTTCGTCGACTAAAACTATGATGAAAAATGTTCGTCGGCTACCTTTTTTCTCTGACGAAAACTAAATAAAATCTCAATAAAAACCAAGCTATGATGACTAAAACTAAGACTAAATATATTGACAATTTCGTCAACAATTAAAAACTAGACTAAAATGTTAGTGAGGGACGAGTGGAGAAGAGATCCAGTAGAACTACACGACAAGTCATTTTATGTTTGGTTGCGCTCGGGTGTTGCACTCAGATCTACAAGCTCACAACGCGTCGCAGCGCGACGTGTTGTGAGCTTGGATGATCTACTGCCATGACCAAGCCAGGGATGACATGAAAACCTGAACATCACTGACTGATGAAGTTACGGTATTAACCACATGAACACTAATGTTGCCATTCTGAGCTTGTATATCGGCTATTTCCAACGACGATCTTCTGATGTAGATGGAAAAAGGGAGACCAAGTACAGAACCCATGGGGGACTCCAGCAAATTAAGTACAGGGTCTAAGTAGTTAAGCTATGTTGATAATTGCCACAGCTTCTTGTATCCTGGATATGTGTTTCAAATTAAATACATCCAGAGTTCCATACACAGTCTATGCAAATGCTGTACGGATTTGACCTAGTCTTTTTTATCGCAGGCCTTCACAGAGAGCTAAGACGTCAGGGCCAGATGTGTCCCTCTGACAATTATATGAAGGCTTGACACATTTGAATGCTCCCTTACCTCTGTATGAAAGCTTTTTCCTTCTGGAGGATTTTCTCTCAAAGTCAAGACGTCACAGGGACTCCTTGGCAACAAGACCTGCTCTCATCGCACTGTTTCATTCATATTTCTTTTTCCAGTGAGGTGACCTAATTCTTTCTGGTTTATGCAGCATAAAAGCATGTGGCACAAAGGCAAAATTTCACAGGGCTTTAAGTCTTTTTTTCCATGAGATAATGGAGAAAGGTCACAAATTTACAGCAGCATAATACAGTAGCTGCTGAATTAAGACATTTCTTTCCCAGGCATGTAAGATCTGTCTGCTATTCTACGGTGGCTGAATTTGCTACAGTAGATATTGTCACCTGCATACAAGTAGATTCATACTGACAAAGTGATTCATCAAAAACATTCAGTGAACTGCTATTCCTGCCAAATGTAATAATAACGTTTTTCTCAAATGGAAACAGAAGGAAAATGTATTCTATGTGCATATCAAAAACAGGAACCTGTGTTTTCAACAAGAGACACTCTGCCAAGAAACTTGAACACCAAATCATTATTACCATATGTTTAAGGCATAATGCATGCTCTTACTGCTCTGAAATGCAATTTTCAGAGGAGGAAATGCACACGAAACAGATGGGCAGATATATATATGCATTTTTATTTCACTGATTATAAATGCATTTGAACCCACTCCTGAGACCGGGCTTAATGATCTGCGTTGCCATCGAAATCAGCCCGGAGGATATTGATGCCCAAGTCTGATAAACTAAGGAGAGCTTGACTTCCAAGAGAAGGTTTTGGACTGCATTCAAGTGAGCTTACTTTCCTTTGTAGTTCAGTTGGCTGTAGAATAAGAATTGAGCCTAGCTTCCTTTGGCCTGTGGCCCCGGTACAAAATGATTATTCCTCAAATTCAGCTAATGACTTTGGCACAACAGAATGCCCTACTCTGTAGTACATATCAATTAGTTTGAGACTGCTTGAAAGCTTGAAGCACGTACATATAGGCAAAGTGCTGACAGCAGAGATACAACCAAGTCACCCTGGTTTGAATCTCAGATAGTTGTTAACACCAGTTAAGCATACCCGGTCAAATAGTCCAAGCTGAGATTTTGGTTATATCTAATGAATATAAATAAACTCTTACTAAATTGTGTGAACATTTGGGAAAAATTACAGAAATATTATTAGCTCTGAATTATAATGGAAGATGCAATCATAATACAAACGTTGGCCTTGTGTTAGACTCAACCCTAGACATTGAGGCAAATCCATGAATAAGGCTAGAATATACGATACAGGGGGAAAATAGGCATTCCAACAATCTTTATATATTAGTTCATTTATTAGTTAATTAATGTATGGAATTAATGCATACAAAAAGAATTACGCAATTAACACACGCACTGAATGCCCCATACGTCCCATTATTCCACCCACTCTGCAGAAATAATCGATAATTTAATACAATAATAAATTAGTAGTCAATCCCTGTTTGGGGCATGTCAATAGGGCGAAGAGTTTCAAAACATTTAAAAAATACTGAAAATTGCCAATCTACATGCTTGTGAGCTTGTTGATAGGCTACTTTCACTATTTTTCTCTCCTTTCCGTTCTCACGTCACCCTCCTCTTACTCCAGAGTCTTGTTGTTAATTCTTAATGACAGCATATTGGAAAGTGGATGTAATGCTAGGAGACAAGGACCATACATACAGGAGACACCCATGTCAAAAACACCAGATTGAAAGTCAACCCAAATGAGATAAAACCTTTATTGATCCCCGTGGGGGAAATTCTGATGTTTTAGCAGCAACAGCAGTAAGCGTGGAACACAGGATAGGTAACGGTAAGAATAGAGACATAAGAATGAGATAAAATAAAAAGTAAAATAAAGTAAAATGAGTATGTTTAGCTGGAGGTTGAAACTCTCCACCAGGGCTCTGTGCAGTACTTCTCGTTGTCATCTGTGATACAGCTGACAATAGAAGGGTCACATACCCGAGTTGAAGTGGAAGTTGGAGGTGTAGATCAGTCTGATCTACAATTTGCGACAATTTGGAGGGCCGGACCTGGGCAATTTGGTGCCCTAGGCAATATTTTTCCTGCCCCCCCCCTCATTTAAATAATAAGAGCACCTCAGTCTCTTTAATAAACAGAAAATAATACAGAGGACCTAAGTCTCTTGTGCGAATAAAAAATAGAGCACCTCAGTCTCTTTAATAAATAGAAAGTAATACAGAGGACCAGGCCGGGAGTCATACACCCTTCCAGGCCACCCTACCCAAATACTAGGCTACATGAACACGAACACGCCTGCCGCCCACACTCACACACATGCCTTGTGGCACTGACAGTGCTTCAGACCATAGCAATAGTCAATTTTATCTGAGATGTTTCTTGTACAAAACAAAACAAACATATACCACACACTGTAGGCCTACAATAGTAGTCACTACAACACTCACTTCTACTGTACAGTATGTCACAGGAGCAATCCAAATGAATTCAACAGTTACAGTATTGTTCCTTTCCAACAGTCACACACAAGTTCTATATCCAGTCCAGTGCTTTTCTATTCCCTGCATAAACATACCATCAAATCTTGTCAACAAAATGTTTCCCTCAATACAACAGTCACAACAGGACTCCTAAAATAATGCTATACTATGGTATTATGAAAACGTGATTGTCTTATTTTGTCATCAAATTAGCTTGCCAATAGTCAATACCAATATTCAACAAGAGTAGAATAACAGTAAGAATAGTAAACGTATACAGTAATAGGCCTATGTCAAAAGCAATGTTCTATTTGTGTATTATTTCATTAAAAGTTGACAAAGTCAACTCACTCAACTATAAGAGACTAGGTTTTATGTTTGTGATGAGAGACATACAGTAACACAACAAACCACATCTACTAGCACTAAATGGAATGAGTTTTTACAGTAACAAGTAACCTAATGCCAAGGTTATTATTATTTTTACAGCTAAACATGATTCAGCCATATAGAATAGTCATGTTATGAGCTAAAGCTTTACAGCTTGTTACAGGCTGGTGAGAATGTTTAGTAAAATAATCCCTAGGATCATACAAATAATTCAATATTATATCAGTTATGTCCAACTGTAGACTGTTTGTTGTGGCATAGGTCCATGATTCTCAACTTACATTTTAAGGACCCACAGGCTAGTGCATAATGTATTGATTAGACCATGGACCTGCTAATTGATTAACTGTTAATCATAGCTGGTCTAAAGCATTCCTGAGAACCCCATGTGTTGAGAAGAATCAGTGTTGTGTAACTTACTTTGACTGCAGCAGAATGTTTGAGGGGGCTTTGAATATCAGTCATTTTGAGTCTCCTCCACTGTTGCAGGACATACACTTGTCCTTTCAGCTCCACCACTCTTTTTCTTACTGGGAAAGGGCTTGGGGTCCATATTTGATAAAGATAACATGAAGTGAACGTCAATTAATCTCTCCTTCTCTGGAATCTCAGTCTCACAGCTCTCCTCACGTTGCTGTTCTGTTTACAACTGCACTGGTGATGGGGGCGGGGTTGAAAGCGACATTTGGACCAATCCAACTAACAGGAGCCTATCCTATGTCTGACAGGTCGGCGCCGCCGTTTTCTGCCACAGCGCCACCTGGAGCCTGAAAAATAAATAAATAAATATAGCTGCAAGCAGCGATAATATGGGGCCAGGAGAGAGAAAGAGAAATGATAATTCCTTTAACAGGTCAGTTCATGAAAGTCCTTGCGGTCTTGTTTCCAATGAGTGCCTGTGAGCAATTAGGGGTTAAGAGTCTTGCTCAGGGACAAATTTCATTTCATCGATACATTTGCTGACCTGGCCTGGAATCGTACCTGGGGCAACCAGAGTCTCTGGCTCCCTAGGCGGGCTCACTAACCACTCAGCTATGGCCACCCCTGAGAGAGAGAGAGAGAGAGAGAGAGAGAGAGAGAGAGAGAGAGAGAGAGAGAGAGAGAGAGAGAGAGAGAGAGAGAGAGAGAGAGAGAGAGAGAGAGAGAGAGAGAGAGAGAGAGAGAGAGAGAGAGAGAGAGAGAGAGAGAGAGAGAGAGAGATACGGAATAGATTGAAGAGACAGAGAGAGAGAGATACGGAATAGATTGAAGAGACAGAGAGAGAGAGATACGGAATAGATTGAAGAGACAGAGAGAGAGACAAATGGAATAGATTGAAGAGACAGAGAGAGAGACAAATGGAATAGATTGAAGAGACAGAGAGAGAGACAAATGGAATAGATTGAAGAGACAGAGAGAGAGACAAATGGAATAGATTGAAGAGACAGAGACAAATGGAATAGATTGAAGAGACAGAGAGAGAGACAAATGGAATAGATTGAAGAGACAGAGAGAGAGACATGGAAACGGAATAGATTGAAGAGAAAGACATGGAAATGGAATAGATTGAAGAGAGAGAGAGAGCGCCATGGAAACGGAATAGATTGAGTCATGTTTTTTGCATTTCAACTTAAATGAGTCTGCATCAAGTGAGGCTTGAACCGGCAACCTTACGGTCATGAAGCACTCTTAGGTAGCTGCAACACTACCTATAGTGCTATATCTTTGTCCAGGCTGGTATTGTCTGTGGAGGATCACAAACTCTTGCCTTCCAAGCCCCTGTTTCACTAACACTAAGATCACTCGTTCACAAACCATTTACCAATGAAGAAATTGTACATCTCCTCAGAACCAAAATTAGTGAAAGTAGCCGATCTACAAGCTCACAAACCATTAAAAGTTGTCAGATTGTACATTGGCTATTTTCACAATGAAGTATGTTATACATTGAAAAAACATACTCTCATTGCTATCTGAAAAGTTGTGAGATTGTAGATCAGCTGTATGTAAAAAACACTCAATTAAGTATTTCATGTTATCTTTAACAATTGCAGATGTATTCATTGATAGTCATGTTGTGTGAAATGCAACTTGGATGAAGTCTGCACCAAGTGAGGCTTGAACTGGTGACCTTCAGGTTGTGGGGCACACATTTAAGCGAGAAGCCACCAACAGACAAGAACCTGTGAAAAAGGAGATCACAGAGATCATACAGTTTCACGCAAATAGCTGAAAAATCCTGGGTTTAAGTGTTTTTCAAACTGCTCAAGATTGCGGACAATCTAAGGGCGGTGCTTACTGGTCAACGTGATAGATGTGTTCCTCATTAGTCAAGGCACATGTGTAAGCAAGTCTAATGGCTGTCGGCCAAACGAGGCATGACTTTTGCCTGTTTAAAGTTTCAATTTTCAAAAAATTGCTATAGCGCCCCCGTTTGACCAATTAGAGTAAGATTGGTTTCAGTGATATTTGGAATGGCCCTTTACATTTCTGCAAAGTTTCAAAGAATGGTAAGTCTGCATGTATGTGTTAGGGGCAGATGAATAATTGTCATAAAACTGCAATATTCATTGGCTCATTAAAACTTCATTTTTTCACTTATGGAAGATATTTTGCAAACGTTTTTTGGTATAGGTCCAAAGTTCATGTGTAAAAAGTTTCGTGCAGATTACTCAAAAATCCCAGGAGGAGATAGGTTTTAACTGTTTTTCATATAATTCCAAATGGTGGGAGATCTAAAGGTCAGAGGTCAAAAGTCAGAGGGTGAAAGTTGTTCAGCATGAGGAGACGCATATGTGTATCCAAGTTTCATGGCTGTAGGTCAAACAGGGCATGAGTTGTACCTGTTCAAAGTTGGCATTTTCAATTGAGTGCTATAGCGCCACCTTTGGACGAAAGATTGTGAGAATTATTTTTTGATCGTTTTTCATGACCATCTACCATATGGCCGAGTTTCATAAAAAGCGACTGCACGGTTCAGCCAGAACTGCCAAAAGTGGCAGAAGAAGAAGAAGAAGAAGAAGAAGAAGAAGAAGAAATGGAATAATGCGAATAACAATATGGGTCCATGCTGGAAGCCTGGCCCCATAATAATAATACATTTTGGTGGGCACCCCCCATCCTAGTGGGGCCCTAGGGCAGTGGTTCTCCAACTTTTTCATGTCAAGGACCACAAATTGACACTTATTAGCCCGCGGACCCCCATTTGAAAAGATATATGCCAGGGAGCCCCATAAGAGAAGATTTTTTACGGCTCTAGCAGTGATTCTCAACCATCTTAATTTCAAGGACCCCCAGTTTGACATGCATTAGGGCTACGGACCCCCATTTAATGGCATTTTTATCTCTTGGACCCCAATTTATATTGTAAAATGAATGTTATTTTAACTCTGAGAGCGTACAAATGGAACCAAATGGACCCGTTAGGGTCCATTTGGTTCCATTTGTACGGGTCCATTTGGTTCCATTTGTACGCTCTCAGAGTTACAGACCCACACAGGTCTATTTGGTTACTATTCTATCATTTAGCATGGGGACCCCCTGGAACTCTGTCAAGGACCCCTGGGGGTCCCCGGACCCCACTTTGAGAACCAATGCCCTAGGGAACTGCCTCTGCCTAATGGGCGGGCCGTCCCTTCCCTAACACTGGATCGGGATTCGGTATTGTAAAATAAAATAAAAAGTAGTGAAAAAAACGGAAAATAGCAGATCTACAAGCTCACAACGCGTTGCGTCGCATCGCAGTGCGTTGTGAGCTTGTAGATCGGCTATTTTCACTAGTTCGGGTCCCGGAGAGACTTCAAATTTCTCTTTTGGGTCGTGTGCTAAAATGTTTGGGAACCACTAGTGTAGTAAAGGTAAAAGCATGGTTCCTTGGGGAACGACAATGTCATCCATAATCCAAGCAAACAGACCATGATTCACCTGCATTGCTGAGTGCTTCTCGGCTAGCTGGCATGGCTGAATGGTGTTGAAAGCGCTGCAGCTGGAGAAGTGCCTCTCCAGGTGTGTTGGGTCTATGGAGCTGGTAGATGATCCTCGACCATCTATCATCCACACCAACGTTTGCCTGGTATGCAAACTGCAAGGGCTCCAGGGAGTCACTCACTAGGGGCTTCAGGTGCTGCAGGACCACACACCAGGTTTGTTTTTGTTTTGTCAAATTGCAACAATTAAGTTTGCTGACACTGAACAAATATGAATAATGATTAATTCCTGACACTGTGCTGACACTGAACAAATATAAATAACGATTAAAGGTGAACATGCATGTCATAGATTGGATGGTTAATTACAACAAATGGAATACAGTTATACTTGGCGTTGATGGCTCCACTTTTAAGCTCTCTGAATTAGCCAAGCAGCAAGCTAAGACAAGTCAGGGAACACAATGCGGAAACAATTGAATTAAGTTCAACTTTAGAGCCATGCTAATATAAACACTGAATATCAGTTTAACGTTAGAGCCATGCAAAACATTGCATTCCAGTTTACCTTTAGAGCCAGAGCCATGCAATTCTTTTAAATTTCAATTTCACTTTACAGCAATGCAACACATAGAATTTCAGTGTCACTTTAGAGCCATGCAATAGACCTGCTCTATAAAGGTGGAGGCTGTCTCAACAAAACTCAAACAAAGAAAAAGAATACAACAAAAGATAGATTTATGCAAATAAAAACGATGAATAACATTTTGTATACATCTCTGCTTCCTATTAGCTTAAAGGACAGTGCACACATACTTACACTAATGTCACTTGTGATCTTGCTCACTGGCTGTATTTCTTGGTTTCTGGTGACAGCCATCAACACGGGTGGAGCAGTGGTCAACGTGATCCATTTGACAGCATCTTTACATTATGCACACTCCCTGAGCTAAATGAACACTCAGGGTTTTGCTGTGTAAATGGATCTTAAAACCATTCCTCTGATCTTGACACAGTCTAAATTAATAGAAGGAAGGAAGGTGGGAGACAGGTAGACGGGGAGAAGGAGAGAAGAATGACAGACGTGAGGGAGACTGATAGAAAGAAGGGAAGACTTATAATGCATGGGAAAGGGAAAGTGAAGAGAAATGAATGAAAGGAAGGCAAGTGAGAATGTGAGTGAGTGAGTGAGTGAGTGAGTGAGTGAGTGGAAAAACTGTGAGGAAAAAGTAATGGAATGACTTAATCATTATTGTCGCCACATTGCCGTGTTGTCTTGCTGACACAGTCCGCCACTTCAGTCACTTATGTATACATTATGTATGATTGCTATGTGATGTCTTTTTGCTCTGTTTTTGTTTGTTGATTATTTATAGACATTTAAATACAAATGCCATATTGTTATGTTGTATACTTGAAAATGCCAATAAATATATTGTTTAAAAAAAAACCTTATGTATACATAACTGTGTCTGCACTCTCTGCTGCGGCACTAACAATATCAGTATATATTTACAGTTGATATCATTAACAAGAGATGGTGATGCAATAACTACTGCTTTTGTGTTGCTCTTTCTTTAACCACGCCAATGAAACTGGGATTTTATATCTGCTGCTATTTTATATCTGCTGGATATGTTTCCTGCCTGCACAAGAAGCATTTCTGCTAAGTTCTTTATTGTTATTTATCCATTACTATTTTATTATGTCTTTGTCTTTTCCAACTGTTCCTTGCAACTGCAAACTGCAACTCTTTTACACCTGTAATCGTTTGATGTGACAGTAATGTTGAATTGTAATGTTGTAATGCTGAATCTGAGTGGTAAATTATGGATAAAGTTTGTTGGCTTGCTTGTTGTTTCATCACAGAGTCCAGAGGCTGTTGACAACATCTGGGAACAAACAGAACTGCCAGGCTGGCAGGTCAAATACAAAGCACTGGTAGCCACTTTTTTGGACACTTTAAGTCAATCTCTTTCATCTCAACCCAACCCCCCCCCCCCCCCCCCCTCTCTCTCTCTCTCTCTCTCTCTCTCTCTCTCTCTGCAGTTGCAGTGGGCTTAGAGTGTACAACAAGGGGAGCATGGGCTGGAAATGGGTCAGAAATATCACAGGCATCATTGTGCCGGTCATCAGATGAATAGACTGTCTGGATGCATTATCTGGATGTATTATCCCCCCCCAACCTCCCGCAAGGCTGCAGCTAGTGCTTGGATCACATCCCAGAAGCAAAGTGATTGAAAAGCCAGTGGGATGGGTCAGAGACGATGGGCCTGATGCAGTAACATGAAATAAGGCAATTTCACAAGTGGGCCTTTCAAGATTTGTCAATAAAAGACGTATGATTGTGGGACAATATAAAATGATGCTTCAGGGTGATGGGTTTAAAGCATTCCAAAAGATGAGGTTTGAAAGTTTGATGGTACTTTTTACGAGGTAACTCTCAAGTGTGCACTCCTAAGCATTATTATTAAGCGTAGACTTTCTAATTATTTGACAGATGGATATGTGGATAGGATAGACATACGTAAATACACATGCACACACGCATGCGCATGCACATGCGCGCACGCACGCACGTACACACACACACACACACACACGTCCTCAATTGGACATACAGAATGTGTACTTTGCACTCACGCTGAGTCGCTGACATGCAAACTTTCTGAAAACAAGTAAACCCCACTTGCGAACAACACTCCTGTTGTGAATAAGTTGCAGAGTGCTTTTTAATAACCTATGTCTGCAACAGTGAGAGTAATAGGACCAAGTCTATGGAGTGAGACAAGCAGCCATTTTATAATGAGGGATAGAACCGCTCAGCCATATAGCACCACTCCTGTTAGGATCCTTAAATTAAAGAACCAAACGATGCGTGCAGCAAATTCTCCACCCTAAATCTCCAGGGCTACCTTTCTCTGAGTGGAATCTAACTCCACTTTTTACCAGCTCAACTCTCATCTGCTCCACTGAATCTGAACTGAACTGGACGCCTTAGAAAGGAAAACGTGACATCTTCGCCGCACCGTGTGAGTGTATTGAAAGCGGTGTTTATCTTATAGACATTTTTGCACAGCGTGTGCTGTTACTCATCTTTTTAGTCACTTTAAATCCAGATTTTCATGATGCATTTTGATCTTGTAGATATGCTAGCTTTGGTGATCGAGCGACATCATTGAAACATTGACATGAAACTGTCCTAATCCTAAACTTTCATTTGGGACACGGTCCTTTTGCTGACATCGCTTTATGGATTTGATGGTGTTTGCGTTGGCCCATTGCCATCCTCAACCTCTTGGAAGGTTTCAACATCTTGCAACATATAGGACAGACCTGTTTGCTCGATGAAAAGAACAGATTTTCTGTTAAAAATTACATTTTCGTCTGGCATTTTGGCTTAATCGTTCCAGGAGGTATAAATTAGCCTTCATCCAAGAAGATGCAACGCACACCTAGCCTGGTTCCAGCCGAATCTGCCGTTGCGAAATTGCATTGCACTTATGTCGTGTGATATTGTCTGGCTACGCGAGGCTAACGCACACCTGTAGTAGTAAATAATTAGAAGAAGTCGCAGCACACTCATAACTTCCAATGCAATTATAAAAAAATCAAACAAACCACGGTGGGCTATGCTTTGGAAAATGGTTAGCAGTAATGTAAAGTATACCGTGAGTCCTAGTCCAGGGATTCTCAAACTTATCCCTGTCAATGACCACCAAATAGCCATAGCCTTTGGCTGTGCCCCCCCCCCCATCCCCATTGCGAAATGGGTTAACTTTGAAAAAATGTGACCTAATCAATGGGCTAAACACGCCACTGTGTGCAAACTGCTGGAAAACCTCTCATTCATACACCATAGGCTTTCACAGTCGTAAATTGAGGGGAAAGACGGAAGATGAAGATAAATGTGATTTCAAATACACTCTAGATGAATGACTGCATTAGAAGCAGTGTAAACAGTAATTATTTATTCTTAAATAGACGGTTTAATTGGTGGTGGAATATATAGTATGTCACCAAGCCAGCCAATATAAAAGAGCATGACGGAAGTGACAGAAGCTAAAATTCCATAACTTCTCTTGAGAAATGGTTTCATTTATGTTTAGAAACGTGAACCACAAATCAAACTGTCTAGAATGCAGAGCAGTCGGAAAGACAGGAGCTTAAATCTGTTAATCAAGTTGGTTGGAGAGGATATAAATAACAACTGGCAACGCGGTTTGAAACTAATTATCCAAGTTCTTTATTAAGCCCTCTAAAGATTCTCCATGTTGGAATAATTTCAACACTTCCTCTTCAGTCATTCAGTGTGTCAGCCACTGGAGAAAAGCATTGTTCTGCATGTGTACTTCATTAGCTTCAGGACGTCTTGTTGTTGCCTGCGCGTCTGGGGAAGCATAGGACTATTGTAGGGCACTGAAGGTGTACCCTGCCCTAGACAAAGCATTGAGAGTTCCTATAGACCAGCCATGGAGTTCATGTAGCGACGAAGGGATCCAGTGATGTCAAAAGACCTCTAGAGCGCAAGCACAAAGGAAGAAGACCATGTATAATTTAGGTCGATTTATTGTTAAGCCGCACAACGGCTGATGAGCTGTTGAGCAACGCAAACACAACACTGGGCCTCTGAGGGCAATAAACAATCATGGCTAACAAGCTTCCTCTGGCACCATAGCACACAAAGAAACGTAACACTGTTGAGATCAAGTGCAAGCAGACAAGCAGAAGAATGCAAGAGGAATGTTACTAACACACGCAAGGCATAATATATGTGCATGCGTGCACGCGCGCACACACACGCACGCACGCACGCAACGCACACGCACGCACGCACGCACGCACGCACGCACACACACACACACACACACACACGCACACACACAGCGCACAGATTGTGAACCCTTAAATGTGTGCTTTTGTTTTGATGATTGTGGTGTTGTACGAAAGCTGGAGTCGATGACACTTCACTGGAGTAGGCATGCACACACAATTATATAATCAACAGCATATTCTTATGCACGCCTGAGTCTTTGGGAGGTTTTAAGCTTTCTGCTGCTGCACCCCATCCAAGCGCTTGTTCATTGCCCTCTCTCTATGTCTGTCTGTCTGTCTGACTCTCTCTCTCTCTCTCTCCCCCTCTCTCTTGGTGGGGCTGAGCGATGGAAGTCATTCATAGTTTAATCAATTAAACACTGTCAAGTTGTTGGCTGGCTACCAAGCAGAAGGGAATAGGCATACTTCTCAGAAGAGGCTTGATTTGGTGTGATTTAAGCTCGCAACACATTCAGGCAGAAGCCCCAGGCTTATTTTTTAAGATCTGTAGCGGAATAAAACTAAGGTTTGTTTCGCTGTAAAATCAGAACAGACAAGAAAAAGTGTATAATTAAATCAGCCAGAAATATGCTAATTTCTCCTCTGAATTGCTGGGTAGAGCCATGTTTCTGGTCCATGAGTGAGTCATCTCCATGTGTTTCCATCACATCAGTATGGTTGGGATGCAAAACTGCAGCTGGAAGCTCCTTGGAGCTTTGTGAGCGTGACTAAGTCTCTTATCTGAGATAAGAGACAGGTTAGTAGCCTACTTGGATGCCATACTTGACCATTCATTATGGCATCCAAGTTGGGACAGTAGCTCTGAGTATGTAGGGAGGCTTGGGAATCGAAGTGCCTCTGAGCAAGATACTTACTTAACCCCTAACCTCTCCCCCTCATGCATGCAACATGACCATCTGAGCAGCCATCAGCTGGTTGAATCTGATATTGAATTTCCCCTGCGGAATCAATGAGACAATGTCATTCGAACATGGAGAAAATGGAGTTTGAAGTTGAATGGGCTTATATAGGAGAGGGGCGTGTCTGATCTAAAGAATATCAAATATCTAAATAATTTATTGAATCAAGAAACTGTCTCTGTCAAGCACACAAAAGCCAGAGTAGACGTTAAAACGGCCCCAGACATGCTTCAAAGTGAAATACCCCTTTAAGTAGGCTACTAACCCGTGTCATCAGGGTTGTCTGCAGACTGCAGCGCTTGTCAGGCTCAAGATGCTCAAGAGCTTGTTCCAGATGTTCGTTCACGTTACGCAAGTGCAGCTGATGGGATTGCCCGTTAGAAGCATTTGCTTTTTTCACTTCCCTCTTAATTCTGCAGCGGGTCATGCCAACAGCTTTGATTCGCACCTTCACACCTAACACACGTCGCAAATATTCAAACGACGTTTCAACCATCTGTCACCTGCAGGCGTTTCATGCAGCGCATGCATACCCCCTGGAGAGTGGGCGCCAACGTTAAGTGTGTAAAGGATTTGGATTTCCCATCTCCTCTTCATGGAGAATGGTTAGTGTTTGACGTTAAGGCCGCTTGACTGATCAGTGGCTAGAGGCAACCTCTCTCAACTCCTGTGCAGGTGAGGTCGTGGGAGAACAGGCTGCTTTAGTAATCACAGCGTTTCATTACCTCCTTTCCCCTGAACTGGAACAGATGGTGCGTTTTGGCAGCATTGTGTTGGCTGGTAAAAAGTATTTTGATTGAGATGCCCATTAATTCACATGTCAGATAAATTATGTGCAGTGTGTGAATGGCAAGAAGAAAAACATGGAAGTGTGGCCAAACTCTGAATTTATGCTCTCTTACGACATAGACCATCTGGATGGTTAATTTGGGAGTTCATGTTCCATGCACCCCCAAAATATCTCTTTGATATGATACAGTACTTCCTCCAACTCCTCCACAGCAACATCAAACTTTTATTTTGCTGAATGAAAGCTTATCAGCTTTGTCCTCAGTAACATTTCACTGAGTCTCAAAATACATTTAAAATGGGTTTTAAGATATTTTCTTGTTAAAATAAGTGTTGAAGGTAGGGTAAGTGATATTCTTTTGTTAAAATAAGTGTTGAAGGTAGGGTAAGTGATATTCTTTTGTTAAAATAAGTGTTAAATAGTGCTATTCTGATGGTACTCATTGCTATAGAGTGTTTGTTCAGTAACGGGAGTCTCCATGTCCAGCTCTAAACAGAAGATGCAACAATTTTATCCAATCAGGATAGAGAACTCACACAGGATACAGATTAAACAAGTGGAATTGGAAATGATGACACATTGATGACAAAAACACACAACTTCCATTTTTGCCACAGACATACAAAATGAGCGGACAATAATATGACCAGAAACACATACTGTAAAAGAGCTAACTCTGAATGATCATAACAGGTCTGTAACTCTGAGGGTGTACAAATGGAACCATTTGTACACTCTCAGAGTTAAGGGGGTCCTTGCAAATAAAACATTTGAGAACCACTAGTACGAGTTGGACTCCTAATGTGCCATATAGTGTCATTGTCATAGTAAATCAGTGCCATACATATTCTGAAGAAAACCTGGAGACTTGACATTCAGTAATTGGGTCTTATGATCAAAATAAGAACATAATATAATGGTGAGTAAAAAAGGAAATATAAAATTTGCCACGGACACAGGATGACCCCTGCGATCCACACGTCCTAGACTTTTCTCCCTCCTGGCTCCCTATAACTGTGGAATACAATAAATGACCCATTGCAGTCAGAACTGCAGACTCTCTACATTTTCTGCCGTTGTCTGAAGACTCACTTCTTCAGATTCCACCTGACCCCCTTGCACTCCTCTCTCCTCGTAGCCTATACTTTCTTGCCACTTTCTTTCAATAGATGCTAGTTTACTACTGCAGATGTATCTCGGTCACTTGTTCTTGTGTTTTTGTTACTTAAATTCAGTTTTTCTTCACCACAAATGTTAAGAACATTATTTAGATTGCATGTTGTTTTGACAGATGCTAGGTTTATTGTTTACCTGGTACCCTAGTTTCTTTGAAGCACCACATTTTCCCCTCTGCGTTCTACTTGTTTATTCAATGTTGTTGACAATCCAATCTCACACTTGGTCGCTCTAACAGTGTCTGCTAAATGCCTAAATTGTAATTGTAATTGTAACCCAAAAAATATCACTTACAGCACATGAAGCTAATATAGGTGGTGTGTCGGTGCTTGGTGTAATTATATGAAGCTGAGCCCGTATTTGCATGGTATTTTACATAAAAACATTAAATTGCAGAGTAGGCTAATCAGCTAATGGGCAAGTTTGGTCACAAACCACAGGGCTGTTCAGGGCGGTGTTACAGACGCCATTAGTCTTATATTGGTAGTGACAGAGGATCTACGCCTGGGTTTCTAAGTGACTCCTTGCAGTGTTCCGTCTAATCCAGTAATTGGTAGAGGGAGAGTAGAGAATGGCTAGAGGGAGGGGGAGTGAGAGATAGAGAGAGAGATAGAGGGTCATTTATACTTAGTTGCATGCCGGTGTCTCGCACCGAAAATAGACGATCTGCAAGCTCACAATGCGACACACTGTGATGCATTCGGAGCTTGCAGATCGGCTATTTTTGGTGCGCGACACAGTGCACCACCACCACGTATAACTCAGAAAGGACGTGGTGAGAGTGGAGATGGATAGGAGGATGACAAGTGACAGAGTAGGGGGAGAAAGAGAGGAGGGGAAGAGATTGACCCCTTTCTCTCCTTCTATAATTAGCGGTATTAGACAGAGAGCCTTGGGAGAAGACAGATTGCAGCCCCTCTAGTCTGTGAGATCACTCGTGTGGTGGAGTAGCCCTTTGAGCAAATTCACAGGAACACGTGTCAGCTAGTGTCTGAGAAAAAAAAGGACAAGCTCTTGCCCACAACCCATAATAGGTCATTTTAATGGTTACTGGCAGTTCTCCAAATTCTAATATCGTGTCAGATCGTCCACCAGAAAAGGCTGGTCTCTCTTCTTCTTTCTTCTTTTGTGTGTCATCATCAGATCTCTGCATGACAGTATGTGGGAAGCACAATTTTACAGATTTCTGGTTAAATCAACTAACCTATTAGTGCAACATCCTATTACTATTAGTTGACTGGTAAGACTAAGTATTCCTTAGGCCAAGGACAGCCCTAATGTATGCTATGCATATAATACACATGTACTGTATGTGTGTGTGCATGCATAAGCCGTAAAACCTTCTTTCATCTCGTAAAATCAAAGGGGAGAGTTTTCATGCGGAACGAAAGAAATGCATCCTTTGCCTACTGAGAATTAGTTTTCCAGGTTAGTTCATTCGGTCTGTTGATGTGCAGCCAACAGTCTAGGAACAACAGTCTCTGAAGTAATTACGCAAAAGGAAAAAAAAAAAGAAAGAAGAAAAACTCCTCCTGTATGCCCTGCATCATTGCTTTTAACAAGATAATTTTGGAAAAGGATAAAGTTAATCTAAGGACAACAAGCCTTTGGAGAATGTCCTCCAGTTTATGTCAAGTGCACAGCAGGAAGGCACAACTTCACATAACTTTTAACTACTTAAACCCTACATACTTTGTTGTCAAATGTCAAATACTGAAACGGCCCGGGTCCCATTGCAATGCATTGTGAGACTTGTAGATTTGCTAGATGTCCAGAATATAGGGACTCTAGGGTTCATGTGGTTAATACATTGCATAATAAACACATCAAAACCACACCCAGTGATTATTCCTAGCTTGACAAGCAACATTAATCTGTGCTGACTGAGGCTGGATGAAATGATGGTGAGGTGAGACAGAAATGGAACGTCCTCATCTCCCATGCAGAACAATAACATTATGATAAAACAACAAATCTGGAGATTGCAGTTTTTCCTTCCGTTGATCCCACATTGAAAAAGTGCTGAAGACGACGCCCGGAGGCTTAGAGGCAGTACAGTGAGCTATACATACCAATGACATTGATCCCAGCACGGGACCAGCGAGAATGCTGAGGCGGCCATATGCACTTTTCTCCCCCCGCTTTCTTTAGAAAAGTGCGAGACGCTCAAACACCAAGGCGTTTCAGGGATATTTTGATGAGCTGGGCTGTATTCAGGATGAGTGGGCCATTTCTATGTCCTTCAGTTTTGAACAGTGGTGAGATAAGCAGGGCGACCCGGGAAAAGGCCTTTGTTTAGTATGTTGAGCAGCAGCGAAGGCGAGGGCCCTCTGCAGACCTTCCTCCCAAGGACCCTTGCATGCTCACTTCTCGCTGTGCATGCCGGGCCTTGAATCACAATGCTTGGCCTTTTACTCCGGAGACCCTAGCCTGCAGCTCCCAAAGATTCTGGAATTCAAGGACATACTGTACAGTAAGGACGTGGGGGTGCGGAGGTGCGCTGAGACCCCCTGCCCTCGGTGCCCTTTTAATACACACTGGTCTGGTGTTAAAGAAGAATCATATATAAATTATACGTAGACTGTAAAATCCTGAGTGTTCATTTAACTTTATGACAGTCAGAGGTGGAAAATGTACTCAAATGTTTTACTTGAGTAAGAGTATCAACACTGCAATGTAGAAATACTCGCAACGCATTGTGAGCTTGTAGATAAAATGTCCGAAATGTATGTAGGGCTGTGAAAAGAAAGTGGTTTATGCATGTTTTGTAATGATAATCAAAATCTACAAAGTAACTAACTAAAGTTTTCAAATAATTGTAATATTAGCCTTTGAGATGTAGTGGAGTAGAAGTAGAAAATTGGAAATATTTCAGTAAAGTAAAAATACCTCAACATTTTACTTAAGTGCAGTACTTGAATAAATGTACTTAGTTACTTTACACCACTGATGACAGTAGCATTGGATATTCACAATGGCTACAGCGAGGAGTTTAAAATCCTGGTGATGCAAGGGGACACCCTCGTCCCCTTCCTTTCATAATAGTCCTGGACTATTCACTATAAGGCAGCAGGCCGTCAGTGGACGGGAGCAGGGTCTCAGACTCACTCGCTGTAGCCCTAATGGACCTGGACCATGTGGATGATCTCTGCCCGCTATCTGACATTATGTGGAGCAGGCACAGGCGCTCTTGGCTAGAGTGGAGAAAGAGTGCGCCAAGGTTGGTCTTGGGCTGAAAGCCAGGAAAATGACATGCCCAAAGGGACACCAGGTTGAAAGTGGTTAACTTCAAAATCTGGCTCTTGAAATTGTCCATACGGGATGTTCTTTTTAAGTGTGTTGGAGGATGAAAGCTATCTGCCCCCGAGCAATATGTTTCTGTCAGGTTGCTTGTGAAAAACAGCAGCTGCATGGGGGTGTCCATCATTATGCGTTTATTATGTTAAGGTCCAAAAAACATAAATCTGGTTAAGGTAATGCTGTAAACTCATTTTCAGGTTGTCATTTGTATTGTACACATATCCGTGAAAAGATAATAGCAGTATATACTGTATATAATTAGTATTCTCCCCACAAGTACTTCAAAGAGAATATCACATTTTTATGGCCGATACCTGTACCTAGGCGAGAGGATCTTATTTTAATTTTCACAGGCACTGAACAAGAACTATAATCATTTTACTTCCATAACTTAATATTTTAAACCACGATAAGACTTGTTTTCAAAACAGGATGCTGAGCGCGCATGGCAGCACGACACAACCCGACACAACTCAATCTGCCTCTGTGGCGGAGGCCTGCGCTCTACTGAACACATTTTCTAGTTCATTACAGTTTTTCTCTCTTATCGGGAATGCCATGAATAAGTAGGCTGGTGAACCCACATGCAGGAGCAAGCACAGGGAGTCAAGTTAAAAGGTATGTATTCACAACAAGTGAAGGTTGGCGTGGAAGTGAGGCCAGCTTGCGAGGACGAGGCGAGCAGGCAAGCGGACAAGGCAGGGCAGATGGCAGCTGAACAGGTGAGTAAGGTTCTGAGGGAGAGGAAAAGAGTTTGAGTCGCAGGCAAGGACGAGGCCGTATTAGGGTCAATTATGTTTCAGGGCCCAACCCCCAACTCTACACTACCTAGATTGGCCAGTTGTGGGGTTTGTAAGGCATGTGTGGGTCAAGAAACCACCTGTAAAAAAATGTATTGTACAGTTTAACATATGTATCTGCATGTAATAAAATAAAATAAAACATCCTAAAAATAATTGTCAGCTTTATTAGTCAGACAGCTATATTAGCTGTCTCCTATATTATAGGAGGAGACTTGTACTGTAGGCTGAGGGGCCCACACACTAGCGTTAACATATATTTAAATTGTAAAGTAAATTCCCGGTCCATAATCCGTCCTCGGTTGTAGGCAAGAAACACAGGAGCATAACTAGAAACCGCTAACACTAAGAACACGAGGAGGACGTAACACTAGAAAACTGTATTCACAGTATTCAGCGTATTCACAAGGAAAGAGCTGGCGAGAAGCGTGCTACTACTGCAGAAGGATGTGCAAAGACCTGCCAATGAGTGGAGTGAAGACAAGAGCTTAAATACTGTGAGGTTGATAAGATGATGCCAGGCAGGTGCGTAAACTGAGGGAAACAAGGAAAGTTAACTAGAATCGGGTGCGCCAAAGCTGGAAGCCGGGAGACAAGTCTACGCCCACACAGACATATACTGTAGACACAGAAAAGACTAAGAGACACAAAGACAGACAGAGAGACAGACTGTGACCATACATTTTAAATGATTATTATTTATTACGTACAATCTATTTTGGCATCATAATATTATAAATTACATTACATTACTGGTTAGGGTTACAGGTTATAGATAAAGGTATTCCTAGTCTGCCTGTGTGAAGCCTGGCCTTCCTCAGGGAAGCCATTGCTCTGCTCAAGAATCCTTCTTTGATGCCTGCATCTTGTTGCCTGGAGAATAGAGGGAAAAGAAATGATCCCTATATGTATGTACAGTATATACCTGCAGTACATATACGTGTTTACATTTCAATCATGGTCTAAATGACTTCTCCTGGAGCTCAGCCTAAAGTGTAAACACTGTGCATCTACAGTACTATACCATACCACCCACTATGATGATGAATATGTATCAAACACATTCACAAGCTTCTGCAGAAGACAAGCATTTGGCTGTGAGGTGGTTAGATTCGAACAATGGCCATTACCATAAACGGCATCAAACAGCTTTGAAACTATGGTGTCATATTCTGAAGACACAACGCTGAGTGTGTCCCTGCTCTCTGAGTCACTTTCCGTCATGCAGCTCTCCAGCTCAGTAAGAGCATCATACCACATATCTTCTCCTGAGATGTGACCTACACAGCAACATCCTGGGAGGTAGTTTGACTATCGAAATTTACACTTATACAGTCTGTATAAGTGTAAATGTCTCTCTGTCTGTCTGTCTGTCTGTCTGTCGTCTATCGATCACATACCCAGCCTTTATTTGCCCTGGTGGAGGGGAGTGAGACAATCGACTTCATCTGGGCACAAAGGGACAAAAACACATAGGCCATAGGAAAATAGCAACCTTTGTCAGTTGAGAGAGATGCCAACAAGGTTGAGGTATGCCGTGTTCTCAAGCAACTCCCTCCCCACACTATCGGGAAATCTCAGTGGGACTACCATTTCCTCTCACCTGGGCAGTTCTTTGCTGACAGTAATGCTGAGTATCAATGACCAAGTATCAAATAACTATATGTCTAACATTTGTAACAAACTAAACCGCTTGAACATTTGAGAATTCAGTGAGCTATAATGATTTTAATTATAGAGACTTCCTACTTCAACAGTCATACAGTACATGAGGCATACATGCATTAGGAGGTACGGCTTGCCCCTCTTGATAGGAGATGTGACTTATGATATGGTTACCGCGATGACGCATATTACTCCAATGACCAGCAGCAGCCAGTGTGGTATCTACGTGTATATATCTATGGTGCATTGTATCTTGTAGCCCTTCCTCCCATTTCTTAGTTACAGTAATAGCAGAGACTGTGGAGGCTCACATGTATGTGCCTGTAAATATTATAACATATTGTATATACACTTCACACGTCCCTGCTGGGATTACTTCTTATGTTTTCATGTGCAGGCTTACATGTATGTGCCTGTAAATATTTAATCACATTATGTTTTCTATACTCTCCCCCTCCACAATATGTAATATTCAATACATGTGAGCAGTGGTTCTCAAAGTGGGGTCCGGGACAGCCAGGGGGGCCTTGAGGAGTTTCCAGGAGGTCCCCAGCAAAAGGAGGAACAGTTCAATTTCACTGTTATTTCACTGACTAGAAGTTATCCCAGTGAATGTATAAGAATGGCCATTTACAAATTATACTATGTACACACAACCCAAGTCGTTCCATTGTCTCCCCACAAGGGGCAGTGTCAGCAAGAGTTTACATGGAGTCATAATGAAGGTTAGTCTGAGGTCATTTGTCTCTGGAGTATCAGCAGGCAATAGGATTATGCTAGACATGTCATGCCCACACAAACCCACCCACACACATACTGTACATGCATATAGCTCGCTCAGCATAGCTGTGACATGGTTTGACGACAGCAAGCGCATCCAGGCAGAAGAGGTCGTTCCCAGGCTTCCTCGTGGCTACAACCTTTGACCCCTGACTCTTTCACTCTCTCCAACGTCTCCATCACCATGGATACAGAAGGCTCACATCACAATGGCTTACAGCTATAAACTCTTGTACAGTAGATAAAGACACAGAATCAAAACACATTTCATACTTGAAACCGTAGCCGATTTCCCTCAGTTGCAAAATCATGCAGATCACAAAACATCATATCATATCAAGAAGTGAAATGAAGATTGTGCACTGGAATGATTCAGAAGAGAAATTGGAGTGGGTTAAAGTGATGTTGAACTTTGGTTGAACCCTGGGTTGTATTGTTACCTAGGTGTTATATTAGTTCAAGTGATTCATTTCACTCTCATCACATGGTGACGTGTAACACTTTTAGCACATGAACAAATGCAACCAAAGCATAGTCTGCCGATAGTTGTAAAAAGTCTAGCGCATAGGTCTAGTGTTGGAAAAAGTATTTCTCAAAACAAGAGCAGTACTTCAGTACTTTAACTCAAATTTGACAGAGCAACTTTCACTTGTACTCAAATTGAATTGTAATATTAGATCAGAAGTATCTATACTTTACTGGGGTTGAGTACTTTGTCCACCACTGCTCTTCTGATCAAATCAAACACCTCGAAACCATTTAATCTGCGCTCACAATCAATCAATCAATCAATCAAACAAACAAACAAACACGCACGCACACACACACGCACTGACACATACAGCCAATTCATTAGATACTATGTCACAAATATTGAACAGCATCCAGGGTTTACACATTTTGCAATAAAGATAAGTATACTGTAGTAATCACAACTTACAGCGAATATATTTCATACTGTAAGTACTGTACGACGTTATACATTATTGAATGTCTGTATATTCAGCACTTGCATAACATAAAGAACAAAGAAAACTCTTTGAAAAAAGCACACTACAGTAGGCTACACTACACTACAATGTGCAACTGCAAAACCAAGTCAATGAGAGATTCCTTCTCTCTCAGCATCATCATGTCTTCAGGACTTCATTCACATTGCATTCAATATAGTGCAGCAGATTCATTAAATAATCGTTCACTTTGTGATACAAGCGTGACATTTGGCACAAATACTCTCTAAGGCCCATTCTTATGGAAAAGGGGGCTGGCCAAAATTGGCCTCCCAAAGTTGTTAATATTGTCCCTCGCCAGGCAAGGGAAAAATCTCTTCCCCCGCCACGCAGAGAAAACTCTTCTATAGAGTCAAGTAAAGGGCTGTATGGTGGATAAGGCAAACATTTATGAATTTCTGATCGACCACTGGCGTATCTGGACACCAGGGCCTGGTGTCCAGATACGCCAGTGGTCGAGGGTGAAAGCTGACATTGTCCCAAACCATGACATAGACAAGTCTTTCAAATCTTTCATTTTTCAAATTTCTGAGACACAAAAAGAAGCCAAATCCACACAAGAAGCACTTTTGTTTGCACCTTCAACACACTCACGTGACATCGTTTCCCCTCATCTATTTATTGGCACGTACTAGGGCGTGAGATATAGCTAAAATATGAACACAATGCGTGGCTGCGTGCGCCCTGAGACAGGCCGGGAAGTTCTACTCAGCCAGTTATCAGCCCAGATTCCTACACAGCCCCTAAATGAGGGGTTCTACTGTCCCCAGTATCCCAATCACCCAACACAAAGTCCTGAGTTGTTGAATTGGACATTATTTTTTTTTTCATTACAGTCATTTAGCAGATCCAAAGCGACTTACAATAAGTGCATTCAACATAGGTAAGGAACGAAACTAATCACCAGAAGTCTTAAGTGCATTCTCTTCTAAAACAAGCAACTAAGAGTATGCCTGGCGCTAAGGTAAAAGTGCAATATATCAGCTACCTTAAACCGATGAGACAAATAGGAAAATCAAATGAGCAAGAGCTAAAACAAATAAGTGTATCGAATAAACAAGATCCAATAAAAACAATAAAACAAGAGCTTGTACAACTAGTTAACAACAAGCAGGCAAGGCAAAGAGGAAGGGTAGTGTTTCCTGAAGAGGTGGGTTTTCAGCCTGCGGCGAAAGATGGGTAGTGACTCTGCTGTCATGACATCAGTGGGGAGTTCATTCCACCTCATGGACGCCTCCATCTCTGGCTATGATGCCCCAGTAAAGTGTCATCTGTTGCGGAGAGCCTCTCTGTCCTCACTTGGTTTGTATTCTTCTTAGATATATGAACGCCCACCCGTGCCCTCAAGGCAAAGACCACTGCAAGGCAAGAGACCACCGCAACAACCAGAGAGGTCCTACCCTGCACGCACATGTGCCCCGACAACAGCGGTGGAAACAGGCCTGTGCGTACAACTGTGCTGGAGAAGACTTTGCCTCGGGAGGCACGTGTGTGGGCGTGTTCTAATGTAGGGCCGCAACGATCGATTACGAAGACTGTAGAAGAAGTGAGCCAGATGGAGACCGACAGACTTTCCACCCCCCGGCGCCGGCGGCCCTAACACTGGTATGGGGGCATCAGAGCCTCATGGGCCCGGGGCAAGCGAATAACTGCTCAGGTGGGGGCTATAGCGTCCTAGTTGAAGAACATTTCCCAGCATGCCTCGGGGTGCAAACTAGCATTTATTGTTCTGTTGTTGTGATATTGTGTTATTATTATTTGTTATGGGGAATGCGTTATGAGAATTAATGTGTTTTGTGTCTAACGACACCCCTGAGTATGCAGCCATCGCCTTTTCTCCGGGAACACTGTCTCGGTCGGCTAGGCCAAGCTGAAAGACCATATATCTGGACTGCGAGCTGAATAACCAAGTGCCAGGCCCTTATTGACACGGTAGCTTCCCTTTCTTTGGTCAACTTAGAAACACCGGCGCTCACGATGCACCGTCCCCACCGTACAGTGATGCCATTCAAACTGTTACCGAGGAGCAAGCACCGAAGGGATGGAGGATACCGCCCGTAATGACCTGTATAGGTCATGGTTGTCTTCCAAAAACACACATACGAAATAAATGGTTCAATGAAAGACACAACACAACATAACACATACCAGAGGGCACCCTGAGGCATGCTGGTACGTTTTCCTCAGCCAGTTAACAGCCCAGGACACTAATAAGATATGGCCATGGGTGATGATCAGCTGGCGGTGAATTCATTCTCATCGGGTGTGTGTGTGTGTGTGTGTGTGTGTGGGGGGGGGGGGGGGGGGGGGGGGTTCTTCGTAGCAATGACATGCTGACCGGGCTAATTATGCTGGCAGCATTAAGAGCTTGCGTACTTTGTTCTTTTCAAAGGAAACCCATTTTTCCCCCTCTCTGGCTTAGATTGCTAATGTAACAAGTATACTTGTTGTAACAAATATTTGTAGGTGTACGTCTAACCATGCTCCATGGGTTGTGTTGTCAACCCAGCTATATGTCTATGCCATTTACCATGCTCATATTCAGACAGACACACTTTTCACTTTCAACCTCAAAGTGGAGACTGTGGAGAAACTGCTGACTATTCATCATATCTTATCCACAGTATGGAAATCTACAGCGTATAGTTCATTTTTGGCTCTCTTTACAATCTTTATTGTGCCATACTGCTTTTAGTTATGCCACATAAAAAAATACATATAGTTGGAAAGCTTATTTTCTGGCCTATCAATTGATTACTAGTGTTATCTGTCTGAATGTGTTGGTAACTATAGCACAAACTGTGTCTTTTCTCCCTGAAGCGGTTGGGACAGTCTTGTTTTATAGTTCCTGCTGTTGTTATAAATCAACACAAATCTGACAAGACAAAGACTTTTCCTTATTGAGTAAGAAGACTCAGCTGTGAGGTCACTGAATGAATGTTACTCAAGTGGCAGCCATTCCGAAAACCTTTTAGAATAATAATAGACTAGCTGAAGGCAGTGTGGACAGTGTGCGTACAGTATATTCTGTTTCATATTCATTGTTGATAGTCTGTATATTAAATATCCGTTTATACATTTGTTGGTGAGAGATGTCTAGGAATTTTGTAGATGTAGCCTACATTCAGAACAGGTAATAATCAAACACTCCTAAGTATTGGCCAATGACCAGACACCAAATCACAACATTCAAATGACTTTTGTGGCATGAGAGTCAAATTGTTTGTCATCTTAAACAAAGCCAGCATTTTGGCTTTTGTCATGTGTGAGGGAACAGGAGACAATCAAGTTCATAGCCTATAGTTCCCTGAACATAATGTGTTGTTAAATGTGCAGTGGCCTTTGTCCTTTGCATAGGTCATATCGGACATTATTCTTAGCTGGAAGCATTAAATCTAAACAATGCCGAGAGTAGATATAGTATACAGGATTCACATTCCTGTGTATCCCCCCCCCAAAAAAATCTCCCAGACTTCTGACCCAGTTCATTCTACCATTTTAAGCCCTTCTTCTGGCTACAAAACACCCTCCCATCATGGGCTATGGGATGCCAGTGAGGAATGGAAAGGAAAGCATCCGGACACAATACAGGCCCGGTCGCACAAGCACAAAGATACTGAGAGCGAATATTCACATATGCTGCATGAAGTGCTGCATGCAGAAGAGTGGCAGGTGCTACACATCTCCAGTGTGGTGGAGTAGTGCGGCATTAATGCATTTGCATATGGATATGTAAGCCTTGATTCAACCTCATTGGTTTTGGAAGAGAAAGGCAGACGCCTAAGTATGTGACCGTTTAGTTGTTGACTAAAGATCAAGATAAAGATCATCGACAATATTTGGAATTAT
>NC_139951.1:33965224-34017724 GCF_963454915.1 Gymnoscopelus microlampas | reverse complement strand
AATTGAGCTTCGTGTGAATTGCACCATTAGCTCCATTGCTTTTTGACTCTCTACAATGCAATCGCAAATACAATAAGCAGCAGCATCATTTCCCAAACTCAACTTTAGTGCCCACTAAATATATGGCCCTTATCAAAAGATGACACTGAACATCAAACAGGCTCATTGAGTTGTAAGCATGGCTGTAAATTAGTGGGATATTATAGCGTGCCAGAGATTGTCCCAGGGACGAGAGCAGGGACAGGGTTTTAGGCTAACAGGACAGTTATGGAGAAGTGATGACAGTGCGTTGGCAAGCGCCATTACTCCAGTCTTGACACGTCATTTATTTCCCCCTCTCAATGAGGAGAAGGCAGCATGGCAAACTTCTCAGTTTACAAGGAAACGTAGACAGGGTTAAAATGTTCTAGCACTTATAACACTTATGCAAGGCTTTCACTCACTGTCAATCGGCATCAGCACATCACACCTTCCAGAGAGTGTGTGTGTGTGTGTGTGTGTGTGTGTGTGTGTGTGTGTGTGTGTGTGTGTGTGTGTGTGTGTGTGTGTGTGTGTGTGTGTGCGTGCGCGTGTGCGTGTGCGCGCGCGTGCGTGTGTGCGTGTGTGTGTGTGTGTGCGTGCGTGTGAGTGTGTGTGTGTGCAGTATGTGTGTATACACATATATGTATATATACACTGCTTATATGTACACTGTAAATTATTAACGTTCTTCTCCAACATGTGGAGAAACACACAACACTGAACAATATTGATATGGAAAATTCTCTTTTTACATCATATAGATACTATACTGTATGCGTTTGAATACTCAACTTGACACTCCCCCACCCACACAGCATGCAGCATTTGGTTTGCAGCCCCTTGGGTACAAGTGGAGCATTATCAGAAATTCTTGACAAAGCACTTTCTGTAACTTTGGACTCAGCAGCACGCATAGTTAAACTCTAGGGGACAGTTCCTCTTAAAAGCCCTCGTTCCGGGCCTGGCTTTTAACGTAATTTGGGAAACATCGTTTTCAAAAGAAATTGGGCCATGGTAATGGCAGAAGAACATGTCCATGTCTAAAGGATTGCTCTCTGGAGAGAGTGCAGGAGGAGTCAAGAACAATGGAGGCCTTCTCAGATGCAACATACCCCATTGCTTTGTCAGTAATGTAAAAGAAGTCTTTCACGTTGGAAGCAGCTCCAAAAAAGCCCCACTAAGAAATTGCTCTATTTCTCCTCTGTTTATTATAATCGGGAACATTTTGGACCACTTAAGGTGAAGGTGAGGTTGCGGGGGTCAGTTTGGAGAAAGACACATTTCAGATGTAAGAGGCTGCAACGCTGAAAGTAAGTATATTGCTATTATAGTAACAGTATGATACAATGCAATACTATGTGCATTCAATTGAGCACAAAAACCTTCAGACAGCTCAGACTGAGTTGAAAATGCACAGACAACAACCACTTTAACCCTAATCTCTCAAGAACAGATTCTGCTCTGCGTTGGAATCTGTCGGTAGCCGTGTTGACAACCCGTGCGCATTGGTTTCAAGTGGGTGTGCCTTCAGATCAGGAAGCAGGCCGCGCTTTACCCAATCAAATGTAGTGGCCGGGATTCACGTGTCCGTCCACCCTTCCCCCCTCGAAACTAACCGAAACTAATTTAACAATAGCGTCCTCGGAGCAGACAAAACCACGGAAAGATATTCACATTTTAACTTACTCTTTCATCATAGAAACAAGTGGGCTTATAACCAAAACCATCCATGTTCTCTGGGAGAAGTGGTGTTAGTGTTCCGTGTAGAAATATTGTTAGTGGGAATGAAAACATAGTCGCACCAACCGGAAGTGATGCGCTGAAGGCAGACACAAACCCCGGTTTCCTTGCGCACTGGTGTTACGTCTGCTTCCTGCCAGACCCAACAGACATAGAACAAACAGCAGAGGTCGCTGTTTTTCATTTTCAGTTGGGTCTGGCTACGCGAGACTACTTTACCCTATCATCCCTAATCTGTGCAAATCAGAGGTTTTGCTAAAATAGATGAACATTCGTCAACAATAGCTGATCTACAAACTCACAACTCTTTGCATTGTGAAGGGTTGTGAACTTGTAGATTGCCTATTTTCTGTGAGGATATTTGATGTGGACGGAAAAAAAGGAGGGGAGCAAGTTTAGACCCCTGGGGGACCTCGGTCACCCAAGTGTATAGGGTTTAAGTGGTTAATACTTGTACATTGTACATTGTCTACTGGCTTCCTTCCTCTCTCTCTCAAACGCATTCACTCTCAAACTCTCTCCATCGTTATCTCTAGCAGCTCGGACTGAGTTGAATGTGCTCTCACATTAAGACTCCTAATTTGGGGTTGGGGGGTGTATGTTGTCAATGTTCACAAATATATGTGTTGGTGTTAATCGGCTTGCACCTCTACATCCCATAAGCCGGAGGGTCACACACACACACACACACACACACACACACACACACACACACACACACACACACACACACACACACACACACACACACACACACACACACACACACACACACACACACACACACACACACACACACACACACACACAGGTGAAAACACGATCTCCTTGCAGAGATTGCATACAGTACAATGTTACATCCTGATAAAATCCAGTAGCAACAATGGCAAGTAATGTAATAGCGGACAAAGTACACAACCCCAGTACAGTACTTGAGTCAAAGATACTCCTGGACAAAATATTACTCCACTACAAGTGAAAGTTGCTCAGTCAAATTTATATTTGAGTAAACATACTGGACTACTTGCCTTAAAAACACTCGTTTATTCAAAAGCACACATTTAACTTTATTTATATTTTCTAAATGTAGAGATTTCCCCCCAAATTCTACTATTGAAAATAGTAGATCTACAAGCTCAGCTCACAATGCGTCACATCGCAACACATAGTGAGCTTGTAGTCTAGTGTTTCCCAGTGTTTCCCAAAAACTGGGTCAGGATCCATTTGTGGGTCGCAGGCCAATTTTTATGGGTCATGAGTAAATATCTCTTATTTTTCATTTCCTACATTTAAAAACAAAAAACATTAATGAAAAAGGAATACAGACATTTTCCAAAAGAATTAAACATTAAAAAATGTTTTAAAGAAAATCCATATTAATATTAATTAATTCCACATTGCGACTTGCTGTAATCGGCTATTTTCACTAGTTTGGGTTTCTCTTTTGGGTCTCACTGGTCTATCTATATAGAATGTCTCAGTAGTCATGTTTATTGTAGGGCCTGAAATGGGTTGGAAACATTCATAGAACAACAGCTGGTCACAAACAGATGTGAGTCCAAATCATAACCTTATGCTTATAAATAAACTATTTGTCAATCGTGTGTGTGTGTATGTGCGTGCACGTGCGTGCGTGCGTGCGACACTTACAAGTTAGGTTTAAGTTTTTAGTCTTTATTATTACTGGCATGCCAGTGTTGTGCACTGACAGTAGCCGTTGTACAAGCTCGAGCGTGTAGATTGGCTATTTAAAATGGCATTCATAAAATCAGCGTCCTAAGATGTTGATGTCCTCATAAGTATAGTAATGCAAACCTGTGTGTGTGAGTGCGTGCGTGCGTGCGTGTGTGTGTGTGCGGAATACGTACTGTATGTGTGTTTGCCCCAATTCATAACTCTCAGAGCCCTTCAATTGCTCATGTTAAATCCCAAGGAACACTTCAGTAGTGGGGGAGTTTAAATTTTTCATCACAACAAGTATGGATGGCATGGCATTGTAAAAAAGTGGTTACTAAGCAACTGCTTCCTAGCCTTCCAATCAGCAGAATGTTGTTGGCGTGAGATTCTGCTGTAAATGTCATCATACTCTTTTTTTCCTCCTCTGTTTGTACCCACAATGATTGGAAGAAAATACATAAAACAAAAGGGATATTTATGATAAACGCATTTTGCTAACCTTGTTACTGTATGTCAAACTATACTATATAGTCTTTGTAGCATATATACTGCATACTATTTAGCAATATCCCCTTTTAAATCACTTCTGAAAACCTATACTTCTATCTCAAGGGCTTTTCTTAGATTGTATTGCCTCTCTTACCCATGCTTTTCCTTGCATACTTTATTATCTCAATTTATTGAATTAGTTTTTATTGTTTTTTATTATACATTTAGATTTTAGCTTGACAGTTGTTTTTTCCTTATGTCTGTGTGTTATCTAAGAAAATGTAAGAAGATGATTCGTTCATCCCTTGAATTGTAGGATAATGAATGTTTACAGAAAGGTCTTTAAAAGGTTATTTGGTACTGCATCCCAGAAGAATCCATACACCACACACACCTGTTGCATTCCAGCAGACTGTGTGTGCAAGTATTAGCTTTGTTTGTTCTCTTTTCCTCGTCCTGTTCTTTGCTCCCATGGGTAAAACAGGGGGAGTGCAGTTAGCTGAGGAAAGCCATATTGAAGAGGTGGGTTTTGAGAGCGGTTTTGAAGGACTGGATTGGTGGGGGCTTCTCTGAGACTATTGGGGAGTGCATTCCACAGCCAAAGAAAAAGCCCTATCGCCCCACTTGGCCTTGGGGACCTCCAGGAGGCTGGCGTTACCAGACCTGAGGGAGCAACAGGGGACATGACATTGGAGGATTATTGGTGGATTTGATAATGATTGGTCTATTGTAAGCGTAAGCGCTATGTACATCTCTTTTAACGCTGACAAAGGCCTCGTGCCAAAATGCATCAGTTCTGATCTTGAAAATGAACGTTGTTAGACTGTTAGCCTTTGTTTTAGTCTGCTAGTGCAGTGGTTCTTAAAGTGGGGTCCGGTTACCCCCCACAGTTCCGGAGGTCTCCAGCAAAATGAGGAAAAGCTCACAATGCTCCATGGCCAAATAAATCAATTTGGAGGTCCTTGAGATGAAAATGCTTGGGACTGACTGCACTATCATTGTTCTGGCTTTATCTATCTATGTTTTCTTAGATAGCTACTGTAGATATAGACAACCCTTGTATAGGTTTATTTGTTTGGGTTAATTTGATATCCAGTGGCATCCTGTTCCCCTGATGTGTGAGAAATAAGTAAAAAGTAATTGTCCTTAAAGTGTCACTTGCCGGTGTCACTCCTTATAACCTGACTGCTGCACAACAGTGCCATTATTTTCTTTAAGATGAACATAAGACCTTCAATTGTGTCTATCCATTACCTAACCACTAAGGTGAGTCAGTAAGTCAGTTTTATGCTGATAAGGTGAATGCCTATATGCTTGAATGCTCCATCACAAGGATGCACTGCAAAAACTCTGAGTGTGTGTAAATGGATCAGTAAGGGTCCATTTCGACACACTCAGAGTTAACGTAACATTCAGGATTTTAGAGTGTATGTTCACCAGGAGGGGTTGACACTTTCAATAGGTATATCTTTTTACTCTCAGGCACACAAATGCTGATTGTGGGAGAAGATGACTGCAAAGAGTTACTTCCCTGACTTTTCTTGTCATGGAAATTTTTCAAACTCCCTCCTCTAATGAGAACTGGCATTCCACCTTTCTACTATTTCCTTGGTGCGGGGTTGGGGGTAGAGATGGTTGCGAGACATAAAAGGATGACAACAGTAAAAGTGCCAGGCTCAGGAAAAGAATCCAGCCTAGCCCAGTATTTCATACTTGAGTTTGAGGAGGATGGTCTGATACTGCAGATGTCACATGAGCAAATAATGTCGGTCAGCTCTTTGTGAGCACCCCTGTCCTTCCTCTTTTGAACCTACCAGAGAACCTATAAGACTTTGACCCACATTGCTAATGATGGACACCAACAGTCTTTGACATTGTTTTGTCCCTCCCCCCCCCCCTTTTTTTCTTACCACATCAACACTGTTTTGGGCATAATGATTATAGCTGAAACATTTAAAGATGTTTCAAAGAGATTATTATTATTGGATTTTTTGTAGATCTACAGGCTCACAAAGCATCACCATGCCACACATTGTGAACACAAGACGTCAACCATTGCTCCACCAGCAACATAGGATACAAAATAGGCTCTATGCACAGCAGCCATATTATCACTTCCTTCACAGGTGTTACCAATGATACTAATGAAGGCTCTGTTCCATTTAGTGTAGCACAGTGGTTCTCAGACTTTTTAATTTCCACGACAACCATAACTCAGAGTGAGTGTACAAATGGAACCAAATGGACCCTTACGGGTCCATTTGGTTCCATTTGTACACTCTCGAGTTACACACCCGTAAGGGGCCCTTTGGAAACCCCTCAAGGAACCATGAGGGTCCCTGAACCCCAATTTTAGACCCACTGGTGTTGCAGAGCGTTTCCAGCGAGCCAACGTGCACAACATCAGCACCCTGACTCTGTTTGACCAGAATGGAACAGAGCCTTCATTAGCATCATTGGCAACACCTGTGAACTGAATGTCTTCACAATATGGCTGCTGTGCATAGAGCCTATTTGCTACATTGTGTGAATTTTCATATCAATTGACAATTGATCATTCTTGAGTCATTCTGCACACATACTGTATCCCTACTAGTTATGACAGTAGTAGTTAATTCACAACGAATAGATACCTATGGCCAGAGTCCTGTGGTGCAGACAGTCGTGCACGACTTGGCTCGCTTTGGTGCAGCAGAGTGGAACACATTCAGCGGTAATTTAGCCCTGCCAATTCCACAAACACCACCGCTGGTAGAGGCTTGGCTACTGGCAAATATTTATTTAGGGATTGTATTGTCTGAAAGACTGTATTAAAGGAGATTAAGAAATCAATTCATGTTTCATCCTGCAACGATAGTGCAAGCCCGTGGCAGCAGAGAAAATGAAAACGTGCCCGAACGATTATCATTCTAAAAAGTTCATGTGGAACTGTGTGATAGATTGTTCGGGGGCTGAACGCAATCCTTTAAACGCAAAGACAGAGGTCACAAATTGCTGCACAAATCTCAAGTTCCACTCGTATAGGCCAGTGGTTTTCAACCTTTTCAAGCCGTGATGGACCAAAATTATCCTATTTGAACTGGGGACTCACCCCCCACCCTGACAAACACTTGGAATTGTAGGGGGCAAGGCATTACATTTAGTTTGACTAAGTTCTATACAGATACATATTGTGAAAATAGCTGATATATCATATACAAGCTCACAACGCCTCACAACAAGAGGCTTTGTGATCTTGTAGATCGGCTATTTTTTTTTGCCTCTTTCTTATATGATTTGACAATTTGGTCAATGTTTGACCAGTTTTATAGTATAGTTTGTTCATTACTTTTGATGCAGTAATTTTTTTAGGTATTAAAAATGTCTTAAAAGTCCTTCAATTGTCATTAAACTGTCTTCTCGGGGCCCCCCTCAAAACCCTGTGGGACCCCCCTGGGGATCCCGACCCACAGGTTGAGAACCACTGGGTATAGGCTATATAGGCAGCAACTGTTCTATGCAGACAGAGTGCCGTGCGGGCATTTAATTTAGAAGTGTTAATGCCAATAACCAGGCAGACTGTGAGGGAGAGAATGCAATTTGCCGATCTTTGGCTGAGTTGTGACGCCAGCATTAAAGTGATGTAAGGAGTGGATGGGAGGGAGAAGAAGTAGAAGAGAGAGAGGGGTTTCGGTCAGAGCTCTGATATTCTCCTCACTTTCGGAGAGCCTGAGAGAGAGCAACTCGTCAGCGGGAGTCTGAACAGAGGTAGGATGAATTCTGCAGCGTTATTATTCACCCGGCCGGACACATATGGACATCAACAATATACATGATATCAGTTTTTTTTTTAACCCCTATATGATGTTATCTGGACCAATGTATTTTTAAATCATATATCTCCCGTCCAAATTGTCAATATTGCTTAGGCTATTGTGATCGACGTTATAGGATTTGAAGCATAAAGCCTGTAGAAACATGGACAAATGCACAATTCGAAGCTCTGCCATAGCCTATTTGCATGTGAGCCAATGAACTAACATTTTTATGAAGTTTACGTCGTGACAAACATATCCGTCGTGACAAACATAACCAACGGGGGAAAAAAATAGAAAAGACAATTTGTTTGTAAAAGAGCACCAAATGTGTCTTAGCGTGCGCAGGAGACACGCACACGGAGCAGTAGTCCGTCCTATAGAGAGGTTTTTTTTATTTATTACATTCGCAGTAAATGCGCACGTAGCCTACTCCAGTCCTTACGTGAGGATCATGTTTAATGAACCGCTTCGTGTGTTTCTCTGCTCCAGCAGAACTTTTACTTGAACAAGATGTAAGGAACAGATTCCCAGCACTGTCTCCAGAATCAGAACCTTGGACAGCGACAGTCCAGTTCAGCACTCCCTCACCCAGAGGAAAGAATCAGAACCTTGGACAGCGACGGTCCAGTTCAGCACCCCTCACCCAGAGTAAAGAATCAGCACCTTGGACAGCGACGGTCCAGTTCAGCACCCCTCACCCAGAGGAAAGCGCACGGTGCTCTCAGACGCACAGCCATTGACAGAACATGCTGTTCCACTGCCATCGCCTTTTGCACAATATCACGATTTGAGGTGCTTGACCACCACAAATGGCGTCGGCAATACCCGCTGTTGTATCCAGTACGATGATAAAGGCACCAGAGACCGGGCTGGCAGGGGACGCCAGGGTGACGAAAACCACAGAGGACTGAAACCCCTTCCACACCCAAGACACCTTTATACAGTTGACAAGTTAATCACACCATGGGGATAAGGCACCTTTTACTCCTGCTCATATACCTGGACCCGCTGAGCGTTTTGAGCGCTGCTAATATGGGAGGCAAGAAGGGGAAGCAAGGGGTGCCCAAGAAGAATTCCAAGCCTAAAGAAGTCAACGCCACCGCGGTGGTCCCCACGGCCGTCCCGCAGAAGACCCTGCAGGTCCCGCCGCCGGTCGCCAGCAACCACGACACCTGTCTGGGCTATTACGACGTGAGCGGAGCGTACGACAAGATGTTCGAGTGCAACAACACGAACCACCGCTTTTGCTGCGGGACCTGCTACCTGCGCTTCTGCTGCGAATACAAAAAGGACCGGCTGGACCAGAAAGCCTGCAAGAACTATCACATGCCGGGCTGGGTGAAGACCGTGTCCCCGTCGCCCGTCCCGACGGGCGAAACTTACGATCCGAGCATGGATCAGACGAACACGGCCGTGTACATCACCTGTGGGATCATAGCCTTTATCATAGTGCTGGGAGTGTCGGCCAAAGTTGCCTACGACAAAGCCACGGAGCCGCCTCAAGAAATGAATATTCATAGGTAAGTCTGTGGCAGCTTATTTACTCTGTTGTGTGCACTTTGTCCAAATTATGTCAAAAACAAGTAGCCTAATCCTGTGCACCTGCTTTTTAAAATATCTGCCTAAAAGTCATGATAACAGAGACATATCTGCAGTAAAATACTCACTTTTAATTTATCCATTTGTAAGTCTGAAAGTGTACAAATGGACCCCTACTGGTCCATTTGGTTACATTCTCAGAGTTAGATTAACATGGAGGATTTTTACTGTGTAACTGTCCATCCTACACACAATGTGCTGTATAGATACAGTATGCGGAAACCCACCAAGAGCTCCATCTTTCTTGTATAACCTTGACCTGAACACATGGGCAGATATTGACAGTGCATGGGCGGGCTTATAGAATGCTATATCGGCGGACATGGGTCACAGGCCACGACTGGTGCCATCGACAGCCATGACTCATGCGATGACATGAACTCCATTACACACACTAGGGTGCAGGAATAATATGCCTCCAGAGTGGTAGTGGTGCATTGAAGGTTGTCTAAATGCAGAGGAACCATCACCAAAGGGGCTTAATGTCATGCTGAGGTTTGTCTCCCACAATGTGCTGAAATTAATTAACAGATGATCATCTAAAGCCAAACTGATACCCACAATGCCTTTCAGCTGCATTCCATTAGATTCACAGCAGATAGTGGGACATCGAGTCCCCTCTGTGTAGCTTCCTCCAAAGCCCAAAATAATTGCAGAAAATGTTCAAAGGGAAATAATATCAAAGTGATTTTGGTATGCTGCACAGTAACAGTTATTTTGAAACTGGAATCCAAAACTTATTTCAACGAATAAAATGAAAATTTTAACCAATCTGTGTTGTAGAGTGTGTGAAATAATGTACAGTGTTGGAGGTGATCTCCCTACTGTTCCATGGAGACATTTAGACCTCTGGTGCTGGGTATAGGACACTGACTGGTGGACAGGTAGTACTGTATGAAGCTCATAAGTGCAAAATCTCCCCAGGCCAAATATGTTTAGATACTGTCTACGGTAGAAGTTTGGTCTCCCACATGGGAAACCATGCAGTGTTTAACCACTTAATCCCATATGGGTAACCAGAGTCCCACAGGGCTCAATCCTAGTGTCTTTTCTGTTTTCTGTTGTTGTGGGGAAAGCTTTCGCTGAAAATAGCAAGCTCACAATGCGACGCAGCGCGTCACGTTGTGAGCTTGTCGATCTACAATTTTCCCGCTGGGATGCTGGGATTGAAGTGGTTAGATCCTGGGTCGGACATGGACCCTACGGATTGCACCTTTAACAGAGGGCTTAAAAATGACCCCTTGGGTCATTTTATACATGTACTCATTTAATATAGTTAAATTAATCCTGAATATTTCACTGTGTGGTGTCGTATAAAGTGTGTAAGTGTTTGTCAGAGAGATAAAGAAAGACTGATGCCTCATGTCACATAATGATGTGTTGTTTTGTATCCGCTTTATATTGTAATCTGTCTAATTGTGTTTTTAATCAATATCGCATGAATGAATGACTTCACATCTAAATGCTCAGTCTCATAGTTTACCCGAGGGTGTCAAAATGGACCCGTAAGAGTCAATTTCTTAAAGTTAATGGAGGATGTTGAGATTAAAATGGCCCCCTCTTTGAAATTGAAACAAGCAATAGCCCAGACTCACTAAAGATGCATGTTGTGTACATTTGGATCATGAAACACACAGCAGGTCAAGGTACACACTCAGCGTCAATTTACCCTTTTAGAACTCAGAGAGTGTGAAAATCTAAAACATTTCCTACACTCAGAGAGGTGAAGTATCACTGAGGATTTTACCGTGTACCTGACTTCACAGAGTCAAAGATACAATCAGAACTTATGTTAATAAACCAAATGTTATGTTAACCAATCTGTATAGTAGAGTATGTTCATTTAACCCATTAAGACCTGAGGCGATTCTTAAAAATGTTTTCTAAATCTTAACAGTTTAAAAAAAAGAAAAAAAAAAGATTTTTCAAAAATAGCAGATCTACAAGCTCATAGTGCGGCACTCGGTGCCGCACTATGAGCTTGTATATCTGCTATTTTTGAATAGCCAAAGAAAATTAAAGTGACACAGATGCGTTCCAGGTCTTAATGGGATAATATAGCTATAGTAGCTACATCTGCAGTGGTTGGAGGTGGTTCACAAGGTGGACCCTTGTGGTTGACAAGTAATATTGCCTGAAGCTCATACACGCAATATCTCCCCCATGGGCCAAGTGGGGGATTTGCCCTTGGATGAGTGGCAGAAATTTGGCTGCTCATTCAGGAGACGTATAGGTTCGAATCCCAGGCGGAATCGTTAAAGTTTCTGATTGAGGCTTTAATATGCACTCCTCTACGCGCCCATCCTCTCCTCTGCCACCCACTGCACATCAACACATAGTCTATGGCATTCTGGTGTGTGTGTGTGTGTGTGTGTGTGTGTGTGTGTGTGTGTGTGTGTGTGTGTGTGTGTGTGTGTGTGTGTGTGTGTGTGTGTGTGTGTGTGTGTGTGTGTGTGTGTGTGTGCATGCTAGATTGAGATTGGAATGCTTAAAAGACATGAGATACCATCTATACTGTAGATATTGTATATAGATTCCTGGGCTGTTTGCCACTCTCCCCTCTGGGCCTGGGGCCTGGCCATATGAGGGTTATCATACATGGCTGGACAACACATGTTGTACGCTGTAGGCCACATCAGTGAACAAACGCTGACACATATTATTTCCTCTAGATTAAATAGTTTTTCTTTTATATTGGGTGCTTAATTCAACACTTGAGTGATCTTAAGACGGTGAGTAATGGATAACAGTAAGGTCGGGCGTTTTATTAAGGTCATACAACTCAGCTGCCACAGAACAAATTCAATTACAGAACGCACAGCCAAAACGCATAAGGGACCAAGCCAAACAAGAAAATATATACATTGTTGCAAAAGGTTAAGCTGCTGAAACATTTGTCATACAAGCGTATTGTGTCCCTGCAGCAGAACACACAGATAATTTGATTTCCTCATCAGGAGAGAAAAGCAAATAAACATTCTTTTTTTTTTTTTTTTTTTTTCTTTCATCATGCTTGGTTTTCCTTCACTTCTCCTCTGCCCCCTTGAGGGCTTCATCACACTTCCATATGCACCTGGTGCGGTCTGAAAAGCATTCGTATTCAACCCAATTACTCTAGATAATCATAAACCCCAATGCTGTTTCTCTTTGCAAGAGAACTGTCATGTTCGCAGAAAAACAAATCAACCCCTGCCCGTTTGTAATAACACAATATTTGGTTAAAACCATCCTGGAGCCATCAACGTGTGTAGAAAGCAAGGCGTCATCACATAATTTCATTAACTCTTACAAAGATGCTTATCATACAAAAGAAAAATTACACTTTAAGATCCTTTTTCAGCAAGGAACCTAATTTCTGACTAAATGTTTTGCTCTGTTCCCAGGGCCCTTGCGGACATTCTGAGGCAGCAGGGGCCCATTCCCATCTCACAGTATGACTGTGAGAACTTTGCTGCGATGAATGGCTCCCCAAAAGACAACACGCCCGTCAGAACGTCGTCCAAGAACCACTACACTCCTGTTCACGCCTCCAAGTCCAACCATGGTGAGTGAGACCTCTCATGTCTCTCCAATGAATTCTCAAGATGCCTACAGCATTCCATAAAAACCTTTTTTGCCTCGTGGCGATTCGTGTAATGGTCTTCAGCCTAGCTGCAAGTAACTTTAAGTGTATTCCTTTGTGTGCCTACGTACTGCATAATCCTCAGACAGTGTGTCAATCAAGGTTTGAGTTGTCTTTTGCTAGTTTTCCCGGAGCTTTGAATGTGCTGTGTGTGTGTGTGTGTGTGTGTGTGTGTGTGTGTGTGTGTGTGTGTGTGTGTGTGTGTGTGTGTGTGTGTGTGTGTGTGTGTGTGTGTGTGAGAGAGAGAGAGAGGGTGTTTTGTGTGTGTACAGCTGTGTATGCCTGCATACAGTCCATATCTGCTGTGCACACTGTTTCAGCAGAGTAATCTCCTATGTTAACATCCAGTAATCATGCGATTTGAGGGGGGAAAGCGCGGCGCAAGAGAGATAAAGATAGAGGGAAAAAGAGAGGGGCCCCGCTAGCGGAGATAATTATGGGCTGGCGAGGTAACGCAGCCCTGCCGTCTCTGACAGCATGGAAGTGATGGCCTCTCAGTTGCTCAGTGGGTGAATCCGCCAGAGCTCACTCCCAGGCGCGCAAGCACAGCTCTCGATGCACACGGCATGATTCAACCCCGCGATTCAGAGAGCAGACAGGGGGTATAAATCTGAAATGCAGCCTCTCTCTGCAGAGGGGTGAAAAAAACAGGGAAAGAAAAGAGAAAAGAGTCACAGGGGCACGGACTGTTTCCAGGGCAGAGCTGGTTTTATCCTTATCAGATGAGGAGAAAGCCACAGACAATGGACAGTGAGAGAAAATGCGGAAAAGCGGAGATCTAACTGGTATAAGAAAAACCTGGAGGGAGTAAAAGAGATTGAGGCAGAGAGTCAGAGAGAGGCTGAGGCAGGGCTACCGCCTACCCTTTCTACCTTGACGTTCAGCATACAGTATGTTGTTAGCAAGTGCAACTTGTTCACCTGGCTCACCATATCAATCTATTCTTAATCCGGGCCAAGCAGCCACACGGTACAATCCAGAGTGTTAATTTTGACTGTGCAGCCATGCAGGGGACGTGCCTCGCACTGTTGTGTGTGCAAGACTGTTCTGCATGACCTTGTGTGTATTCAATCCTCAGTAGAGGGCGGGCATCACTCTTATCTGCCTCTCTGCGTCTCTCTCTCTCTGCTTGACTCTGGATATTTGCCCGCGCGCACATGATCACAGCTCAGTTCAAGAGAAAACATAACTCGGCCTGGCTCGACTCTGTTCAACACCCGAGTCCATCCAAGCCAAGCAACCCCTTCATCAGGGACCCTGGCAGTCCTAACGGGGGTTTGTACATGAAAGGCAGTGACAGCCAGAGAAGCGAAAAGCGTGGGTAATGTGTGTGTGTAAATTGGGAGTGCCATTCCATGGCCTGACAGACTCAACGGTATTGCAGTGAGAGAGGGAGCCCACTCACTCACATAGAAAATGCATATTCATGTGCGCACAAATGCACATTTGGCACAGTTCGGGCATGCAGTTCTGCAGGGCTCTCGGTTGGAACCGTTGTGGAGGGGAATGGCACTTCACTTCCCCAGCCTTTTTTTCTTTTTGAGACGGTCTTAAATCAGGTAGAGAGACCTCATAAAGTGAGTGGGCAAAGGGCCCACAAGCACCCTATCGACCCGAGTTAAGAGTTGGAATAACACCCGTTTGCCCGGCTACTTGCTGCAGGGCCAGGAATAGCAAACCTCTTTGCCAAAGCATTTCTCCTTTCCGCAGCTTAATTTAGACATAATCCTAAACGTACCTGTGGACTGTTTCTGAATGCAGACCTTGGTATGGTGCTCTCCCTGGTGCATTGCAAAACTCTTCTCTGCATTTTGAGAATGATATATTCTCTCTGAAACAGGGGGGGGAAAAAAGAAAAACCCGGCCCTGAGCAAAAACGGTGCAGACAGCATAATATGATATCGGCACAAGGACTGCTATTTTTATTCCCATCCACTCTGCATTGTTGCCAGGCTCAGATCCTCGTTTAGGTCGGAGTGTAAACATAGTGGCTCCCTGCAGCCACAACAAGGAGAAGGACCTTGAGTTAGATGCCTTCAGCAGAGTTTGCCGGTGGTAAAAGTAAACAATAAACTGGTTTCCATGAGTAATGCAGTTGAGCCCACAGCGCTCCACACACATGAAGTTGATTTATTTACCTTACACCACAGGCAAAGATTTGTCTTTTTCTTCTTTTTTTGATTAATTTTTCTGTGTTTTTCTTTCTTTTGGAAGTATTGCTTGGTTTTGTATCTGAAATTCTCTTAAATACTCCCAATCCCATGTACCAAAGAAAATGTGAATAGGATCGTGATGCATGGTGCTTGACGTACTGCATCAGGAGTGTAAGAGATCATTCATACTTTGTTGACCGTGTCCACTTGACCCAAACAACACTTGCTCAACGAAAATGACTATTTTTCAATTGAAAAACACGGCGAAGTGGCATAACAATATGGCTATGTTGGTTCCTGGCAATTCCCTGCTGTCGCTTAAAAGGCCTCAACTGCTCTCAGCGTCTTTTAGAGTATAACTACTCCAGTGAGCTTAAACAATCAACCCCTATAAGCGTAAAGGTCAGTGGCTCTGCACAATTAAATACCCTGACAATAACATAACAATTACGGCTATTTGGCCTACTTTGACATGACCACGGGCTACTTTTGGGCTCATAGCCTTGTGTGCGTGTGTGTGTTCTTTGTGTTGCTTGTGTGTGCTCTTGTGTATTTCCTGCCATGACTTACCCACGCAGCACGCATGAGTTTTTCCCGAATAATTAAACAATGATTTAATTACTCTAATGATTTGCCGACAGGCACTCTTGTAATCATATTCAGTGAATCTGAACTTTTTCGTTTTTTTAACAAAGTGGCCCCCGCATCCTCTCGCTCCCCGCCAAAATCTCACTAATGACTTCCAAAACTGTGTAGCTCTAACATCTGCACGGTGACCTTGCTGCCCCCCGCCCCCCCCCCCCCTCACCCCATTTGGCACAATAATAATCATCCCGGCGTTTAAAGCAGTATTTCTGTGCTGACCGCATCAACATGTTCTTCCTCCTGAGTGCAACTTGTGTCAAACCTCAGCATATAAGAGACCCACCTAATTGACTCCAGTGCTACCTCTCATTATTGCAGCTTATTATGAGACGCAACCTTTGGCCCCCCTCTCTGTGTGTGTGTGTGTGTGTGTGTGTGTGTGTGTGTGTGTGTGTGTGTGTGTGTGTGTGTGTGTGTGTGTGTGTGTGTGTGTGTGTGTGTGTGTGTGTGTGTGTGTGTGTGTGTTTGGGGGGAGGTGATTAGAGGTTCAGGTGTGGTATCCATCAGGGCATCTTTCTAGGCCCCCAAACCTGTTTTTGTTATCGTTTAATCACTAAACGATAATAAACGAAAATAATAAATGAACACTCAGTTTGCACTAAACTTTAGTGCAGCGATTCTAAGCCTGTGGAACGGGGCCCACTGGTGGGCCGTGAGGCTATTAAAAGAGGGTCCCCAAATAATTGGCAAAACACAAAGATTTGAATGATTATGTAAAATGCATATTAAAGAATGGGGGAAAAAAGGTGTCGAGGTTTCTTTAAAACCTTGAAAAATGAGTTTTTTCATGCTATATATAAGTATGCTATGTCAGTTCCTTTGATCCAAGCCGTAAAACGCAATTGATTGATTATTCAAATAAACTTGATCTGAAAAAACAGCTAAAAACCCGCGCCTATGGGACTTAATACGCTCTAAATCGCGTATTTTAACACATCACCCGCCAAGGTATTAAACATCGTTTGTTATCCCCTTGCCAGCGTAATTACCTTCATCCAATGAATTTTGAAACGCTGTGGAATCGACATTGTATTCCAAAAAAACAAAAAAGGCGGAGGGAAGGGGTAAGAGGAGGGGTCTGTGTATTCAGACGGACCACAACGTTCCAACCACGATCCGCCATTTTGGGGCTGGGGCTTGCTGAAAACAGTGGTTTTCAATGCTATGACTTTGACTAATGACTTTATGCGATTTGGCGGACAAGTGCGCTATTTAATAGAACGACTTTATGCACGATTGGCAGAAAATGAGTTAATAGCTTTTTTTTCGTTTTTTTGGGGGTGAGATCTGATTTTCATAGTGACAGAACAGAACACTATGCAACGTGATTGTCTTGAATGCACCCCACCGGAAGTCTAGTTACACCAAACCTCTTTGAAAATAAATAGCAGATCTACAAGCTCACAGCGTGTTGCAGACGCGTTGCGAGCTTTTACATCTGCTATCTTTGGCTATATTTTCCCCAGAATAAGGATGCAAGGGTTCAAGTGGTTAATGTATAAAATAAAAATAAATAAGTCCCTATCACACAAAGATTTGGCGGCCCACCTGCAGTATCTCTATGGACCCCCTAGGGGTCCCAGACCCCCTGTTGATGACCCTGGACTTAAACCTTCAGTTGGCCAATGTTTTCCCCCAGGGATACTTGGACCACTCCTTTTTTCCTCTACACCAAATCCCTTTGCAGAAAATAGCCAATGTACAAGCTCACAACGTGTCGCATTGCGGCACGTTGTGAGCTTGTAGATCTGGTATTGTCTTTGTATGTTTGCCTGTAGTGAAGAATGCGCTTAGGGCGCTGGTTCGGGTTGTATGGAATTGTCACTTAAATTATAAATGACAATTGGTGTTAAAAAAAATAAGACAGCATACAGGATGTTCCAGATAATGGTAATTTGAATCTGTCGTATTTTCTCTGAATGTTGCCTATATTATGACATAATGCCCAGAATAGGGCTCATGTGGTTAAGTGGTTTATTTATTTATCTTTAACTTTTTTTTGCATGTATCTCACGGATAGAGAGATACAGAGATGCAGAGACAGAGAGACAGAGAGAGAGAGAGAGAGAGAGAGAGAGAGAGAACAGTCAGACACTCAGATATAGAAATACATAAGGGGAGCAGGGAGCTACTGTTGAGAGCCTTCATTGAGATGATGTGCAAGGCACCATGTCCACTACAGCAGATCGGCATCTGATAATGCCATAAAATCAGTATACCATGTAAATTACCTCCTCCTGGCTGTGTTAAGGCTTAATCGACCTTGGAACTGAATAACCTTCCTAGTTGCAGCCAGCCGCACAGCGCGCCATCCTCCGTATTCCATAATGTAATTATCTGATTATTCACATTTTTTCGCAAATGGCAGAGATACAGGTGACCAGAGAGAGCGTTTGATTTATTTTTAGATTTTTTCCCTTATTTTTTAAAAAGTATTAACATCTGAATTGAAAGTCACGATTTTCCTTCCATCAAGGACAATAAATTCATAATGCGTAGCCTTCCCCTGCAGCTTGTCTTAATGAGTTGGGGAGGAGGGAATCTGGAGGAAAGGGATTGCGCTTGAAGGGTCTTTCAGGATTCAAGTGTTGTCATATGGGGTGTGTGTGTGTGGTGCCTACCAATGACATACGTGACAAAGGAAGACAATAGCGTGTGCGCACGTGTGTGTGCTCGCTTACGCATGTGTGCTTGCTTACGCATGTGTTTGTGTGCGTTTGTACGTATGCTTGCATGTGTGTGTGTGTGTGTGTGTATGAGTGTGTGTGTGTGTGTGTGTGAGTGTCTGTGCTTGCTTATGCAAGTGCATTTGTGTGTGCTTATGTATGTGTGTTTGCGTGTGGGTCCTTATGTATGTATGTGCCTGCAGGTGTTCGCGCGCGCGCACGCACACACACACACACACACACACACACACACACACACACACACACACACACACACACACACACACACACACACACACACACACACACACACACACACACACACACACACACACACACACACACACACACACACACACACACGTACACACACACACGTAATTACCTCTACAACGGAATGGGAAAATAAACCTAGTGGCAAATACATGGTGCTCCATCTGCAGTCATGGAAGCGGTGTGGGCAGAGTTTAGATTGGGTTCAAAGTGCTCTGGTATGTGGGCGGTGGAAACATATTGCTTTTCAGATCACCACCTTTTGTCTGCTTGTTGTTTCACACATCCCTGTTTCCCCATTACAATTAGGAGCTGACACCACAGGGAGCCTTTCTATCTGATACCACGTAAAAAAAAAAAGAAAGAATCAGGACGTGATGGTGGCTTTTCAAAATACATATTTGTAGACCGTTGAAACCAAACGTGTGTTAAGAGGTCAAACCCTCAAATCCACCAACGCTCCTGTCGACATTGTGAATTTGTCTCAGCCCATTGTTGCAGATGTTCATAGTGATGTGTGTGTGTGTGTGTGTGTGTGTGTGTGTGTGTATGTGTGTGCGTGCGTGCATGCGTGTGTGTGTGTATGTGCGTGGGTGTGCGTGCGTGTATCTGTCTGTCTGTCTTTACGCATGCATGAACAGGTCTCCACTATGGCAAGGAGAGTGTACGCAGCAGTGGCGGCCACGACCTTCACAACTTCATCTCCTCTGGTTTTGTGACGCTGGGTCGAGGCCATCAGAAAGGTACAGTGACAGCTCCTCCTGCACCACATGTACATCTAACATCATGTCACCTGTCCAACATGCACACCTAAAGCACACCTCTCCTCTCCTCTCCTCTCCTCTCCTCTCCTCTCCTCTCTTCTCCTCTTCTAAGACCTGAGGCGATTCTTTAAAAAAATCTAAATCCTAACAGTTTTTTGAAAGAAAATATAAAAAATATTTTTTCACGATTTTTCAAAAATAGCAGATCTACAAGCTCGTAGCGCGGCACTCGGTGCCGCGCTATGAGCTTGTATATCTGCTATTTTTGAATAGCCAAAGACATCTAAAGTGACACAGATGCGTTCCAGGTATCAATGGGTTAACTCCTCTCTCCTCTCTCTGTTACTCTCCCTCTCCATCTCTCTCTCCCCCATCAATCTATTCCAAGTCCTTTGTCTGTCACGTAAGATCAAGAGAAGTATTGAATCATAGCTCCCCTTTTTGTCCAGGCTCATTGTATGACCGTGTAGCATTGCTGTGATGTTGTACTTGTAACATCAGAGATAACAGAAAGACGGATCACAAACTGTTTCCACATTTAATTTTCATCCCCACCCGTTCCATGAACCATGAACTTTCCGCCTGCCGCCTCTGCATTTTACAATTAAATGCATGCAAAACACATTTACTGCAACTGATGGTGTCAGAGTAGAGAAGGTGACCCCCCACACACACACACACAAGCAGAAGCAGAAGCACACGCACACGCACACACACACACACACACACACACACACACACACACACACGCGCGCACACGCACGCACAAACACCCTTCCATTAGTAGGTATAGAGTTTTCCCATGGGTAATATACATATTAGTATGCAACCATGTTAGCCACGCTCTTGTGATTTATTTCCATCCATTTTTGCCTTCAAAAATCAGTACACCTCGAGGGGTTTGCCAGGCAAGTTACTCCACCTGATACTGCTAAAGTGAATAATATGAGATAGAGAGAGACCTTTGACTGAGCTTTTATAAAAAACTCTATTGCCTTTTAACACATCAGGACATTAGAAATAATTAAATATATGAACTAAACAAACGAACAAAACTAGAAAATGTGCTCCTCGGAGCACAGGTCTCCGCCAGTACTGTTCCTGATTAATCCTGTCTTACCTATTTATATTACATATTGTCACGTGTCACTTGACCAATGTTAGCTTGATCCCGTTAGCTTGACCAATGTTACCTCACTTCCAAAAACATAAATGTTTTTTGGAAGTGACACACCTATTTATAGGATTTTATTTCGTCATGCGTCTCGCTAGCCAATCAAAAGCATTGGTGACAACATATTGTCACGTGTCACGTGAAGCTTGACCAATGTTAGCTTGGCTAGGGGGGGACACACACACAGCGTGACGGGAACGAAAACATACTCTCCACCTCTGGCGGAGACAATAAAAAAAACAAAGACACATACAGTAGTATTTATAACAGCACACACCTATACCCATATACCATCTACCAGAGTTTACATTATGTTAGTGTATATTTCTTAGAAAGACAAAATCAATAATTTGTGATCAATGAGTTCAGCTTCAACTGACCCTGCTCCCTCGATTCTGTTCCTCCTTGGCAGGCAGATACACATTTTAACCCTGAACTATAAAACATCGAGTTGGCCAAAACATTCTCCGTTGTGATGCTTTGTACGTTGGGCCAAATATGAATTTTGCCTCGTTTAGCTCTTCAGCCAAAGCTATTACAGAATCCATCCCTGCATCAGTGCAAACAGACTACTAAGTAAGCTTTGGACACCATAACCAGATCATCTAAAGGTCTCCTCGTCCTGGTATAAAAAAAAGGATAACATCTGTGAACTCTAGGATCTATAAGTGCCATGTTGTCTGTTTTTAGCCATGGCCCCCGTGCCCTGCTCTCCCACTGGAGATTCTCTGTAGGAGTTTTCTACAGGGACCTCCAGCTTGCCCCGCGTTGAGGAGCCTGGTGGAAACACTACTTGACCACCTGGTTTCCGGTAGTCAGTGGGGGCTGCGGGCCCCAGGGGCCTTGTTCCCAGCCTTTACTCATCTGCGAGGAGAAAAGCCTGGTCACGACCTAAAGCAGAGAGTGTCTATAGGGGCTACATATTTCCCCCGAAAAACAATATTTTTTCGACCAATCACAACACTCGTTTCATTCACAGAGAATGTAAACAGATTTGTAAATCGTCAACGTCATTTCCTTGGGCGGTACTTCCGCCAAATTCCGGTACTTCCGTTTAGACGCTCAACCGGCTAGGTCTTTTTTTTCCCCCCACCCTTTACTCCACTACAATTATGTGAAAACTTTAGTTCCTAGTTACTTTTCAGTTATAAATATATTACATTATCAAACATTCATTAACCACTTCAGCCCTATTTTATACCTAGGCTATTAGAAAATAGCCGATCTACAAGCTCACAACGCGTTGCGATGCGACGCGTTGTGAGCTTGTAGATCTGCTATTTTCAAATATTTTTGTACTTTTACTTTTGGTACTTTAAGTATATTTTGATGCCAATACTTTTGTACTTTTACTCTAGTTCATTTTTATTCTGGATTTACTATTACTTGTAACAGAGTATTTCTATATCGCAGTATTGGTACTTTTACTTAAGTAAAGAATTTGAGTACTTTTTCCACCACTGGGCTTAAGTAAATCTGATAGTTGGGGTGTTGTAAATGAGCGTGGTGAATGCCTCCTCCTCCTCCTCCCAGGCCTCCACTGCAGGCAGAGACAAACTAGAGAGCTGGACAAACCATCTGTCTTCCATAATAGGTCTACATCAGACTCTATTACTAATGCCTCTCTGAGCGGACCGGGAATTAACCCATTAAGACCTGGAACGCCTCTGTGTCACTTTAGATTTCTTTGGCTATTCAAAAATAGCAGATATACAAGCTCATAGCGCGGCACCGAGTGCCGCGCTATGAGCTTGTAGATCTGCTATTTTTGAAAAATATTGAAAAAATATTTTTCAGATTTTTTTCAAAAAACTGTTAGGATTGAGAAAACATTTTTAAGAATCGCCTCAGGTCTTAATGGGTTAAGTGAACTCACCACCTTCATCTGCTGTACTGTAGTATCAGGCCAGTAGCTAATGAGAGGACGAAATATAACCCAATCAATATCCACAAAGCACAAATTGTAAGCCTCTGCTCCCCACAGTCTATCGTCTGCTATGACCGCACCGTTCTCCGTCTGTCTCCGGCAGGAAGACGGAGGAGCCGGTCGCTCATATTGTTTTATGTGCTCAATGCTTCTTACGCTGGCTGAGTGGTGTTGCCATGCAGCATGGCAAAACCCCGCAACAACACAGAGAGCAATATCATTCACGTCAGGAGTGTGCTCCTTTACTCGGGGACGTTTAGAGCCATACATTTCCAAGCTGCCTCTGCGCTGTCAAAACCCGGTGATTTCATATTCATCGCTCTAATTACAACAGCTGAGGAACATGCCGTTGATTATATAGGAGTTCAGATTTATGCCCGGGTTTCCAGATGGACCTGGGCGGGCTCTTTCCCTCGGTGCAGGGTGGTGCCAAAGGGGTGTAGATTGCATTGCACCACCAGCTATATCAGCATCTCTTCTCCTTTGGAACATACAGTTTTGTGAGCTTGGCGCAAGGATAGCGACTTACTGTAAGCCCTACAGTATACACTTATAGCCAATCCGCAAGCTTGTAGATCTGCTATTTTCACAACTTAAAAAAAAAAAAAAACATTTTTTGAAGACTTCTGAGAACATTTTGGGACGTTATGGCCTACAATGACGACATGCCCAAAATAGGTTTGCCAGGTTGAAAGCGTCAAATCTTGACTTTGTCGAACATCCAGACAGCAAAAACGACGTTGTTGTGTTTCCCATTATTTCAGCTGAGAAAGCTCAAAAGCTTTCTTGTCGGGCGGTCAACACACGTCATTCTGTGTAGATGAGCCCTCAGGCAGGCAACTGCAGGGAAGTACAGGCTACTTCCCTGTCACGTTTCTAATGAGGAAACACTGCCTTTATGTTTACACCAAATTAGCTGTATTTTCTCATCGCTCCTTCCTCGCATTTTGTTTTCATCCCCAGAGGGGGTCCATTTCACAAAATCTATTCATATGCACGCAGCGTTTGGCAGAAAAACAGATACTCTGTATCCACCAAAGATTAGTTACAAGGAAAAGCAGATAAAGTTTCACGAATCCTAGGTTATTTGTAATTCCTTCCACCCCTTCTCTGTACAAATAACAACAAACAGAACCGTTGTATCCCTAGCTGTCATGGGTATGTTACGGTTTGGCCTCCCATGTGTGGAGTGGTCAAAGTCAGTGTTTCTGAAGCGATAAGTCGGCTTTGATATCTCCGCCCCACAACAAATCTGAACGGACAGACTGAGTTCTCCGAGCGGAACGTTTACAATAAAAATGAACTGCGGAAAATAAAAGCACAACGCCGTGCACAAGTAGCCCCCAACCCCCTGCTTTTTTAATCGAATGGATTCCTCATCTCTATTTGGTGGGTCTTATGCCTAGAGGTGGTTATTACTGTGGATTGGATAGCAAAATCAATGGACTGCTTGTCTGAATTTGGGTTTAGTTGAACGTTATCCCCGGCATGCCACTGGAGTGCAGTAACTGCAGGGCAGTATTGAACAGAGAAGTCTCCGTGATCGATTTTAGCCATGCCTAGTCTCCCCTTCCCTCCCTGCCTACTGTATGAGACAGTCTCTCATACAAGATAGTCTCTCAAGTAGGCGCTGCTTAACCTAACCACTTAGACTCTTTTACCAATGCCTCTCGGAGCGGACAGGGGGAATCAAGTGAACTCACCATCCTTCATTTGCTGTGCTAGAGTGTCAGGCCAGGAGCTAATGAGAGGATGAAATAAACTGTTAATATAAATAAATGGCTACAAGCTAACAGTGAGCTTGTAGATCTGCTATTTTAGGAAAAGAAGAAGGAAGTCCGCACACTGTTCTCAAGCTCCAAGAAACTCACTTTTTATTTTTGCAACGTTTCGACCTTCTAGGTCTTCATCAGGCAAATATTATAATGACATTATCATTTTGTTCCTCCTGACTCCCAGGTGTTGTACATCATCATTAGTCAATGTTTGTGTATATATATATGATGCTTTTGTCTGTCATTATAATATTTGCCTGTTGAAGACCTAGAAGGTCGAAACGTTGCAAAAATAAAAAGTGAGTTTCTTGGAGCTTGAGAACAGTGTGCAGACTTCCTTCTTCTTTTTCTTGATTCTTCCTTGATGTCCAGCACCTGGCCTAAATACAGGCGTGGGATGTGCACACAACCTTCTCTTAGATCTGCTATTTTAGACATTCAAAAAAATTAAGGTTGAAAGTGGTTTAGGTGTTTAAGTTTGGCTGTATGAAACGACTGGCAAAACACTTAAGATTGTATTGATATTTATTAATATAAAAATAAATAATAAAAAAATCAGTTTTCATTATAATACAGATTAAATATGCTATGTTAGTTCCATTGATCCAAGCTGGTACACAATCGATTGATTGACAGATGGGTGTGCCACGAACACTTTCAAGATTTTCTCGTGGGCCCTGATCCAGAAATGGTTGGGAACTGCTGACGGGGTGGAAACCTCATAATGTCCAAAGCTGTTACGTTTCAGGATTCAAATTCCAAAACAGCTAAAGTAGCAGATCTACGAGCTGCTTTGAGCTCATAGATCTGCGATTTTTGAAAAATAGCAGATCTACAAGCTCGTAGCGTGGCACTCGGTGCCGTGCTATGAGCTTGTAGATCTGCTATTTTTGATTAGCCAAAGTATAAAATAACGATTCTAGCTCAAATCTAAAATGACACAGATGGGTTCCCGGATTGAATGGGTTAATTTACGAAAAAAAAAGTTTAAATATGGAGATAGGAGATTTCTGCCTGACAGCGGTGATATGTACAGTACATCCAAAGTACACAATGTGAGGGCAGCAAAGACATGGGGGTCCACAGAATGCAGTATACTGTACGCGTATTTGACAGAGGTACAATGCGGTCTACAGACAAACCCTGCAGTTTAATGTAAATCATACCCTGCCTCATTTATATTTATAAAGTTTGCACAGCTTGGTTCGTTCGGTGCTATGGTGGTTCTCTGCTGTTTCCTTCTGTATCCAATATCGCTCTATTTTATTTATTTATGTTTTTTTTGTGTGCTGTTCTAAAATAGGGGGAAAAAAAGATGTTCAAGAGGCCTGGTCTATTTCTCGGGGCTGTTGTTGGGAAAGCATGGCGTCTGCTGCAGTGCTTAATTATACAGACAGAATGTGTGTTTGGTTGTTAATTATATAGCAGTGTTTACGTGCGTGCGTGTGCGTGTGCGTGTGTGTGTGTGTGTGTGTGTGCGTGTGAGTGCGTGTTACTTGCACTGAGCCCCTTGGGCCGGACAGGTGAGGTCGGCGGGGTTGTTGCTGAGCATGGGAGCAGCTGGATGCTTCACATCTTTCTGCCGGGGCTCACAACAACCCCGTGACGACCGCAAAGTGAGTTCAACCAAACAGCACTGCAGAATATCAAACAACGACCATTTAAAAATCCCCAGGTGACGTGCACACACACACACACACACACGCACACGGCCAAAGAATGCAAAGAGGGACATTAGGGATGTAGCGAAGTCTGTAGGCCTGGTAGAACTGTACATGCCATGCTGAACCCAAATGTTTGATGTTGCAGAAATTAAGCCTTTCAGTGAAGTTCAATCCTGACAGATTTAGTGATTCAGTATCAGGGGGCAAAAGCAGCAAACATTCGGCAGAAATAGCCGATGTGCATGTTCATAATAATGTGTCACATTGCGACACGTTGAGAGCTTGTAGATGGCTTATTTTCAGCAAAGAAATTGGGAGTGGACGGAAAAAAAAGGAGGGGACCAAATACAGACGCCCGGGGCGACCCCAGTCAATGAATTATATAGGGTTTAAGTGGATAATATGACACCACGATGAGGAATGTTGCACAATAATGGCTTGGAAATGGAAAGAGATGCATGTTCACACATTAGGAAGTTATGTGAAACCCCCCACAGCCATGCACTGGCTGTGTAGAGATGGGTGTGTGGACTGAGGGCAGGTGGACATCTGTTCCCTGTATGATCTGGCTTTGTTCAGAACCCTAGGTTTGTCTGTCTGCATGTTTTCTCTATAATTCGGTGAGGGAATGTGGGAATAGATGGCTGGTGTGGTCATTAATTTTCAAACCTGCTTCATCTAAGGAGTGTCTCTGTAAGTGCGTCGTGAGGAGGTAATAGGTAAGAAATCGCTTTGTTCAGAATCCTGTGTTAGTCTCTTTACATGTGTTTTCTTTCTTTCTAATTGGAAATGTGGGAATAGTTATTTGGTGCAGTGATTATTCTGCAAACCATTTTCATCTAAAGAGTCTCTCTGTAAAAGCGAGTTGTAAAGAAGGTAATAGGTAAGAAATGTGTTTGTTTTGAAAAAATGAAATTCTGTGCGTCTCTGAGAAGAGCTGCGCAATCATCTGAACAATCTAGCAACAGAATCGTCATCACAGGTGACACATAACACTTAAAAAGATTAACATATTCGAGACAGTAAATTGTTTCGTATGATGCCACAGTTGTCTCCCTCAAATATAAAGTGCTAATACACTGTATTGTGTCCCAAATAAGTGTATTGCAGACTCGCAAAAACAATACTGAAATGTTTAATTTCTCCCTCCATGTCGTTGGTGTCCTAACCCCATGGCGTTGCCCAATTCTGTAGAAAAGCACTTAATATCACACCCAACCGCTCTCCTACTGTTGACAGGCTGAAAAACATTTACTGCTGCGCTAACGGGCAAATTTTTTCATTTGGTGCGTACAGCTGCTTGACTCGCTCCTGTTCCCTCAGCCATCTGTCTGGATCAATGTGCAGTCTGACAAACTCTTTTACTTTCATCCTTTTACTGCTCTTTTGTCCATGTTGTCCAAAAATTAGGAATCGGTGAATATGATCACAGCAGCCTTTGAGCTAATGAGGACACAATGATCCGCTGTGTGGGTGCAGTGTCATCGGGACTGTTCAGACCGCATTCCGTTCTAAAAGTGTCGGAGTCCCCAGTAATTGTATAAAACTTCTCAAAACATCTCACAAGATAGATGAAAGAGAGAGAGAGAGCTCTGAGACAACTACTGTCTCTTTTTGTTTGGCAATTGTGACGCAATGCATCTGCAAACACAACACATCAACTGGAGATGAATCTGAGACTTGTATTAATTGTCCTTGTCATGTAGGAGCTACGCTGTCATTTTTATGCACTCAGTGTCACCAGCAGAAACTCCGCACTGTAAATCATTGTCACATTATTTCAGAGTCTTTGAGACGTGTCACACATATTTATGCTTCCCGGGGTATGAAAGGAAAAAGCACACAGCTGTAATGTGGAGATTACGCCTCTTGCTCACCTTGATTGATTAAAAAGTTCTGCCCAAACTAAGAAAGTTGATTGGCACAGCCAGCATGTACATTTTTTTTTTTTTTCCCTCAGCATTTCTGCTTTTTTTTTTATTGATAGTGACAGTGAGACAGGAGAGGTAGGAATGAATGGGGATGACAATGCAGCAAAGAGCCTCCGGTCAGATTCAAAGCCGGGCCAGCTGCGGGACGGCCTGTAGCCTTATTTATGTGGTATGCGCTCTTACTTGGTGGAGCCACTGGGGCGCCCCCAGCCAGCATGTAAATGTGACTTCAGATTGACAGACGCGATCCTATCGGGCACCGGGTAACGACTCATCGAAATTTTGTGGTGTGGTTCAGGGGGGAGGTGGCGTGGCTGACCTGCTGGCAAAGCGCTCCTTAGAATTACCAATCAGGAAGTTGTTAATAAGGTCCTTGAGAGAGCGGCTCCGGGGGCCACAGCACTCATTAGCAGCTACCGAGATCCATCCAGAGGTCTCACATGCAACGAGGGAACGATGAACAGACATCACTATCCCCTCGCAAGGGTCGTCCTCATCTGAATATGCAAGAGATGGCGCAATTAGAGCTGAGAGGACGTTTTTCTAATGGCGAGAAGCAGCACCTTGTTAATTGCAAAAACATCCAGCCTATGGGTTTTGGCTGTGTGTGTGTGTGTGCGTGTGCGTGTGCGTGTGTGGGGTAAGCTTTAAGTGGCTACATCAGGTGCGACATTCTTTATCATTCGGCAGGCAAGCAAGAGAGAAAAGGGAGCAGAGGGAAGGAAAGAGGAATTGAGGTGATATGAAGAGACAGGTGGAAAGAGGAGATGAGAGCAGTGGAAAAGGAAATATCTTTAAACAGGGAGCAATTTAGATGAGTCACCCTAAGAGACGTAGTAATAGTTGTATTTGTACACCGATGCCCAATTTTACGCATTGGCCGTCGAAAGATTAACGCACGACAAAGCGCTCCATCGCATTCAACGTCAAACACCAGCAGCATGCGAGTATGCAAAGGTCAGTGAATAACAACCTGTCCTACACGTCTTCATGACGGCACTCCCTGGGTGTCGGTGCAGGAACTTCCAGTTACACTGCAGTCAATTACAGTGACGTGAGGGAGGAAGTGACAGCAAGGAGACAGCTCTCTTATCACTGTCCTTCTGTTGTGGCCACTTTGAAAGAAGGGGAGCTATTTGTCTGGCAGGAAAGGTATGCTGGAGGGGAGAGAGAGAGAGAGCCTGGCTTTTATCTTTGCCGGAGAGAGAGAGAGAGAGACAGAGAGAGAGAGAGAGAGAGAGAGAGAGAGAGAGAGAGAGATGGGGGAGAGGGAATATACGCGAAATGTACTGCAGGCAGCATATTTCAGAGGCAGGAGAAAAGCAAGGAGGAAAGGACTGTTAAGAGATTTGGAGTAACAGTGAGGCAGGTAAATGGCAGGAAAGAAACAAGCCTTTGCAGGCAGGCAGCCGGGGACAATGGCCAGACAAGGCATTCTGCTGTGATATTTGCCTGGGCACGGTTGCACGCGCTTAATGTGCAACATCAATCACAACGTTGCCCACCGCACAGCGTGGCAACTTTTTATCGCCACTCATTAAAGTAAGTGCAGATATTTTATGCATCGGTTGAATTGCAAGGGGTTTTTCATGCTAATTTCCCTTGCTTTAGATTTGTTATTCATCATCTTCCCGAGCAAGCAGGATCCCGTGCACAAATAAAGGCGGAGAGGAGACTCTGCTGCGGTTTGATGAATCTGGCTGCCATGCGCTGAAGCCTCACATCTTTTCTACGGCAGCTTAACCCATTAAGACCTGAGGCAGCGTCTAAAAAATTCAAAATCCAACAATTTTTCGGAAAAAAATATAAAAAAATAATTTTCAAAATGTTTCAAAAATAGCAGATATACAAGCTCGTAGCGCGGCACTCGGTGCCGCGCTATGAGCTTGTATATCTGCTATTTTTGAATAGCCAAAGACATCTAAAGTGACACAGATGCGTTCCAGGTATCAATGGGTTAAGAGTCTATTTAGCAAGCTCAGGAATTTTACATATGTTTAGTGAAAGCGTATTATGTATTACGGCCCCAAACCCATCTACAAAGGAACAACAGTATTGGAGTCTCAAAAATAAATAATGTTTTACATTCAATTCAGCTCCTCTTTCTATTTTTTTCACCCTCTTTTTGCCCAATTTATTCGTCGCCAAGCCCTCCATGTGTACAGTACTGCATTCTCTGTCACTGCCAACCCCCACTGTTGGCCTGGGGGAGGGTGTGTGTGTGTGGACTTTCACATGCCACCTCCATCACTCATGCAGTCGTTAGTCGTTTCTCCTGACAGTCTGGAGTTTCACCACAAGCTTCCCACCCCGTGAACACAATGGAGCGCCCGGCCAAGCGCATTGCTCAGCAGGCCTGGAATCGAACCAAGACCTCTGCGTTGGTGGTGGGCAAGGGTTTATACCGCTACAGGTTTTGCCCACGACATCCAAATTCCATTTTCTTTATTGAACAATAATGTACTGTTACTGTACAACACATTTATTTTGGTGGCATCAATCTTTTTTTTTTTTATAATTTTTTTTATGCCACGATTTTGTAACCCTTTTTCACCCGGTGCCAATTATCTAAGTGATCCTGGGCGCTACACTCCCGCCGCCAGCCTAGGGAGCCCAGAGCCGAGCTCATGCCTCCTTCAATGCATGGCGAGAGCCAACTGAGCTTCTTGTCACCTGACAGGGGGGAGTTTCCCCGGTTGGACGTAGCGCGTGGAAGGAACAGGATTACTGCATGTTAGGAGACACGGGGAGAACATGCAAACTCCACACAGAGTAGGCCCTTTCGCCAACCCCACCTAGGGTATGGGCGCTGACGACGTGGAGGAGAAGACACGCCCCCAGTGCTGGTGGCATCAATCTAGTGCAAAGAAGCGATAAAGTGCATAGAATACAGATGATGATGAATAATAATTGATGAAAAAAAAGGACAGGAGCTGCCTGGCCATTTTAGTAAATAACAGAACCACGTTCGGGAAGCACCACCTTTGTGTTTCCCACGTCTTACAACTTTGAAGTCAAACGATCTTGGTCTCTTCTTCTTTTATTATTTCCGCTCCCTATTTTCCCTTCTCTCCTGCATCCAAGTCTGACGAGATTACTTAAATGCCAAGGCCTGAGAATACCACTGAACTTGTGAACTTTGCCCCAAATATCTATCCGGGAAAACCATTTTTCTTCCCTTGTGAAAGAGTTTGCAGATGAAAGGGAGGCTGGACTCGAGGGTTGAATTGGGTTCTGGGTCCACTCCCAGTCTTTGAATTTCAAGCTTTTGCCTCGCTGGGGCTTTTTTCCGGTTTCAAGAATGTAAGATATGGGAATTGAATCTGATGTTCGGTTTTAATAGATTTTTTTTCCATGACTGAACTTGAGCAGTGAACACTCATTAGAAACATGGGCAGCGATCTGAGCACTGTTAATCCGCCGCTTAAAAGGACAGTGTTTAGCCTTTGAAACTGACAGATATTTGCTCTCATCCTTCCCTTCTGAAGATGCCCTTTAGCCTTATTACGATTGCATTCAAAAATTACAAAAAGGGTATATCCCAGCCAGACATGAAATGATGTTAACCTTGGAATATTTAACAGATGGTGCTGTAATCTAATTTTCTGACAATTGGCAGCCCTGCATAACTGTAGAAAGTCTGTTTCTAATACCGTCACAGTGGCATTCTCATTGTTAATTAACTCTAGATTGTAAACATTTATCACTTTTGGGTCCCTTTTTACACTCTTGGCAATTAAATGAACACAGACTATTCTACTGTGTGTGTACTTGAGATGAGACGATGTTCAGTGCACAGCTGCACAGAATGCTCCACAGCTTGGGAAACCAAAATATTTAGCGTGCATAGCACCACCATGCATTAAATATAGCTGGCCCAGGCTGTTTATCATACTGAAGAGGATACCTCTGAATATTGAACAGCTTTGTCCTTCACAAAGTTACCCGCTGTGGCCCTGATAAAAAGGCAATTAGAAATGGTTAAACTAATGAATTCAAAGGACATCTCCAGAATGCCTCTTCAAGTGCTTTAGATACACAGAGTAAGAGAGTGATCTTGGCTGTGCCGTGGTGACCTCAAGCAGCACTATATACCTGCCTCCCTGCAAGGCAAACTCCAGCTCTCATCTGTAATCTATTATTCATAGCGAAGAGGCAGAGAGGAAGACTGGAAAAGGCAGATAAACTCGGCCCGTTTTTCTCCAACCACCCCCACCTGATATCCCCCCATTATCCAGGAGCCATTGTGTGGGAACATAAACGGAATGATTGCCTTTTGTTGTGAACTGGAAATTTTGTATTCTGTGCGGTATCTGAAGCCGGACTTGCCATTCCAAGCACACAAGCTTCCGACCGGCGGTGGTATTGTGCAAATAATGATGCATGGGGAAGGATCAAATTAAAATTTATCAGCTTCAGGTTGGCATCCATCTCGAAATCTATTTCTTACAGATTAAAAATTGAAAAGGCAATGAGGCAAAAGGAAGGCACATTGGTGTTTGTGTGTGAATTTGTTGATTATTTTTGACCAAATGACAGCTTGTGCGGTGAGTCTATCAGGCTATTGATCCTGAGGCTAAGGTGCTAGATGGTATTTCTGTGTTGATTCCTTGATGCATCGTCTAAAATCTGCTTTCTCAATGAACAAACACACAACACTGATACGCGCACGCACACACGCACGCTATTGGCTATTTTCGAATAGCCGAAGTATATAATAGCCTGAAGTGGTTAATGTAAGTTTTAAGCTAAATCTGCAAAGTAGGCTAACTAATAACTAAAGCTGTCAAATAATTGCAGTGGAGTAAAAAGTACAACATTTGACAGAGTTTTTTTGGCAAAGGGTTAGGGTTATAGTCAAAGTAAAGTCAAAGTACCTCAAAATTGTACTCAAGTGTACTTAATCACTTGAGCCCCATATGGTTGACTGGAGTCCCTTAGGGCTCTATAGTGTCTTTTCTGTTTTCTGTTATTATAACTAGACCATACCCGGTCGACGCATCCGTGGGGGGATATGCGCACATGATCTGGCAACCCGGGAGGCGACATTCTTTCACACATAAACGCTAATAAGAAGCTGAGATTTGATGAAATTGAAAAACGGGCTTCACAATTAAGTTCAGATGGTAATGGTCAATGGCTGTGTGCAAAATCAGAGCAATTGCTCCAGCCACTGAGGAGAACCGGGAGGAGAAGCGGGTAGCTTCACCACTACAGACAGTCACCACTACAGACAGAGGTTACTAGAATTATAGTAGGATAGCTGATCCACAAGCTCACAATATGAGCTTGTGGATGATATTTTCCTGGGAAGGCCTTCCCCACAATAAGGATGCTGGGGTTTAAGTGGTTATGTAAATGTACGTATTTACTCCCCTGCTCATAAGTCAAACCACTGCAGGACAGATGCTTTTCTAAAATATTGCTTTTATCCAAAGTCTGTAAAGAAAGCCGGGATGGCTGTCTTCACGGGACTGTGTTTGACGTCAATCAAACACAGTCAAAATGCGGGTCAAGTGTTAACCCGTTGCCATCTTTGCTGCCGACGATACACCACAAACTCACAAGCTCTGCAGATTTAGGTGTAAACATGATGGTTCAGTATATTGGTCATTCCAGAATTGGAGGACACCCCCCCCCCCCAACAGAATCTAAATATAGTTGTAGAAAAAAGGCTTTCAAATAGTATTTAAAATATCAAATAGTTCTCGAGTATCCCTAGAATGGCATTTTTCTTGATGACCAAATGTCAAATTTTAAACAGTTTTTTTTTTCAAAACGTTCCATTATTTTCAGCCTTGATTGAGTGTGTCGCTCTAACCAGCACATCACGGTTACTCATTTTATCAGAATAATGCGCCGTTCACACCAAGCACCATAACTGTAACGATAACTATGAAGATATATAGTTTGGAAAATCATTATAACTTAAATCGATGCCATGGCAATTCTACACCACAACTATAACATAGACAATGGTGAATGGTGTTCTTCTGTCTTATATTATCTAAGTTGTTCCTTTATATTTGACGGCAGCAGTATATTAACATTATATCATTACAGCTAGCACCTTTTCCTGAGAAAAAGGTAAATTTAGCTTTGATTTGCAACACGGCACTGTTACTTGCAATCCTGTTACTGTAATTGCATGTTCTTCAGTTCACTCAGCAGGGACACTCTATTATCTCCAAGTTTCTTTTAACTCCATGCAGAGTGCAGACTGCATTTTGATGATCTTAAGCTGGTTTTAAACTCAAAAGACAAAATCAAAGCTATTTATTTCTTCAGGTTGGGCTCGCAGCCTGCTGTTGGCAACGTCTCCAGCTCTGATGCAAAGTGTATTGAATTGAAGTGTCTTCTTATAAAGACCTAGAAATCTGTCTGGATTAAATCTTAGTTTTGAAATACACGTTGACTACCTTGTGAAAAAGATTAAATTGGACAAATATAGTACATGTTATTTTTATTATAAATAAGACTATTATAAGATAAAATAAGATTATTCTTTACTGCTATGAAAAATCTGGTTGTAACTGAATTTCTCCCAAAGTTAATTATGTGTACATGCCTCTGCTACCACTCTCTAGTCTATAGACACACATACATCTTCAAGTTCAAGGACTAGCTTCAAGTTTCAATGCAAATATGTCTATGTAGATGAGCGTTTCACGCTTGTCCCTAGCGCCGTGAAACTAGACAACTAAAAGTGTAGTTTCAAATCTGGTACAATACCAGCTGAACTTTGAAGCTAATGTGAAGCTATGCACTAGCCAATCACAGCACCCCTCTCCCCCATTTCTGGGCACACCGCTCCGGGGAAAGAAAATGTTCTTTCCGTCTGTCAGAGACGGACCGCACCGCATTAAAACCCGGAAATGCACAGTTGCTTCTATTGACTTGTTAATTTGTGTATATAACACATACCTTTCCCAGCGATTCTCTTAGTTACACCAACATTGTTCTTGTGAAGCAGTACATTTATGCTTATTTATTAAAGGTTCTATGACATTCATTTTCACTTTTTTTTCTTTTTATGTTTTTTTGGGGGGTTTTATGACCTCAATTACACCCAAAAATTACACCTTTGAACATTCAGTGAATTTTCTGTGGTCTGGGGTTTTCTGAATAATTAGGCTGAAAAGTAATCTGAGTTTGGCCCTTGGATAGTGAAGTCACAGGCCATTAATCCCACCCACTCTCCTCCTCGCCCCTCCCCTCCCCTATCCTTTCCTTTGGGTGGGGGGGGGGGGGGGGAGCAGCGGTGATGATTGACAGGCAAAATCCATCAACAGCGACACCCTCAGGCAAAGATTTATTTTTTCATTGCAGTTGAAAAGGCTTTAGAAATGTGAGAGAAAAACACCTGCAATGGCTCACTAGAGTGGAATTTTCAGTTTAGACTTTTTATCCACGTTTGAAGGACCATGACAAAGACCTTTAATGTGTTGTAAAACTGAATGTCATGAAACCTTTAAGATTATAGAGCTTGTGTCATTTTGACAGCAGGCTCTCCACCATTGAGCTACCTTTGCACAGGTACTTTGCTTTGCACGGATGCTGCTCTGCTGTAATAGAAATCCAACTTTTTGTGTAAAAGATTTTAACTTGCAGCAAAATAAAGTATAGATTCCTTATCGAATCTCTTAGTTACACCAACATTGTTCTTGTGAAGCAGTTGGTTTAAGCTTTACTTAGTGAGATTATACAAATCACGTCATTGTCAGTGTAATTTCTCTGCCTGTCAGTCTGTGTGCTGGCTCCATGAGTGAGCACAGTGGCTCCCGCTGGTCACGGAGAGACTCCCCAGACAGCAGACAGCGGGGGGGGGGGGGGGGGGGGGGGGGGGGAGTACAGACGTTCAGGTCATTTGGCAGCTTATATATAAACAATCTATTCATTTTTCAGCGGATAAATAGGTCATGTAGTCGCCTAATATTTGTCTCACATCTACAGCTGCTAGTTTACATTTTTGATTCACCACAACATGCAGGCAACACAGCTGCCACTCGTAACCTTGGACACGCCCAATGATTGCGCTTAGCGTCATGCTTTTGCGTCACGCTTTTATGTCTGAATTGCGCGTTGCACTTTATCTCAAATGATAAATCCCTTTCACACTGCTGTCATCTGTACGACAGGGCAGGTCTGACTTCATTATCCATAAAATGATGGCAGTCCAACCACCACAATCCCTGTCCAACAGCCCTGGCGGAGTGGACGGTACAGTTCTGCAAAGTCAGACAAATGACTCTGTGTGTTGTGATAATTATTAATCATTATACATTTACACAGGGCGATTGTTTGCTGAGCACCTTAACGATCCGCAAATTTTGCATTCACAGATGATAAATTGTTACGAGAAACATTTTACATGTTGCTGTCAGGGAATTAGCACAACAATAATCCAATCATCGAGGTCTGCCCGAAGCAACCCGACCATTAAATATACATCTGCATGATCTCGACAATGTAGCCAACAAGTGCATGCGTGCCAAATTCCCATATCTGGAAAAGGCGCTCTGCAGTTCCTCACGACTTGCAAGTGAGAGAGATCAGTAACTCGATAGGTTTGGCATTGGTCTCCGATTTGCATTCGCACAGAATGTTAAAAGCGTAACATCTTGAGGGGAATGCGGTGCCCCGTGGTGCTGAGATACTGTACCGTGCTACGCTGATTGTTAACCCATTAAGGCCGGGAAGGGAATGCATGTGTGTCATTTTAGATTTCCTTGGCTATTCAAAAATAGCAGATATACAAGCTCATACCGCGGCACCGAGTGCCGCGGTATGAGCTCGTAGATCTGCTATTTTTGAGAAATCGTGAAAAATGTTTGCAAATCTTTGAATATATACATTTTTAAAGTGCAAAATTTGGACTCAAATCTTTGATTCTGGGGGTCCCTGGAACACAATATTTTGAGATATATAATAATTTTTGAGGTCCTTGACATGAAAATGTTTGGGAACCACTGATATAGCAACATACATTTTTTTTCAAAAAACTGTTTGACAGAAATCAAAACACAGATGCGTTCCCGGTCTTAATGGGTTAAGGAGAAAAACACAAGCCTTTGTTGTACATTTCTTTTATCCGTCACAGGTTCCGTTCCCCTATTCCCCTACATTACAGTGTGGCATTCCAAGGCCTTATTGACTACAACCAGAGTAGATCAGCAAATTGCCTCTGCATTGTTGCCCGGCACAGATCCCGTGAACTTTTCACATCACAAGGCACTTGAATTATCACTGGGGGAGGCTACAGGTATTCAATCTCCAACCCGAGACCACCGGGTAATAGACATAGGGGCTGAGGTATTATAATTGAAAGGTCCCCCCTCAATAGCGATAAATAATGAAGTTTCCCTAGGGGCCATTAGGGCTTGGAAGGGGAGTGTGTGTGTGTGTGTGTGTGTGTGTGTGTGTGTGTGTGTGGCATGGAGGGGAGGGGTTCTCACATACACACTCAGGCTCAGCCTGTTAACCTCCCATTGAGCCATGGAGGGGGGATATTATACGGGTGTGGTGCAAACACAGGAGGGAGGGTCATTCCACTCAGCTTCATTATGAATCACCCCGGAACAGGTCAGTCAGTGTGTAATGGAATTGTATTTACCAAGCGAAATGTTTGGTGTTGCGTCGGGATATTACAATAATGGTCATAAACAGACTTTATTGTGTAGCCAGTGCATTAGTTAGTTTGTCCGCCTGCGAAAGGGGGGTGGATATTATACTGTATTATGAATCCAGACTTTTTCTTTTCTGACACGTAAACATAAAAGTATTTAATACCTCACACTCAAACGGGTGGCAGTGGCTCAGGGGTAGAGTGGCCGGTAGAGCGGCCCGGATGGTGAACCGTGAGGTTCCCATTTCGATCCCGGGTTCACCCCCAGAGTTAGTGTCGAAGTGTCCTTGAGCAAGACGCTGAACCCCTAATTGCTCCCGATGAGCAGGTTGGTGCCTTGCATGGTTTCCTCCGCCATCGGGTGTATGAATGAATGGGTGAATGTAATGCACAATCTATGTAAAGTATCTATATAAATGCACCATTTACCAACTGTAGCCTACATTCATTGTGTAGCCAAAACATTTAGTAATTTGTGGCAGAGGTGATATAATTTAATATGAATGCAGATTCTTCTTTTCCCCCAAAAAATGGGCATCACTGCCATAGGACATATACTGTAGTCACATGTCAGCTTAATGATCATACATGGTACACCTCAGACAAATTAACAGTTCATCAGCTCCATCCACACACATGCAGCTTCAAACAGTAATCCTCCTCCTGGCCAAGTGAAGGATTTCTATGTCTTAATTACACCGCAATTGGCCCGCTGCACTGCGGAGTGAGCCGGAGCCACGGGGAGACGGGGGACTCAACTGAGACATACACAGACAGTTGGTGACAGGAGCCAAGGGAGTACGCAGCAAGCACGCCTAGAATGACAGCAGAGAGAGAGAGAGAGAGAGAGAGAGAGAGAGAGAGAGAGAGAGAGAGAGAGAGAGAGAGAGAGAGAGAGAGAGAGAGAGAGAGAGAGAGAGAGAGAGATTGCCCAGAGGATTGGGAGTAGAAATTCTTGAGAGATAGCTCAAGGGAAAATCCCTTAAGGTGCATATGGCGGGATTGAAGCGTCCATATGCTGGTGTGAAATAGAAGCTATTCGGAATGTTGCTGTTGTTGTTGCTCTGTTGTCCCTCTGCTCTTCCGGAGACATTGTTTATTGGCTGATTGGCCGGTTTCATTTTGTGCAAAGCCTCCCACCACCACCACCCCCCCTGCCCGCCCCCCCCCCACGTCCCCCAGGAATGCAGACAATGGCTCAGACAGAGCGGCTATGCTACAATAGCTGATACACTGGGGACAGAAATGTCATGGACAATGTGCGGATGGAGCTATTGTGATTTGTTTGTTGACTAGACGCGAGCGTGTTTGCTTACATCTGAGAATGCTGCCCGTTTTGTGTGTGTGTGTGTGTGTGTGTGTGTGTGTGTGTGTGTGTGTGTGTGTGTGTGTGTGTGTGTGTGTGTGTGTGCGTACTGTACCAGTATACCCATGTTTTGCGTTATACATTGTTAAACACGGACAGTGATGGATTGTCATCTGCTCAAGTCTTAACTCTTTAAGACCGGGATCGCATCTGTGTGTCATTTTTAGATTTCTTTGGCTATTCAAAAATAGCAGATCTGCTATTTTTGAAAAATCATGAAAAGCTGTGCAAATATTTGAATTTTTTTCTTTTTTTGGCGGACATTTGTAACTCAAATCTTTGCTTCTGGGGGTTCCTGGAACTAAATATTTTACAAATGTTCGCTTTTTTTGAATAGCCAAAGAAACCTAAAAATGACACACAGATGCGTTCCCGGTCTTAATGGGTTAACGCACTGCAGACCAACACCCAAGCAGGGTTTTCTTTCTATAATATGAGCTGGCTGGCAGTAGAGAGGTGCGTCTCGTGACTGCCTCTGTGGAGAGAGTTCACTCACACGGCCGAGGGCAGTGACCCTCGAAGCCACAGTCAGCGGAGCACCAGCGGTGCTGCTATAGTGTAAGAAAAAAAAAACTATTCATATTCGTATCTGAAGTCTGGTGTGATGATGGCCAATGCCAACGCTTGCCACAAACAGGGTTGCCAGATCTGCTTATTATAACGTTCAAAATGAGAGCTGAGCTTGTAGATCCACTATTTTCACTATTATCCGTTGTACAAGATGAGGCTTAAGTTGTTATGACACTGTCCTCCAAGCCTACTCTGTGTATGCTTACGTGTGAACCCGACTCTCTGTTGCTCATGCCAGCAGTATCATGATGATGACAGTGGAGTGTGACGTCAATGACATTGTAAACCACAGTCACCCACATAAACCACTCGCCTCATGCTCAGCGTTGCCAGATTCTGTGAGAGAAACAAGCAACCAGGTCTAGGAAAACCAGCCCACAAGAAGCGACTATGGGCCACACATGTGCACTTTAACATATACATCAGCTATTTGAAAATAGCAGATCTACGAGCTCACAACGCGTCGCGACGCGTTGTGAGCTTGTAGATCGGCTATTTTCAAATAAAATCTTGCGGGGAAATTATAATAAGCAGATCTGGCAACCCTGCACATAAACCACTCGCCTCATGCTGGATGTGATGATCGACTCAGCATCGGTCAGCAGCATTGCAGTTTCCTTGTTCTTGTTGTTCTTGTTGTTATTGTTGAGAGAGGACGACGTCCTGACAGTAAACGTTCCCTCGCTTTATATATCTGTCCATTTACAGCCGACCCTGATGAAATATGTGCTCGCTTTGCTATCCCTCTCCTGAATATTTCTCATCTTACGTGACGTTTTAAAGGGACTCCTTTGCAGTCTGTCTTGCAGATTTGTCATAAAAGATTTATCATGTGGTTCTCAAGATCCACATGGGAACGTCATGGTTCTCAGACTTCATGTGGCCAGCCTGTGACATCAGTCATCTATGACAGTGGTTCTCAACCAGTGGTCCGGGGACCACCAGTGGTCCTTGAGGGGGTACCAGGGGGTACCCAGCTAAATTTGTTAACATAGCGTCACACTCATTTTAACCACTTAGCTTTGGCTAAATTGTGCACACAAGCTATATCTATTAGTAATCTCCTGTAATGAGAAATTCAGTCAATGTTTGTTCCCTGCCAGCTTAAGCATTAATATCTCACAAATAAATCACATTTTGTTTGAGAAATGAGAAATTAAAGCTCAATTTCCCCATTCCCGTTGCTGCTCATTTTGACATTTATCGTTTTTCCACCTGCCTTATGGACCGTGGTTGTTTTGTCTTGGCTCGGGAACAAAACTCCATCCGAGGTTTTATTTTGAGGGCAAGCTTTTTTTATTTAACCATTGTGGTCTCTGGCAGATACAGCAGTCTACGGAAGCATGAAGGTATTAAATTAAAGCGTGAGGAATCAACCATGCAGCTGCCACAATGCCCCCTGGGAAATATAGTCAAAAATGGAAAGTGTTTCTGGGGGATAATATCTGTAGCGTCGGCGGCTCATTGACTTCAAGCCTGTTAGCTACTTCATTAGCTTTTTTAGCTAGAACAGTTTTCAAAGAACCCTGTTAGGCCTAACTGTCGCGCAGTGTTGGCGCCACACTATCTTACTTATAATTAATGGCCTGAAAACTTTATATCAGAATCCACAATGTGTGTTGTTATGACATATAATAGAAATTGATGGTGATTAACTCTAAGTAATTCAAAATCCCCCAAAGATTGTTGTTTTGGCTGAGCCACTCAGGCAAGGGGACCAAACCAAGGGTACGTCCTAGTTTTGAGGGTGTTATATGGCAGAGCCAGCTATTACAATCCCTTCCTTGCCAGTCACCTCAGGCAGCAGTCTTGGGTTCTATTTTAAGAATACTAATTGATGAACAGGGTCTTTTTAAGTGAGATCCTTCAGCTTGACTTGCCATGTATTTTGAGGGGATTGCATGGGCAACAAATAGTAGAAAAACAGGTCTTATATAACTGTTCTTTCAAGTGACATTGTCTCTAATAATTGAATATGGCATAACTAATGTACTCTAATTTGCTCTAATTGAATTTGACCGTGCAGTTTGACTAGGGCAGATAAGCATGGTGGCCATATTCATCACCAGTGAACATAACAATGCAGCAGTCTTTGACAAACCAACATGTAGTCTACATAATCATACACCTGGGATGCCCATTGCCCACATATATTGTTTACGTTGCCTTTTTAACCCATTAAGACCGGGAATGCATCTGTGTGTCATTTTTAGATTTCTTTGGCCATTCAAAAATAGCAGATGTACGAGCTTGTAGATCTGCTATTTTAGAAAAATCGTGAAAATGTGTGCAAATCTTTGAATATATATATTTTTAAAGCGAACATTTTTGACTCTCTTACAGGGACTGGGGGTCCCTGGAACAAAATATTTTGAGATGGGGGTCCACGGCCATATCATTTTTGAGATCCACTGATATTATAGCAAATATGTTTTTTCAAAAAACTGTTAGGATTTAGAAGACATTTTGTGGAATCCCTAGAAGCAAAGATTTGAGTTACAATTGGTTGCTTTAAAAATATATATATATTCAAAGATTTGCTCACATTTTCACGATTTTTCAAAAAATAGCAGATCTACAAGCTCGTAGAGCGGCACTTGGTGCCGCGCTTTGAGCTTGTATATCTGATCTTTTTGAATAGCCGAAAGAAATCTTAAAATGACACACAGATGCGTTCCCGGTCTTAATGGGTTAAGTCACCAGTAGGACATCTTACACGTTACAATTGGTTTTCATTTCATTAGAACTTGACATACTGTCCAGTAATGATGGTACTACACTAGGCACACTAAGTACAGTAGGTGGATATTGTAAGCAGCCTTGTTTGTAAATCACGCAAAAAATGCACGCCACAAATTGAAATAAGTCTGCATACATTATTGCTTAATGTGCTGTTTATTATGGCCAGTAACAAAATGTCCTTGCTTAATGTTTGTTTAATGGAGTATTAAACGGGTTGCTGTGAGAGAGTGTAAACTGACTGTCGTATGCCAACTCTCCAGTGTCTCTCCAACACTCCTCCATTGTTGCTTCATATATCGCAGAGAGACCGGTCACAGTCGGGACAAAATGTGTTCATTCAAAAACACATCTGACAGGCAGTGCAATGATGGTCATAAGAAAACAAGACTTTTTGTCTAAAAGCCCCACTAGTGGGGGCATGCTTCTCCTTACACCCAAGTCCCACACCTTCACTAGTGTGGGCTGAAAAAGTTTAAAGAGGTGGTGCCATGGTTTTGCACTTTTTCTGTTTTTCATGTGTCTATGAGGTTGATAGAACTTCATTAAGCCCCCTGGTGGTGTTTTATGTCTTCTCTGACTATTTTGAGTTTCTTCGTGGAGGCTGAAACCTTGAGGGTCAAACGTGCCAATAGAAAAACAGCCATTTAATGACACAGTAAAATGATACCCTCCCCCTCATTATCATAACACAACAGGTGTGGGCATGAGGAGGAGGAGGGACTAGGACAGGTGGGTGGTGCTAAGGTGGTGGAGGAGGTGCTAAGGTGAGAACCAGGTATACTTAATGAACTGGAGGCGTGTCCACATAAAAACATAATCACTGAAAATCACGGCACCCCGTCTTTAACATTATTTACAGTGCCAGAAATTCGGGGCGTGTACTACCGTATATGTGACCCAGTGCGACAATGGTGCCTCGTCATGCAGCTGCCCACTTTACAGAAGACATGTCTTTAATTCATCTAAATGACAGAACTGAAATCAGCGTTTATGAAAATAATGCATAAATATCAATTCAGGTGATTTCAAGGAAGACTCAACATGTTGATAGATGTGTCAGATAATCACGTAGTCTGTCTTTCATATGAACATGCAGTGACATTGCAAGATTAATGCCTTGCTTGTCATTAAGTCCAAACAAAAGTAAATTAACTACAAATTTTAAGTTTAAACCATCCTGGTTTTAAAATTAAAGTGTCACTTGTCTTCTTCATTTCCACGAGAAAAAGAGATGGCAGAGACATTAACTCCAGCAGAAAACAGAAAGAGTTATTTCTCATATTGAGCTCCAAGGGAATTCAAATGCAATGAATTCGGGGAAAGTGGTATTTTTTAATCACAATTCTCTAGATAGGGAGAGCAGCTGCTCATGTTTCAGACTGATGAATAACATGATAGAAGTATTGGGGAGGTGTTGAACTAAACTAAAAACTTTAAATTGACCCTCAAATCAGAGCTCACTATGTTTTGATTCTTTAAAAGTTCTATGATTCAAATTAAGTATTAGTGGAGCAAATCCACAATTATGAATATGTTGTGTAAAGTATTAAATAAATATATACATTTGAAGCATACATTATTTTTCCAAATACCTATTTTGGGCTGAGAAAGTGTGAAAATCTTTCTTTGAAGGCATTTTATTTACAACATTTTTTTTAACAATCACACACTTCTATAATATTGTATTCCAAAACAGTTTTGTCAGTCTTACTGCGTGATACCTCAGTTTGTAGGTCTGATCCTCTACTTTCATTTTCAATCATATCCCATTTACTGTGTCTAGTGTATTCACTGGAACACAGATTCTAAATAGCTGCAAGTACCTTTAAAGGAGACACACCATGAATTTCACTTTTTTTAATTTTTTTGGTATTTTTTGGGCTCCCCAGTGTCTCTTGTACCCCAAAAAATATTTTTTTTTAACATTCAGTCATTCATTCTCATTTCAGAGATTTTCAGAATGGGCGTGTCTAAACAGGCCATCTCAGAATGGCAAGTTTGCTTACCTCACCAAACTTTCTGCCCATGTATTTTGACAGACAGAATTGCTCAGTACCGCAGTACAGCGCCCCTCTGCCCAACAGGACGTTTTGGTATTGCAGCTGAAAGTGCTTTATAAGCCTGAGAGAATTGACTTGGGATGAGTATATCTGAGTGTTGATTTAGGCTCAAACCTTTTGAAAATGGTTTGAGGGACATACACCATATGATATTAAATATCAAATATTTTTTTTAAATTCATGGTGTGTCTCCTTTAAAACAGAAAACATAGCGCCAGGCTAGAGGAAAGGCCATTGGGCCAATTAATTGTTAGCGTTCAATCTTTTTGGGGGCGTGTGTGCAGCAAGGTTCATGGAAAGGTGCCAATTAGATTTTTTTTAGGTATCCTGCGTGCAAGTGGACATTTTGGATGAAAGGGCGAGTAACCTACGTGGCCTCCAAGATCAGTAGGCTTCATCCTCCAGGGAGAATGGAGGTGAAAATCTAATTCCATGGCGATCCAGTCAGTAGCAGTGGTGGAAAACGTACTCAAATGTTTTACTTAAGTGAAAGTATCAATACTGCAATGTAGAAGTACTCTTTTACAAGTAAAAGTCCGGAATAAAACATTTACTTAAGTAAAAGCACAAAAGTATTGGGATCAAAATGTACTTAAAGTACCAAAATTAAAAGTACTAAAATGTTTGAAAATAGCAGATCTACAAGCTCACAGCGCGTCGCGATGCGACGCGTTGTGAGCTTGTAGATCGGGCTAAAAAAAGTGGTTTATGGCTGTTTTAATAATGTAATAATTTATATCTGCAAAGTAAATAATTGTAGCGGAGTAAAAGTACAATATTTGCCTCTGAGATGTAGTGGAGTAGAAGTAAAAGTATAGACAATTGGAAATACAGACAGACAGACAGACAGACAGACAGACAGACAGACAGACAGACAGACAGACAGACAGACAGACAGACAGACAGACAGACCAGCCGACAGCCATCCTTAGAGCCAAAAAAAAAGAAGATCACGAGTGCTTTTGCTAGAATTTGCTCATACCTTTTTTTTCTCTACTCTAAGTAAGGCTGTTATCTGTCCTTCACAACATTCTCTCCTGAGCAGGCTGATTGATAGGAATGCACATAATCCATTATTGTGGGGCCCATTGATCGAGCGTTGCAATCAAAGATCGGTGTTGTGGCAGAACTAACTGGCCCCTCCAAAGGGACTGTTCCCTTCACAGAGAGGCCGCAAACAGCGATGTCAGCCCGCTGGCCTACTAATCACCCAACTCAGTGAGTAATGGCTATGAAAGCAATCGCAGGGGAAATGCATCATCTCTCCAGAACCCCTCTATCTATCAACCTGCTTCCCTCTCATTTGACTGCTTGCATGCCGGCGTAAAATATGACACCTTGTCAAGTAGAAAAGGAGCATGTTGGCTCGGGAGTGTTGCTCAGCAAAATGTAATAATTAAACATACACCATAAAAACCTCGCCGTATTTCATCTACTGACACATATGTGTTGGGATTTCTGCGACGGTTTGAGAGGGTTATAATACACACTGTAGTCACAACGCATCACTCTTTTATACGAAGTTGTACCAGAAATCATTTTCCATTTCAATTGCCTTTCAATTTTCCCGTCTTTTCCCTAAAATCCCTAATGGGCTTCCCTCACACAACCAATCCTTTAATGCGTTTCATTAACCCATTCAAACCGGGAACGCATTTCTGTCATTTTTAGATGTCTTTGCTGGTATTCAAAAATAGCAGATATACAAGCTCATAGCCCAGCACCGAGTGCTGCGCTATGAGCTTTTAGATCTGCTTTTTTTTGGGGGGTGAAATCGTGGGAAATCGTGGGTCGAATATATATATATATTTTAAATCGAACATTTGTAACTCTCAGATCTTTGCTTCTGGGTATTCTACAAATGCATCTAAGCAGCTAATTAATGTTGCTATAATATCAGTGGTTCTCAAAAATGATATGTATTTGGCCGTGGACCCCCATCTCAAAATGTTTTGTTCCAGGGACCCCCAGAAGTTGAAAACAGAGTTAAAAATGTTCGCTTTAAAAAATATATATATATTCAAAGATTTGCACACATTTTCGCGATTTTTCAAAAAAGAAATAGCAGATCTACAAGCTCATAGCGCGGCACTCGGTGCCGCGCTATGAGCTTGTATATCTGCTATTTTTGAATAGCCCCAAAGACATCTAAAAATGACACAGATGATGCGTTCCCGCCGGTCTTAATGGGTTAATGGAACTCAAGGAGGGATTGCGAGCGATTTTGGCGGGTATCATTTACACGTTATTTGAAGTTGTTTATGTCACAGCTTGTGCTAGTGCCAATGTTTTACTTTCACACAGTGGGACTTTTCAGTTAAGGGGGAGAGAGAGATACATTCCATCACATCCGCAGGAGTTTGTCTCTCCCCCAGCCTCCTTGGAGTCATCAGCCCACAGGCAAGGCTTTTATGGTACATTTCCTTCCCCACCCCCAGACCCACGCTTTTTCCTTCCTCTATTCTCTAAAACACTTTTCTCAGCTGGCTTTGGCATTTCTGTGTTGTTGTTATTGTCCTCCGTCTCAACAGGTGCTCAAAAGGTTACGCGTAGACATAGACGGTAGATCAATTTAACCCAGTGAGACCGGGAACGCGTCTGTGTGTCATTTTTAGATTTCTTTGGGCCATTCAAAAATAGCAGATCTACAAGCTATATAGATCTGCTATTTTTGAAAAATCGTGAAAATGTGTACAAATCTTTGAATATATATATTTTTTAAAGCGAACATTTTTGACTCTCTAACAACTTCTGGGGGTCCCTGCATGGAAGAAAATATTTTCTGGGGGTCCACGGCCATATCATTTTTGAGAACCACTGATAGTATATAGCAAATATGTTTTTTCAAAAAACTGTTAGGATTTAGAAGACATTTGTAGAATCCTCAGAAGCAAAGATTTGAGTCACAAATGTTCGCTTTAAAAAATACGTACGTCCAAAGATTTGCACAAATCTTTCACGATTTTTCAAAAATAGCAGATATACAAGCTCATAGCGCGGCACGAGCTTGTATATCTGCTATTTTTGAATACATCTTAAAATGACACAGATGCGTTCCCGGTCTTGATGGGTTAAGCCACAGTGACACACTGCAAACATCAACACAGCACAGACGAGGCGGTTCGGCAAAGCAAAATGACCCAAAAAAAATGTCTTTCCCCTACCATAGCAAATTCGAGAGTGATTTATGATCTTGTGCATTTACCGAATGTCATATTAGTCATTTTTAAAACAAATTGGCACCCGGGTCTGTGGAAATGAATTCTATAGATTTTCCTCTCCGCTCATTCTGGGTTTCTCTCTCAGCGTGGGTTATTACTTAATTAGATCCGGAGAAGGCTCTCTCAAATACCTTCGCGAGTCTCCGACTGCGACTGCAGCTTAACCCAGTCTCTCTCGCTTCCCAAAGCATATTGATTGGCTGGCAGATGCGTCAACCAATTACCTGACATGAAATTAAAAATAATACGTGAATACATTTCCCACACAAAGTCCCTCATTTAATTTTCCTGTCGAGGAGTAAGCCACAGCTTTGGAAAGTTGGACAAAAAAAATGATTATTATTATGTATGACCTATGTCAGGGCTGGTTTTAATTGCTTGTGAGAAAATGTTATTGATTTAAAATGCTTCATAATTAAATCTCATCAATATGCAGAGGTCGTACAACTGCAGCGTAACTGTTGTAATTTAGCAGTCCTCTGTTTTGATACTAAAAGCTATCCTCTAGCAATGTGGTGACTGCAGTGTCAAATCCTTAAGAGTTTCATTTAACCCCAAAGAGTGTGCACATGGATTTGCTTCCATTTGTACACTCCTTCAGAGTTTAATTAACACTAAGGATTTGACTGTGTGGTCATTCGGTTCAGTTCACAATTGTATGCTAGGCATACAGACATGTCATAAAGAGAAAAGCCCATATGCCAACACATTTATCTATATGATTACACAGCTTAAGAGTGATTAAGTATAGTTATAAGATCGTGTACAGATACTGGAATGGTTTAATAAGCCTTGTGCATATTTCAACAGCAACCCTGCCATCCATATTACCATTATACTATGATTTAACTGGATTAAATAAATGTTGTCGATGAATGTTAGCATTCCCACTTTAACCCGATATAATTTATTGAGCGGGATGAGGACACTGTACTTGGTCCCCTTCTTTTTTCCCCCTCAAAATCTCTTTGCCGGTAATATTAGCCAATCTACAGTACAAGGCGTGGATCGCTAATTATTACATGTCCAGAATGGGGATCCTATAGGCAGTGTTGCCAGATTCTGTGAGAGAAACAAGCAACCAGGTCTAGGAAAACCAGCCGAAAAGAAGCGACTATGGGCCACGTGAGCACTTTAACATAGAGTATACATCAGCAATTTGAAAATAGCAGATCTACAAGCTCACAACGCGTCGCGGTGCGACGCGTTGTGAGCTTGTAGATCGGCTATTTTCAAATAAAAATCTTGCGGGGAAATTATAATAAGCAGATCTGGCAACCCTGATCCTAGGGTAAATGTATTTAACCGGCTTAGTGTTGTTTTTCTGTGTTTGTCTAAACACTCCGCCGCTCATCGTCCTGTCCTACACGTCAAACGGTATCGACTGACTGTATCTCGGACTAGAAAGTTTAGCCAGGCGGTTTGTTAGCCATAAACCACAGGAAACTATTTCACAATGTCAAATAGTTCGCTGTTTGTCAATTCTGTCTTTCACTGTGGCTGGAATATTCTGCCCAGAGATAGTAGGCTATGCTGTTTGCTCCTCTGCAAGCACACGCCAGCATTAGGTTATACAGATGTTTTATGGATGGCACACAGCATACAGTTCATCACGGATGCAAACACCACCTCCTGTTATTTGATTTATCTTACATGCTGATTGGCGTGGCACTGATCAAGTCGGTCCGCGCGGCTAACAGAGCTATTCTGGAATGTTAACCCGTTAAGACCTGAGGCCGATTCTACAAATGTCTTCTAAATCCCAACAGTTTTCTGAAAAACTATTGTTTCTATGTCAGTGGTGCTCAAACTTTTTCATGTCAAGGACCCCCAAAATGATATGTATTTGGCCGCGGACCACCATCTCAAAATATTTTGTTCCAGGTACCCCCAGAAGTAAAGATTCAAGTTAAAAATGTTCGCTTTAAAACAATATATATTCAAAGATTTGCACACATTTTCAAATTAAAAATAAATAAATAGCAGATCTACAAGCTCGTAGCGCGGCACTCGGTGCGGCGCTATGAGCTTGTATATCTGCTATTTTTGAATAGCCCAAAGTGTAAAATAATGCCTTTTTAGCTCAAATCAAAAAAATGACACAGATGCGTTCCCGATCTTAATGGGTTAATAAAGATGTTGTTTCCTCGAATGCCGTACCCCGTTCTCGACAGGAAGTCCGTAGCCGCTGGCTGCTCGCGAAAAAATCCCGATGACTTCATTAACTCATTACCGTGAGTCACGGAGCGTCGTGCCAACAGCAATTAAATCACGACAGAAAGGAGCGGTGTCCTTGGACGCCGCGCGGCTCCCAAGACTGACGGGCTTTACTAGATTCACCAGAATGATTGACATATCAATAGGTGCCGAGGTGGATTAAATGGCCTCAATCAATATTCAAATTCGTCTCACTAACACCTTGTGCCTACAGCACAATTGTGAACGCCTTGTCAAATGCTGTGTAGACATTTGCGCTTATAGTGTGCAAAAAGCCACTAGCGTGCCGCTGTTTAAATAAAATGAGATATATTCTTTCCGTCAAATGTTTTAGTCAAAGGATTTGTCTTTGAGGGTTCTATTTTACATTCGTAATCATCAAATTGACGTTCGAAAGTATGCTAATTGAAAACATTTTTGAAAGCTGCACAAAAGCAAAGTATGTGAAATATATAAATGGGATTAAGGGTCAGTAGCTTTTTCTCCCTGTACACAAGAGATTCGTTCATATTCATCTAAATCGTTGTCTTTTCTTCCCGATTATATTCATCCACGGGTCAGAAGAGAATTTTAACTTTCGATGAATATGTCAAGGCTTCTGTTCAACTCCCTCCTCTCCGCTTTTGTGGAAAGACATTTTCTATTCAGGAACCCAATCCTCCCTAGTCATGACACTGCATACTTATGTATCTTTTGTAAAACTCCAGCAAATATGGTAATTGAATTGCAACCGAGGGGCTTCTCTCCCTTATGCAAACTTAAAGAAGCCTTTATCTTAGCAAATGACTGACAGACGACTTTGAAAAGCCTGTCTTTTTTTCACCCTTTTTCACCCAAACCTTTAGTGAATTCTATTGTTAAGTTTCCTTTGTTAATGAGTTTGGCATTAACTCAACGCTTTGGCTGGAGACTGGGGGACCCTGGCGAGTCCGAATCTAATGTTGAATGGGCTAATAGTGATCAACCCCCCCTGAGTGTGTGTGAACGTTACACAACCCCATAATTGTTTCTCTTTCTTTCTTTTATCATATATATTTAATTTCTTAATGTCAGCCATCCGTTAGATTCAAAATGACCAGATCTTGATAGTCTGTCACCATCCCACTGTAAAATAATGACATAAACATAGCCTATCGATTAAACAGCTCTTGTTAGCTCATTCATAAAATATGTTAGTATGTGAAGGTTGCGATATGTTTCCCTATACTGTATAAAATGCTGCTTTATCTAGATCATTGGTTCTCAAAGTGGGGTCCGGGGACCCCCAGGGGTACTTGAGGGGGTTCCAGGGGGTCCCCAGCTAAATGATGGACAGGAACCAAATGGACCCTTATGGGTCTGTAACTCTGAGAGTGTACAAATGGAACCAAATGGACCCTAACGGGTCCATTTGGTTCCATTTGTACACTCTCAGAGTTAAATTGACATAGATTTTATGATATAAACTGGGGTCCAAGAGATAGAAATGCCATTAAATGGGGGTCCGTAGCTCTAATGCATGTCAAACTGGGGGTCCTTGAAATTAAAAAGGTTGAGATTCACTGCTAGAGCCGTAAAAAAAAATCTTCTCTTATGGGGGTCCCTGGCATATCTTTTCAAATGGGGGTCCGCGGGCTGATAATTGTCAATTTGGGGGTCCTTGACATGAAAAAGTTTGAGAACCACTGATCTAGATAATGTGCTGGCAGCGCTGTACGGCTTAGATACGTACTCCAAAAGATTGAATAAATAGCTTTGAGATATGCCTGAGGTTTGGGGACAAAGGTCTAACATTCTGCACCGGTCAGAGAGAGGTTTCTATAAATCAATGCCCTAAAACCATAAACTGGCGTCATGTACGTACTGTAGATTGTCAGTCAGATTATATTTCTCTCTGGCGATTTGCTTTCTCTGCCTGTCTCTCCCGTCCTTTTCTCTCCCTCTAACCCGCAGCATAATTCTTCATAATGAACCCGTGGACAGGAGATGAGATATGATTCCTGGAATTAACCCATTAAGACCTGGAACTGTGTCTTTTTTAGATTTGAGCTAAAAAAAGCTTTATTTTACACTTTGGGCTATTCAAAAATAGCAGATATACAAGCTCGTAGCGCGGCACCGAGTGCCGCGCTACGAGCTTGTAGATCTGCTATTTTTGAAAAATCGTGAAAATGTGTGCAAATCTTTGAATATATATATTTTTAAAGCGAACATTTTTAACTCAAATCTTTGCTTCTGGGGGGGGGTCCCTGGAACAAGATATTTTGATGGGGGTCTGCGGCCAAATACATATAATTTTGGGGGTCCTTGACATGAAAAAGTTTGAGCACCACTGACATAGAAACATACGTTTTTGAGAATACTGTTGAGATTTAGGAGACACGTACTGTAGAATCGGCTTCAGGTCTCAATGGGTTAAAACAGCATTTTCTGCTTTGATCATTAAAGCAACGTGCGAAGCGGAGGAATAAGGCTCTCTGGCCTTCTCTATCGAGTCAGCTCTCCTTCCTCATCCCATAATCTTTCCCCTGCTTACTGTCTGTGCTCAGGGGGAGGGTTATGAGACGCAGGGTTAATGAAGGCAGCTTTTGCATGAGGAGACTAGTAAACTCTAGCTGGTTGTTACTAGGCGAATCACGATCGAACGGCACCGGTGGTGAAGACCAAAGTTGAAACAGAAATATGCAGTGCAATTTCCTTTAACCCATTACGACCGGGACGACGCGTCTGTGTGTAACCACTTTAACTATTATTTTGTACTTTGGCTATTTAAAAATAGCAGATATACAAGCTCATAGCGCGG
>NC_139951.1:33767724-33960224 GCF_963454915.1 Gymnoscopelus microlampas | reverse complement strand
GCAGCAGCTGCAGAAACAGAGACAATTACAGCAGTGTGTAGAAGTGTAGTTCAGAAGTTCCCTACTCCTAAAACGATAAGTATACCCCTCCTCAACAAGTGCATGCCATTATATATGAACTAAACAAAAGATGGGGGGGGGAATTATACAACCTCTGGAGAAGAACGTTCCGTCAAACCTTCAATAAGTCTGCCTTTCTGTACTTGTCAGATGGATCTATTAAGCCATTGATTAGTTATTGATTGGAATGCAGAGAAGGTCATACTGGAGGAATCTCTAGCATTAACTGTTTGCCATAATGTATCCCGGCTTGGCATGGTACTGTACAATTACATATTAAGTCCCCCGGGTGGCTATATGAACAAGCAGTGGAATTCCCGGGGAAACTTTTGAAATAGATGGAGCTAATCAGTGCTTTCCTATGTGCCATCTGAGCAGAGGCTCATCTACAAGTGGCCTTATCCCCCAAGTTCAAATTATAATAGTAAAAATTGTATTGATGCGAATGCATTTTTCCTAAATCGATAAGAGTGGGACCAAACTGCACTTATACCTGAAAGTTCATGACCAACAGCCACTCAACTGCAGTCGCAGGGCTGGAGGATTTACTTAATGCACTGCAGAGCAAGCAAGGAACAGAATGTACTGCAGATAGAACAGCGCACTGCAAAGCTATCCGTTCTTACTGCAGCTGATGCTATACGCGTGTGTGTGAGTGTGTGTACACATCCTGGCATCGAGATGTGCCGTTTACTCAGGTTTCTCGCACTGGGGATTTAGCATAAACTCCCACTGTTATCAATACGCATATACTGTGTCTGCATGAGCACACATATCCGGATACATCTGCAATTCATACTCCCCATAGCCGCCACGTTTGTGTTTTTGAGTTGTGAGAACTGCAACACTCCCATCCCTTATCTTTGCTATAACGCACACCCCAAACTATGTGTGTGGTTATTTGGCCAGTGGGAGTAAGGTCAAAGCTGGTGTCGAAATCATTCATGCTGTTCGGGATGCATCTGAACCCAGAGAGCCTGGGAAGGCATCCCTGCATCTGTCTGTTGGCTGTGTGGGAGGCAGCAAGCAATGAGGATCTGATGGCAAATCAATAGTGATGGATCAAAGTGCCGCATGGCTGGAGCCCTCTGGTATCAGGGTGCGTGGGGAACAACGGCAACGGCTTCTACACACCTCCCCCTCTTCCTCGTTTTCATCTTCCTCTGTCGCCATACCCCCCCCCCGCTCTACCCCCGAATCTTTCTTTCAACTGGCCGTTCAAAGTCCTCCCCACCTTTGCGAGCCCTGTTGCCATTTTGTGCCACTTTGTGTGTACGTGGAGAGAGAGAGAGAGAGAGAGAGAGAGAGAGAGAGAGAGAGAGAGAGAACGAGAGAGAGGGAGAGAGAACGAGAGAGAGAAAGAGAGAGAAAGAGGGAGATAGATTAATAGAAAGAGAGAGAAATATCTTATAGTATCAGGTCCTGTCAGCTAATAGCTTATGAGGTAATAAAAGGTAACACATGATCAATACTCCAGCACTAATAGTGTACTCATTCTCCACAGTCTCTCTCTCTCAAACACTATGTCCTCGGTTTATGGTGTCATATATGGGCAATTGTGTCAAAGACAAATTCTGTTGTTCATAAAAATGAACCTATTCTACTGTTTAATTGTCTAACGTTGGACTACCGCCAATGCCCATTTTCAGAGACATTATCCATTCATCTTGTGACTGTTGTAAATTGAAATGCAGACATGCATCCCTGGTTCATTGTGACTGTGTCGGCTGTGCAGTGTGACGTTTCTGGCTGCAAAGAAACTAAACCTTCAAATGCTCATTTTATACTCTACCACTCAATGTGCCTGGTTCTGTTTTCTAGGGGAAAAACACTGGCCGGTCCGCTCCTTGAGTCACCATGGTAGGAATGGCTGTTCTTTGTGGAGAGGGTCAAAGTTGCCTCTTATACCGCAGATGTAGGATCAGATCTCGCGTTAACCACATGAACCCTATCATCTCTATTCTGGGCTTGTCATAATAGACAAGCTTTCGCTGAAAATAGCCAATCTACAAGCTCACAACGCGTTGCAACTCAACACATTGTGGGCTTGTAGATTGGGTATTTTCGGCAAAGAGATTTGGAATGGACAGAAAATAGGAGGGGCCAAATACAGACACCTGGGGGACCCCTGTCAGCAACATACTATATAGGGTTTAAGTGGTTAACCAATTAACATATAATAATGGTGTTGATTTGATTTGGTGTAAGATCTGATTTGACATGTACGTTTAGGGGCAGCTTATACCTGCAGTGTTTGTCATTGTGGTGCCTTACCCCCATTCGCTTGTATCTGCCAATCTAACATCTGTATCTTGCCCTCGACCGTTGACCTTCCATCTGTGTGATTAGTAGTATAGTATTGTGCGGTCTGCCTGTGTTCATTGAATTCATTTAAGTCAGTGATGTGATGCTGTTGTTGGGGGTCACCTGCAAGGAAACCTAGCAAAGAGGGGATTTCAGTCATAAGGACATACAACACAAATCTCTTTGTGTTGTGGAGATATTTTCTTTGTTAGAATAAGTGTAAATACCTATATTCTGATAGCAATCATTACTATAGAGTGATTATTCAGTAACACAGAGTCTCATATCTCCAGCTCCTTAGTAAACAGAAAATACATTTTCAGGCCGGGGTACCTATTTCATCCAATCAGGAGAGAGAACTCCTACAGGATACAGGATAAACATAAAAAACTTGAAGTGATGAAACGAAAATATTAGCATACAAAATTGGAACTGGAACGTTGTGAAATTGAGGCTGATAAATGATCTTTGTGGGGTTCTCTTGTTGGATAAATGTGGTGTTCCAACCTGAATATTTATTTTCCGTTTACTAAAGAGCTGGGGAGATGGGGAAATCGTGTTACTGAACACGCTATGGCAATGATTCGGAATATAGACCATTTTAACATGTTTTTATTTCCAACAAAAACACATCACTTAGACCCCCTTTAACCCACTTTTAATTGCTTTGGGCCTGTGAGACTGAGTGAAAACCTACACGCCAAACTAGGCCAAATAATCATGTTTGTTGCAGCTGACCCACCTCTATTCATTTTCCCCCCACATGCAAAAAAAAAGAGTTCCATTTCACTCCTGTATTTTTCAATTGTACCCTCTACTCAGAAATATTTTGTCCGAATTCTCTGCTGGCTTCATTGTGTGGTATCAATGTACAGTGTCATTGAATCTAACCAACTATGATGCTTTTTGCCTGTAACGTGATGTTCTAACCTGTGTGGTGTGTGGTGTGGTGTTACTCCTGGACGCTCTGGTCCATCTCGATGTGGAGGACGGTCTATAGAGGTAGGGATAAAGGCAGTTTTTAATGATGTTACTTCTTTTTACTTAAAGAAGACATCAGATAAATCTGTGCTTATCCTTGCCTACGATATGACGACCCCTACTACCCCCTCCTCCTTCCCCGCCTCCTCTCAAAGGACAAGTCTACTTTATCGACAACAGCCAACAAAGGAGTCGGTTGGTATGTCGATCAGCTGTTGTGAGAAGTGGCTTTTGTTTTATCATCATCCCCTCAATGTGAATTTAGATGAAAATATCATTTTTTGATATATATTGCTCCACTGTTTGATCTTGAGGGGAACGTTATTACCTTTAAGTCCAGTGAGTCACCCACAGAGCTGTGGGTGACTCACTATCCCCTCTCTATGAAAACCACAGAATACGTCTTCAATAAAGTGGACCTCTTATTGCCTTTTAACACAGCAGGGTCACTGTATTCTTCCATGGGGTTCACTGTCCATCACGGTGCAAAATGAACTGAATATGAGATCCACCTCGACCCCCCTTGCCCTTCCTCGACCCCCCGCCGAGACTATCACGCCACATTTGTCAAGGTGGATTGACATTTATGGGAGGGCCATTTTACCACTCGCATTGACACATGGAGTGAAGAGTTGCCCTTTGCTGCCTCTGCCGTGATTGTCAGTTATGAGGTGAAGAGAGGAATGCTCACAAGCGTTCTAGTACCAGAACGAGCAGTTCATTTCAGCAAGTGTAGGTTTACAGGTGTAAAAGAGAAGTCCTGTTTTATTCTGTTTACTATTTCACTTCAAGTTCTCATTCATGCAGGTACTGTGTAGACAATAACCAATAGCGAATAGCGAAGACAATAGCAGATCTACAGTACAAGCTGACAAAGTGTCGCATCGTGATATGTTGTGAGCTTATTTGCAATTTTCGCTTCTTTTCTTTTGGTTTTGAAAATGCTTTTGAATTGTTACATTTTTGTGAAGTATTTTTCCTTTAATAATGACGAAACACTTGGTTGAAAGAAATTCAAAACATATTCCCTGACACAGAGAAAACTGAAAATCAAAGTTCAATTTGATCTGCCGACTTTGTTATGCAGCGATATGATCCGATTCATTCATCTAAATTATTTTGTCTTCACACATACACACCTTTTCTTTTCTGTATTTTTTTTTATTGAATCAAAACACAGTGCCATTAAGCCTATTTTAATTTCACTACGCGCCTCATATGGGATTTAAACTCTAATTGACTCGTGTGGCACACCCCGTTATGAATGAACAGTAGAAGCTAAAATTAGACGAGCTGGTACAGTGCTATTAATGTAATGTATTATCATTATCACCAGCGCCACAACTGGGTCAGATTTAAGCTTTCTCCTCAACCGGTGGGATCATGCGAGTGGAGGTTGAAGGCTCTTTCCATGGGGCCCAAAGCTTTGTCCCCTCCTGAGTGAAGTAGGGCTATTATGGCAGTTAACATTTAGCGATTAAATGTTAACACTCTTTGTCAGTTGTTAAATGCCAGGCCCACAGTGGCTCTCTGCCCTGCGCTTCGTCTGCTTGCGAGTGGAGGGCGCAGAGAAGGGCAGGAGAGAGCGTGTTTGGCAGCAATGGGCTATCAACAGATCCGGTGGAATAGAGAGACCCCGTAGTTTTGATATCACATCGGCATTCATAATGGCCTCACACGTTTTGTTTGCCCACGCTGTTGTGCATGCACAAATTCACACACATGATGCACAGTCAAACACGTACTACACTCAAATTTCTATTGCTTTTTGTGTGTCTCTTTTTTACACATGCTGTGTATGCATTAATACAGACCCCCCCCACACAGCCAAACATTTGCACTCACAGACAGAGAGACAGACAGACAGACAGACAGACAGACAGACAGACAGACAGACAGACAGACAGACAGACAGACACACAGTAGCTCCACATGGCGGGGTAATGGGGTGGCAGGCCTGCTGGTATTTGGAGCGGGATGTGAGTGGGAGAGTGGCGGGGCAGAGATCAGAGAGCAGACTCTGGAATAGATCTCCAGTGCTGTCGTGTGATCACTGGCCCATGTTGCTCTCTCCTCTCCTCTCCTCTTCTCCACCCCGCCCCCTCAATCCCCGACCCCCTCCATGCACAACCCTCCTTGTTCTCCTCTTCCTCCAACTGTACTCTGTCTCTGTCTCGCTACTGTACAGCATGTCCATTTCTTAGCTTAACCACGTATACCCCAGGGTCCATATTCTGGGGGGAACATTTAGCCAAAAATATAGGCGATCTACAAGCTCACAACGCGTTGGTGTAGACCGATCCAATTACAGAGCCAACTCTGGTCCAATTTACATAAGGTCTAGAGAGGCTCTAAACTGTTTAACCACTTAAGCTACTATACTTTGTCGTATGACAAAACAACTATTTTCCGAAATACATAGTTTTGATGTTTTATTTTTAATGTCTTTACATTTTGTCCAATGCTGCGTTAATTTCCATTTTAAATACATTTCTTTATTTTATTTTCACTTATCTCTCCCTTTCAAAATTATTTCCAAAGCCTTTATATTTGTTGTCAGCTTTCGCCCGTTTTACTATGTTTTGAAGTTTGTCTATTGTGTAAGGCTTCTTGGCAGAACAATTGCACTTATTTAATTGTTTGTCCTTCAGGACTATAGTTCAATTTACAATTTACCACTTAGGAGACACTCTTATCCAGAGTGACTTACAAAGTACAAGGTCAACAAGTAAGTGGTTGACTAATTAAGAAAACAAGTGCATCCTTCAAAGTAACAAGGATAACAAGAGGACACAAAATAACAAATAAATAACATTCTTGACATCTGTGAACACGTAAGCCACCTACTGTACATCTAATTAACACTTCCATTCCGTCAATCACTTACATAAGCAAAACATTTGAAAACAAACCCGGAATGGCTTCGGTGTTCATGCTACAGTATAAATGTGAAAAACAACAAAGCATCAACTGTACTAGTCTTGAGGAGAGTATTTATGTCTGAGAGCGGCACTTCCTTACAGGCCACTGAGACAGCAAAACCCAAGAGTATGAAACTGTTGATGCTTCTAGCTACAACTTGACCTTGACTCTTGGTCAAGGTGCTCAGCGTTTGAGTCAGCGTGCCTCCTCTGTACACCTCCTCCCCTGTGGATGTGGATGTGATGTTTCAGCGTGTGATGTGAAACAAAATGCCACACCAAAATGTCAGAATACTGAGTCACTCGCCATCTGGACGCGATTATGCGAACTCACCGAGGAGGAATTCTCTGGAGATCAATTGCAAGGAAAGTGAGAATTAATGTGATCTCGACGCGGGGGAGAGGAGACAGTGTTTCCAGAAAAGTGTCTGAACGCAGGCGTTCCCAGCCCACACAGTAAAATCCTCAGCGTTAGTTTAACAAAGAACAACAACACGAAAACGGACTAAGATTTACCCACATGGGTCCCTTTTTTATGACCTCAGAGTTAAATTAAAGCTGAGGAGTTTACTGTGCGCCGTTATCATGTTTATATGGATGATTTAGTCAGAGAGGCTAACTGGCACCAACTGGCAAATGCACAGCTGCGTCATCAACATACTGGCAGAAAAAAACATCAATTTAGCAATTTAGATAGGGACCCTGTTTAACCCAGCAATCTGGAGAGCATGCCAATCAGAAATAATCAACGTGCCGTACGACGTTTAACTGCAGCCACTCTACGGTGGCATCGCCTATATACTCAAGCCTGTCACTTTAGCTGCTGGTTGAAAGAAATAACTAATGAATGGCAGCACGTCCACTGGGCCTTGCCCTTCACTTTACCCTGCCCTCCCCATCACTGACAAATGGTTATCCGGTGTGGCGGGGGCCATTTTGCAGTGTCAGCCCGGTGAGGATGACTGAACACTGGGGTGTTCCACGCTGATAACCAGGCTTGGTGCTATGAATGGGGGGTTTTGGGCAGGGCTGCTGGTGGCTGGTGGGACTCGTGCTGGAACTCGTTCTCAAACACAGCTAATTGGTCCCCAGATTGCGGTGGGATCGTTGAACTTGAGCTGTCCGGGCTCTTAATTAGGGAGCAAGAGCGAGAGCTATGCTCACAGTGTCTGACTCTGTACTTTCTCTATGTTCGTTCAGTGGGTAGTTCTGCCGCTCTCTCACATTGGGGTCGGGAGGTGGAACTTCAGGAGAGAGGATTTTTTTTCGGTTTTGGTGGTGGTGTTGTAATGGGGGAGTTTAGCATTTGCCAGCAAGGCTTTCATATTTTTGAAACGGAGAACTTTGCACGTCTGAAGTGTTTGCTTGTGGGTTTTTTCTTTTGGTGCCTCTGCTGTGCGTGAGGGAACATGCACCCTCATCTACATGCTCCGCTTGCTGGAGCTCTTCCAGCGGTGGAAAGTAAGTACCTTTAATCAAGACTGAAGTCCAATTTTTAGGTACTTGTACTTTACTCCTTTTAATATGCTCTCCATTTTCTGCTATACTTTATACTTATTCCACTACATTCTAAAGGCAAATGTAAGATTTTACTCCACTACATTTATTTGATACCTTTAGTTACAGTTTAGTTTGAAGATTGAGATTAACAGTATAAAATATAATCAATAAATAAATTAGGATGTATTATTAAATGGTGCATTTATATAGCGCCTTTATCCAAAGCCCTTGTACAGTAGCTTACTAAGCCGAGTACTACCATTAAGCACTGCTAACTTTCAAGAACATAATTCCCTTTCATATATTCCGCACGCTCAACCCATTTGTGAATTTGCCACTAAAAAAGGTTCTCTCTCACGTAATGGTCACTGAATGTTTAGCTTTCATTTAAAACAAAGGGGGAGAAAATCGAGAAAACCCACTGAAGGAACACGCGGAAGACTTATCCCATCTATCTCTATAACTCGAGCAAATATTGAAACCCATGATGTTGAGTGCACCGGGCCTCTCTCTCTCTCTCTCTCCTCTTTCAGCTCTGTGACAGATGTAAATGGATGTTCCACCAGTTGGCTCTAATGCATTTTTAAACAGGCACAACAGCAGACAGCAAATGAACGCGTCTCAGCAGCAACACTCTACGGTGCGGGGGCCTTCATCTATCGCTGCCTCCTCGCGTACAGAAATACACACACACACACACACACATACACGTGCACACAAAGACACACATGCGCGTGCGCATGCACACACTGCTGAGAATAGCTGTCATTCATCACCTTTCCCACTACAATAGGCTCAGTAAAGGGCCCATCTTTCAACTAAAGCACCTCCACACTGCAGTGCCCAGCCAAGCACTATACCACCGAACCACAGATCCCCTCTCATTCTCTGTCATCCCCAAACAGTCCTGCAGTATGGCTCAGATATATCATTAGGCCGTGCTGGTGGCTGTGGGGGAGGGACTCGTTTAATTATTGTGGTATTAAATCCTGTCATATTTTAAGTCGGAAGTGTTTTTTTGTGTGACTGATGATGATGTACAGCTATACCTATACATTGATTCAATCTTTTTTAATAATGTATTTTTTTCCCTTCTAAAGAATATGAGGGCATCCATTAATTATACATGTAACAATCGACTCAAATGGGCCCTTTTGGGTACATTTTTACACTCTGATTTTCTGTGTACTGACTGTGTGCATACCAGGCCAGCTCTTTTCTCCCTAATGCTACTGCGCTCTGTCGTTGTGGATTGTGTTTGATATAAATATGTATTGCAGAGTAACAGTGAGCTTAGTGTGCACTCCACCCTGTTCCCTCATACGTCTGTCTTTCTCATCTCTGTACTTTTACTTTGTTTGATGAAATTAAAGGGATATTTCACCCACATCACCACACAAATTGTGCAGTGGCATCTTGACCTTTCAATGCAATTTATTTTGAATTGAAGCAAAGCAAACCATTTAAACCCTATGTACTTTGTTGACCGGGGTCCCCCAAGGGTCTACACTTCATCCCTTCCTTTTTTCCCCTATACATATTAATCTCTTCACTGAAAATAGCCAATCTACAAGCTCACAATGCATTGTGTTGCATTGTGACGCATTGTAGGCTTTTCGAATTTTAGATTCTATTATCGCATATTTTCACCCAATGATTGCCAACTATGACATGCCCCCAGAATAGGGCATGTCATGTAAAGTGATTCTCTTGGGGTGAATTAACTCTTTAATTGTCACCTTCATTGCCAAACAGCATCTACTAACCATCTGTATTTGATCTGATACAGATATGATTAGATCTGTCATTGCTTTTGTCATTTCAGGTACCCATCAGCACAACTATAACCATATGGCCCTAGGTAGTCCCACACGCACACCTAAGAATGGTAAGATATGCTCACAAACTGGCATGGCGTTTGAGGAAAGACGCATATATGGTTGAGGGGGAATATAGTCGAACAGAATCCTCTGCTTCCATTCTGTTTCTATTATTGTGAGACAGGGCTTTCGTTCAAACCCGGTGGCGTTCACTTCTGATATGCGGTGCGAGATGGAAGTGTGAAACACTCAGTGACGTGAACCTTCTCTCAAGTCCGCCCCACTGCAAATCCTTTCTGTTATTGAAAACCAAGGCTTTTTGTTGAAGATTGAATCATAGAGGTGTCACATCCCATAGTCATGAACATTTTTCTTTTGAGCGAGTGAATGGGGGATCTGGCTACAGTCACTGTCCATCACCTTCAAAACAGGAACGCAACATTGGCTGAGGATCAACTTAATGTTCTGTTAAGGACATCCCGTCCTCTTGTCAACAGAGCATGCGCGCCCTGACATGACTGCACGCACGATTTTCGAAGATAGAGAGAACATAACAGATCTACAGGCTCACAATGCGTTGTGGTGCATGGTGTGTAGAATGGTGGAGAAAATCTACACGCTCTGCTTTTTAAAACCAATCCTTACATTACATTACATTACATTACAGTCATTTAGCAGGCGCTTTTATCCAAAGCGACTTACAATAAGTGCATTCAACATAAGGTAGGGAACGAAACTACTAATCACCAGAAGTCTTAAGTGCATTTCCTGCAAAAACAAGTAACCAAGAGTATACCTAGCGCCAAGGTAAAAGTGCAATATATCAGCTACCTACTTTCTTAAACAGATGAGACAAAATAGCTAAATCAAATGAGCAAAAGTGTATCGACTAAACAAGATCCAATAAAACAGTACCACAATAAAACAAGAGCTTGTACAACTAGTTAACAACAAGTAAGCCAGGCAAACACCACCCTTACAGTCTGTCGATTGGTTCTGCGATGCTGTTATTATTTCTGATTCAAAATTGTTTCCACACAGTTTTTAGCCCATTTGTTGAATCTAGACGACGCGGTGCGATGTGTTGCGAGCTTGTAGATTGGCTAGTTTCACCATCCATCATACAATTAAGTATATAATGTTGGGTTTAAGTGGTTACCCAGAGGTCCAATGTTGTTACATAACCTCATGTTCCCCGCGTGAAGACCCATATCGAGAGTTGTTCTCTATTATCAATATCATTCAGCTTTTTCCTCGACCCCGTTTTTCCCTAAGAGCAAATGCCTCAACTGGGGTTGTAAACTAAAACTGATACGTGTGATGAATCGTGGAAGCACAGGCAAGGTAAAAATAATAGAGAAGGCGAGAGAAAAGGAAAGTAACGAGTGTTTACAGTATATTTTTTCCTTCTCTGTTTGTTTAGCTTTGACCACTGTGCTCCGCTTGTCTTTTGATTTACATATTCTGTTTTGCTCACCGAAAAAAAGGAAAAAAATAAATAAAATAGTAGCTAGCTTTGAGCTTTGAGGAACGAAGACAGCCAGGGTCTGTATGGAAATTCAAAACAGTCAGGATGCCTCTACGACTGCTTGTATGAACATAATTGACTGTGTGTTCCATTTAGCACGCGGGAAAGATGGCAAATAGCGACTTGTGCCGGAAAAGCCTTTGAGATCTATACGGGGAAACATGAGAAATCCATTTCAACACATCTAACAACAGAGAGACTTTGATCATAGGCCCATTGGAAGGCTTGGAAATTAATTGCGCAGTGTATTTGCGACTGTAGTGTAGATAAGGGCCAGCTTTCTGCCCACAACCCCCCCCCCCCCCCCCCCCTCCCCGGAAGGGTTGGGAGGGTCACCATACATCAAGGAGAGAAAACGCATTATCACACACACAGCACAGTCATTTAGAAGCTACAGGCGTATGGCTTTTTTAACCTTTTAAGACCGGGAGAAGCATCAGTGTCATTTTTAGATTTGACCTAAAAAGCATTATTCTACACTTGGCTATTCAAAAATAGCAGATATACAAGCTCATAGCGCGGCACCGAGTGCCGCGCTATGAGCTTGTAGATCTGCTATTTTTGAGAAAAAGTGAAAATTTGTGCAAATCTTTGAATATATATTTTTAAAGCAAACATTTGTAACTCAAATCTTTGCTTCTGGGGGTCTCTGGAACAAAATATGTTGAGATGGGGCAAATACATATACATTTTGGGGTCCTTGACATAAAAAATATTGAGAACCACTGATATAGTAACATACGTTTTTACAAAAAACAGTTAGGATTTAGAAGACATTTTGTAGAGTCGGCCTCAGGTCTTAATGGGTTAAGGTTGTGATGTAGGCTCCGTCTGAGTGTGCTTTTATATACCGTATTTATTTATTTATTTTTTGTTCATACCATCAACATGATTCTGAATTATATTTTGTTTTCCACTTGGGTTTGGTAGCTCACCGGTCATTGAGACGTGGTAAGTCATATACATAAACCCACGTTTCATCTAGTGTTGAACATCAACCCACGAGCACATTGGCGTGCACATACTGTTGTCCGTCTGATTTGTGGGTGTGGCTGCAGACCTGGGTCAAACGGCATTGGCAACGGCTTTGTATCATTGGTCTCGGCTTGCGTCACAGCAAAGCCTATACTTCGTCGTATCGGAAAATAGCAGATCTACAAGCTCACAGGTTCAGCGAGCTTGTAGATTGGCTATTTTTCGGTGACCGACCCCGTCATACAGCGGAGTACAAATCAACCATTAATGTCTGTTTAATTTGAGTTCAAATCAACATGGAGAAGCAGAACAAAGTAAAGTGCCACAGTTCAGACAAGTCTGTAACAGTAGCTTCTGTGACTACGCACATTTACCTGACTGACACTATTCCAATTTCATGCTCTGTGCAGGATTTATAGGTTTATCTATATTATTTATAGCGCAAAAAAATAAGTTGCACATATAGTATTTTGGCCCAGGTCTGAATTGTGAAATAGCATCGAGATGTGTTTGACGTGGAGAGAGCCAACAGCATGCCACATTCTGAATCAATCTTCCCCCTTGTGGATGGAGTGTGGCAGACGGTCCACTCCCTTACAACCCCCCCCCATCCCTCCATCTCTGGAGTACCCCTGCTGCCATACGGCCCCACCTCCTCCTCCATGCCCTCATCCCTCTCATCCCTCCGTCTTCTACCTTCCTTCGGCTTTCCTTTCCCCACGTTTTGTTTTTTCCATCTTTCATTCCCTTAGCCCACCCCTTTTATTACCTCCTCCATCCCTCGCTTGTCTTTCCCCTGTCTCCGTCCCATCTCTCTCCATCCTGCAGCAGTTTGCTCGGCCCCTATATTTCTTATCTGTCTGTTGGAGGCTCTCTCTCTCTCTCGGAGAGCCGCACCCAAGCTCTGACTGCACCGCATGACGGGCTCACAGCCCACGGGGGAGAGGGACGGGCAGAGAGAGAGAGAGAGAGAGAGAGAGAGAGAGAGAGAGAGAGAGAGAGAGAGGGAGATGAGAAAGAGAAGCGAGACTTGAAAAGCAAAAAGAAAGTGGGCGGCGACAGCAGCAGCATGGCCGCATCAGATAAGATGGAAAGACCCATGGAAAGACATGCTGCCGAATGAATCGTGAAAGAGAGATATAGGGAGTGAAAGAGAGAGAGAGAGCGAGAGCGAGAGAGAGAGAGAAAGAGAGGGAGGGAGAGAGAGAGAGAGAGAGGGAGGGAGAGAGAGAGAGAGAGAGGGAGAAGAGAGGCCACAGTCCAGCAGGCCCTGGCATCGCGTCACATCACATCAGTGATGAGCACCCAGGGCCGCCCACCCTCCATCACAACCCCCCCCCACCCACGTCCTGTCACCGGCCCCCGATCATCACGCACACACACACACACACGCACACGCACACACAGTCACGGCTGGGGTCACTGTTCAGCAGACATCTGTTGTTTGATGTGCCGTCTCGTCTGTTTTTTTCTTTTCTTTCCGCATTATTTATTTATTTCGGGAACACTGCCTCCCCCTCACCTGTCTGGTCCAGTCACCTCCAAAACGCTCACTGAGTGCCTGACGCACCTAACTCGCCTCCGTCTCACCCCCTACCCCCTCCCCCCGGCCGCCCGCCCGACGCAGGAGCGCGGGGCCCTCCTCAATCACCGCCTATGTGGGCCGACCTCGGGTGTCTTTTGTTTTGTTCCGTTTATTTTCTATTTTTTAGCGGGGAGCCTGTCAGCCTGCCCACTTCTCTCTTTCTCTCTCTCTGTCTCTCTCTTTGTCTTCCCTCTGCTGTGTCTGTGTGTGTGTCCTCACAGAGAACACGCGGATGAGCGGCATCCTGACCTCGCAGACGGAGCCGTACGACCTGTCTTTCTCGCGCTCCTTCCAGAGCCTCTCCCACCTGCCGCCCTCCTACGAGGCGGCCGTGAAGGCCGACCTCAGCCGGTACTCCTCCCTGAAGAAACTCAGTAGGTCCAAGTTGTCCCTGCGTTGATGCTGACTGGGCTCCCCCCGCCTGCCTGTCCCAATGCCCTGCATGATATAAATAAACTGCATTAGTTCTGCTTTCTTTTCTCGGTGCACACAATGCGACCGGCCCGCTGCCCAGTGGCTCCGTTGTCCTCGTGCTGCAAGAATAGCAATGCCTGCTGAACCACAGTCTTCAAACATGGTAGAAAAAGTCGCACACGTATATTCTCCTTTTTTTTTCATTTTTGGAGTGGGGGGACTTTTTGCAGTTGAGCTCAGCAAGTGTCTGCTTCCTTCGACTGAGTCGAATCTTCAGGTGGATCAAGAGGGTGAGGAATCTATCAGAGCCTAAGGAAAACACACACTTCTCAGCCCACAGTATGATCCGACATTGTATCATCGCATCAGAGCAGCCGTCTAAAGAAAAGCATGAGTCATTGGTATGCCGAGCCTCCACAGTCTCCCTCCTTAACGGCGCGGCTGCCTTTCGGTACAGCCGCTACGGCAGCCACTATTTCTCCTGGAGCGTATAAGTGCATTAAGCTGCTCCTCATGCCTGGCCCGGTCTGGTATTGATTTAGCGGTGCCACGCTAGATTCTGCCGCGTAATGAGGTCTCATCTCATGATATTCTCTAAGTGGAACGCAAATATTCCTTAAGGCTTGTGTAATTTCATCATGGCTGGCCTACTTCACCGCTGGCTCACGACCAAATTGAAGAATGGCGATCTACAACTCATCCCGTCAGGGCTCTCCCCCCCCCCCCCCCCCCCCCCCGCCCGCGTGCCGGCTCTCGCCCGCCTCGCGGCCACGCACCCTTTCAAGCAAAACATGGCAAATGCCTCTGCAGGACGCAGGGGCTATTTAATGATTCTCAATTGTATCAGAGGAGAACAGTGCTGCTCCCGTGCCTCAAAAAAAAAAATGCTCTTGCTTGGGAATTAGCATAATAGAATTTATGATATGAGTCTAGAGGAAATCAAATGAACTCAATTGTCAGAGAAAATGCCCCGCAGAATAATTTCCCCACAATGTTAGAATGGAAAAGTGTCCTAAGGCAATGTCATCCTATCCTTCCCACCTCTTTCTGCTTCCAAAGCAAATTATTTGTTGCAGCAAATAGCCAAAAGGCTCCGCGGCGTTCCTTTTGTTGCTTGGCAAGCATTTACACACAGATAGATCATGTTGGATTGCGCTTGAGGGAAGATAGAGCAGCGTTTTCATTGTTGGCATAATGAAAGAGAAGAATCTGCTCATGCTTAAGAATCTAAATTGGAGTCGAATTGAAATCAAGGCATGCATTGCAGCATAGCATCAATAAGCATCTTATTCATTCACGACAGGATATATTTATGCATAATGGTCACTGACCTTGCAAAGGCTTGCATGCTAATGGGATTTAGTTTTCTATTCATATTTTACATTTAATATTTTGGAAATGAATGGTGTCTTGATTTCATTTTCTGTCACAATGAATCCATTTCACGAAAAGAAACCAGGGGCTTTTCTAAAAGAATGACAGCTTTCTTGAGTGTAACCTTGGCGTGTCCATTATTGACAAAGACAGGCTCTGTTTCTACAGATTAATCTCTTGAGTTCTCCAAAAGGTGATGAGGGCTGCTCTCCATAATTCATTCGCACCAGATGAATGACTTAAACTCTGGCAGTTAAACGTTCAAACTGGCACTCAGGAAGAGAAGAGGGATGGCCTCTTTGTACATATGAATTTAAAACGTTTCCAGTTTTTAATGATTTACGATCCGGCTCAGGTCAGTCATCCTATTTGACAAGATGTCTGACAGGATGTGTTGCGCGCGAGTGTGCTCGTGCGTGCACACGTGCACGCGCGCGTGTGTGTGTGTGTTTTCGATGCGATGCGTGCACGCCTTGTGCTGTGCTGTGCTGTCAATGGCAAGACCTTGTGATTCATGGCAGATGGAAGATGCATGGTTCTTGTGGCATGAAGGTAGGGCGACCGTTTACTGTACCTTTCATTACCTCGACACTATACGTGCTACAGCCTCCACACCTGAAGCTGGTAAACATCCACTCTGAAGTGCATGTTTTCAGTTCACCGTAATAATAAGCAAGCACTAAAGGACACAAAGAACATTTGTAATTCTTGCTGTGATGTGATCCTGTGATGGCACAATTGGCTTGTCAGCATGTAGAAGAGTGCAGTGTGTGTGTGTGTGTGTGTGTGTGTGTGTGTGTGTGTGTGTGTGTGTGTGTGTGTGTGTGTGTGTGTGTGTCAAATGATGTGTGTGTATGCAGCCGTGTGTGATACAATACCATTTGTTTACAGACTTCCCCATGACCTTTGGAAAGTTCACCCCTGCAGCCAGAGCTGTCTGGTAGATCCCAGATGAGGACAGGCTGTGTGGATGGGATGTGCCTGGCATGTAATATGGTTTGACCGCACTGCTACCTATTCTCTCTCTCCGTTTTCCTATTCTCCTCACAGAACGTAGATGCATCTTGTGTGCGATGCTCTCCGATCCTCCAAATGTTCTTCCATCACTCGCTCATACCTCCTCCTGGCCCTCACCTCAACTCCTCCCCCTCTCCTTTTCTCTGTCATGTCCTCTGCAGCGGATAAAGACGTAGACGACTACTACTCTCGGAAGCGTCACCTGCCAGACCTGGCGGCGAGAGGCACCCTTCCGTTACACGTCATCAAAATGAGCCAAGAACAGGTGGGTCTTCCATGGGTTCAGTTCAAATTTTACGGGGTTATATCACTGTTCCTTTTTTACGCTAATTCTTTAACTGCTTTCAAACTGGAGTTCGAAATCAGACAATTCAAAGAAATTGCTAAAATTGCGATAATTGCAAATCTACAAGCTCACATCACATCATGATGTGAGCTTGTACATCGCATAAAAAAAACTACATCAAACACGAGGTAGACTCGAGCAAGTACCACGGCATGGTCCTGTTGGACGAGGCGTTTGACACTGTCAATCATTCAATTCTACTGAATAAGCTGAAGGCGATTGGTTTTGATAACACATCTGTGAACTGGATGGAATTGGTTGATGGAACCCTGTCCTCGTCCCTCCCAGTGAGCAGTGGGGTTCCCCAAGGAAGCATACTAGGGCCGTTACTGTTCCTTCTAAACATTAACGACATGAAAGCAGCCTGTAACTGCAATTTGTTCTTGTTCGCTGATGACTCAGCACTCCTGGTCTCGGGCGAGGACAAAATGCGAGTTGAGGAAGCCCTCAGTTCTGAACTCAGCAAAATCTGTACTTGGCTTTCCGATAACAAACTGTCACTACACCAAAACAGAATCCATTCTTTTTGGGTCCAAACATTCCCGTAGTAATGTAAATGCAAATGATTTCAAGGTCAGAGTTGACGATAGTAATCTCAAGCAAAGAAGAGGTTCCTATTTGGGCTGTATTCTTGGCAACAAACTGACAGGTGATTTTTTTTAATCAAAAGTGATAGTAAGATTTTGGGGCAGTATTTCCTCTTTTGTCAACAAAAGTGCTCTCAAGATTTAAGCTGGAGCCCTCATTCAATGCCATTTTGACTATGCTTGCACCTCTTGGTTCTGCAACATCTCAATGTCACTAAAACTAGGCTTCAGACCTCCCAAAACAAACTGATTCGACTACTTCTCGGCCTTAAGCCCATGACCCACCTAATTCCAACACGCTTTGCTAGTTAGGGATGGTTCAGAGTAGAAGACAGGGTTAAGCAAATACAAATGGGACTGGTATTTAAGATAAGGTATTTAGATAGTAATAGGGGCAGTGCCCTCAATACCCTCATACCTGACTAACTAACTTCTCCAAAGTGAGTGACGCACAGCCACAATATACTAGAGCAGTGGTTCTCAACCAGTGGTCCGGGGACCACCAGTGGTCCTTGAGGGGGATCCATGTGGTCCCCAGCTAAATGTGTGGTAACCAAATGGACCCTTATAGATCTTTAACTCTTGAGAGCGTAAAATGAAACCAAATGGACCCGTAAGGGTCCATTTGGTTTCATGTTACGCTCTCAAGAGTTGAATTATTGTTAAACATCTGCATTACTTAATTAAGTAATTGTTATTTTTGATCAACGTTGGCCTATTATCTCTCCTATTGGTAGCGCATCAATACAGCATGTGGAATTGTGGACAAAATCTCATCCAACGATAACAAAATATTCTAAGTCTTAGGTCTGAGAGTCTAAATCTCATCAAATGGTGGTCGTGGCTAAAATGCCATATAAATAATGGACCTTGATATGAAAAGGGTTGAAAACCACTCTACTAGAGGGAGCTGGTACTACCCAAATATTAGAACAAACATGAGCAAATTCTCATTCTACTACTCTGCCACCAAAATGTGGAATGCCCTGACACCGTCCATTAAAATATGTAAATTCACTGCTTTATTTCCAAATTGGCCTGAAAAAAAAACAATTATCAGGAGACCACAAGGGGAGGTAAAAGCATTTTCCCATAGAAAGGAGGTGGCCATTCAATGCTGCGGTTTTTCCTTTTTCTCCTCTGTACATTTATTGTTTTGTATTTGTTGATGAAATGTATTATTGTGTAAATGTTTTATGCTAAGTTGATTAATTGAATACATAGGACCATAATGGAAACAAATCCCCAGGACTTTATCCTTTTAGCCTTAATGTCTGACTGTACCTCGTGCTGTTTACATTTCTGACTAATAAAAGTATTCAATTCAAACAATTAGTCTGTGTATAATGCTAATACTGATGCTGGTTTTGCACACTTATGTTTACCTACGCTTTATTACTTACTGTATTACTACTACCTTACTTGTATTATAACCTATTTTATTACCTTGCTTGTATTATATTTTTACAGTGCATTGCTTGTAGCGCAGTCTGGCGGAGCAACAGCATTTCGGTGCAAAAATGTAATCTTTTAACCTTCACTCTAAAGCATAAGCAAGGACGGTGGACCAGGCTGTGTTTTATCCACGTTTCAATTTGGCTGTGAGCCAAAGGTACTCGTTCAATGTAATCTGCAGCAGTAGGTGGCAAAGCTCTTTCCTCCCACTGCGTATAAATAAACTCTCCTCATTCATCTTCTTCAACAGCACAGGGAACAGCAGCAGATCCAGATCCAACCCTCCGGCCAGCCCCTGGGCTCCCAGGCCCCCTCCCAGTCCCAGTCCTCCCAGTCTCAGCAGAGGCAGCGGCCGCGGCGCGTCCAGAGGGCCATGTCCCAGGACCGCGTCCTGTCCCCGCTGAAGCAGCAGCAGCTGCAGGAGTACAGCATGGCCGCCTCCAACGGCATGTCCCCGTACGGCGGCCGGATCCTCTCCGACGAGCAGCTGCTGTCCGCCGAGCGCCTGCGGTCCCAGGAGCGTCTCCTGCCGCAGGACCGCCTCGCGTCGCAGGAGCGCCTCTACTCCTCCAAGGACCGCATGTACTCCAAGGACCGCCTGCTGTCGCAGGAGCACCTCTACTCCAAGGAGCGCCACTACTCCCAAGACCGCCTCTATTCACAGGACCGCCTCTACTCGCAAGACCGCCTCCTGTCCCAGGATCCCCTGCTGTCGCCGGATAAGCTGATGATGTCGCTCAAGCGCGGCATGGTCGGCGGCGCCGCGATGGGCTTCTACGGCAGCGACAAGTCCATGTCGCGCGCCATCTCGCACACGGACGTGTTCATGCCGACCACGCCGCTCGTGGACCGCTACAAGATGACTAAAATGCACTCCCATCCCAGTGCCTCGAATAACAGCGGCGTGCCGCCGGGAGCGGGGGGAGGCGGGCCTTCCAACGCGATACCCATGAGAGATCAGACAGTCAACAAGAGGCAGGCGTTTGCCTCCAGACGGACCCACACTGTGGAGCAGCTTCAATACATCCCACCGCATCACCAGCAGCAGAAACCGCAGCACTACCGCACGGGCAGCAAGACTGAAGTGACTGTGTAATGCTGGCTACTGCTGCCCACATGAAACAGACAGACGATGCACTGTTGTGTATTGGGGGGGATGGGGGGGGGGGGGGGGGTGGGAGGGATTATGGTGGAGTAGGTGGATACATCGGCCTTGTGTCAGAGTAGGATGGTGACGATATCACCATGACCCGATATCCTGCAACGTCAATCAGAGTTCAGTTTGTGTGCGTTTCCAGACTTTGGCTCAGAACCACGAACCTCTGTAAGAGACGGTGGGACGGTGGGGGGGAGCACTCTTAAGTACTACTGTGTACACACAGGTCCAGCTGAATCCGCAGAGATGTGTTGCAGTTGAGGTCCAGTAGGTACAGTACGGTGTTGTCAAGCTTATTATTTCAACTGTCATATCTTCATCGACCCCACAGGCTGAGGTCCTGTCCAGTGTGTGTTCTAGTGAGAAGACATGTACTCTGTCTGTTTAAGGCTTTAGCAGTCTCTCTGTCCAACTAATCTAGTCTGTGATCTTTTCTGGCAAATCTTAAGGGCTTTGCATGGTTAAATACAAGGACCTCCATGACTTCTGTTGTGCAACACAACACCACACCACGTGTTGATGGTGACCCGAGAAGAGCCTGTAATAACTTTATAAATATATAAATAGAAGTATAAAAACAACTATGATTTGTACTCCTCCAGTCCTACTCATAGCTATAGAGAATCTCAATGAGAGAAACTGAAATGGATGTTAACAGTACTTCTATTTGGTGCCTCTGGCAGATATTCCATTTCTAAAACTGAAGTGGTTTCGTGGGTTACAAAGCACAATCAATTGAAAAGTATGTATATTTTCTGTTCTTGATTTCTTTCATTGGTTTGATTAGTGATGGCTAGCTTGTATCAGTTTGTTATTAAAGCAATGGCAGGTTTCTTTGCTTCCAGTAGACGATTGTAAATAAGCTATTCTAGAAGCAGTATTATGGACAAGTCTGTACTGGGTGGACTTTGTATTAGACTGTCTGTTTTCAGTAGATTCTGAAAAAATAAATATATAAGTCATCACTGTTTAGTGAGTTCAGAATAGAAACCCACTTAACCAAGTATTTGACAGGATAAATTAATGCTATACTGTGTGTGTGTGTGTGTGTGTGTGCGTGTGTGTGTGTGTATGTGTGTGTGCACGCGTGCGTGCGTGCGTGCGTGCGTGTGCGTGTGTCTTTGCAAAACTGTTTGTATATGAGAAGTGAATGAATGTGTTGTTGATAACAGATATACCACTGTCATATTTGGATGTAGACTGTGTTCCATTGACATCAGAGGACTTGAAACTTCACGGAAATGGATTATAATGCTTGTCAAAGTAGGGTCAAATAAACCATCCATATTTTTCTAAACATTCAACATCGGCGTCTGGAGATTTCTGTGCTGGTTTTCATGTCTGTTCTCACTCCATATATACAGGACCAGGGCACCACACTGAGTCTAAACTCTAAAACAGAAGGTGATTTTACTCTAGTTTCTTTTTACTCTCCGTCCTAAAAATAAAATATTGGCACTTTGGCTACCAGTGTGTGCGGCCACCTTTTTGTCTCTTGAAGACTACTATTTAGATTACATGATACTGACCATGATACTGAACATCATACTGACATGACACTGACCATGACTAACCATGACACTGACATGATATTGACATGATACTGACCACGATACGGACAATTATACTGACAAGATATTGACCACGATACGGTCATGATAAAGACATGATACTGACCATGAAACTGACCATGATACTCACATGATACTGACCATGATTCTGACAATGGTGGCGTATTTAAACTTTTCTAACTGAAGGCTAACATAAAAAAGAACGCTTCAAGTACTAAGAGATATCTGCTGAGAGTCACTAAGAGATGGTGTTATGGGCAAATGATCAGACTCTCAGCACTAAGATTTGATGTTCAAATCCCAGTTCTCCTATAGTTCATTGCTGGAAAACTTTGCCATTTTGGAGGCTTGATCTGTTGCCTCTGCTACGGACAGTTTGCAGGTTCAAGTCCAGTGCCATCAAGGTACTGGAGGACTGTCATATGTTTCCTGAGAGGTAAAGCAGAGGTAAAGAACTCTGAGGTAGAACAGGAAAGTTACATAACACAGCTTTGAATGCTGGAGCAGTTCAATCCTGGAGTAATTCAGCTTTACTAACTGAAGGCTAACATCTAGGAGCGTGTCGGCGGGTACCGACAGCCGCAGCCCATCGTTAGCCGAGGGGTGGTGAAGAGGGGGTAGAGAGGGAGTTAAAGGCTCCGCAGAGGGGACCTCTCCTCTGCTACTGGTGCAGACGACGCACATTGCCCATCGCACATTTGAACATTGCACATAGATACCATATCCTCAACTCTCAATTCCGATACCTATCGATCAACTCCAAAGCAAAGCAGTAGGCTACTACGACTAGCTATCGCAAAAATGCTCTTTGTTATTTTTGTTTTGGTCCAAGGACCAAAACAAAATACTGCAGGCTCCAGTGTTGCCAGATTATGTGAGTGAAACAAGCAACCAGGTGTGTGAAAACAAGCCAAAAAGAAGCGACCAGTTTTACCACTTGAGCCTATATTACATCAGCTATTTTCAAAAATAATCTTGAAAGCAAGGCCAAATAAGCAACTACACTTCAAAAACAAGCCCAAACAAAAGCAAAAGACTGAGCACTAGACCACTATACCATTGCTCAGTCATTCTCAAGAGGTCACTTAGTATTTTTGAAGTGTTTGTTTATACAGTATGTTAACACTGATGTTATGTTAACTACTGTAGGTCTGGGACTTGAACATGGAAACATGCTGAGAGTTGGAGCATTAGTCCACTACAACATCACATCTTTGATGAATAGAAGTTGTCTCCTAGTGCTTTTGAAGTGTTCTTTATGTGTGATAAGGGGACAGGATTCTAGACTACTGCACTAGGACCTTCACATGTAAGATGTGCCTTGCCACTTGTATGAATTGTTCAGTGCATTATAGGTGTAAATGCACTTGAACTGCACTTACTGTACCGTACGCCTTTTGCACTCCAAGCTCAATGAACTTGACCTGCACTTACGCCTTTTGCACTCCAAGTTCAATGCACTTACACCTTTTGTGCTCTACACTCAATTGAAGGTTTTCACTTACGCCTTTAGGTTTTCAGCCTTTATTTTAAAAAAGTTAAAATTTTAATAACCATTATTCTTTTGCCATTTGATATAAAATGATATATAAAAGTCATTTTCAATTAAGCCCTTTGCGCTCCAAGCACGCAATATAATGTATCTAAACCTCTAACGTTGGCTATTATGATAAACTACTTATTGTAAGTACCACAGTAAGCAGAGGAACCACATAGTAACACTGCTACCAAAACCTAACTTTGCTATGTTTTTCCAACCAAGAAAAATATCTTTCTATCAAGAATATAAGTGTGGCGTTACCAAAGCATTGATTAAACTGTGGCACAATTTCCCCTCTGAGCTGCAGAGGTTTGATTTTACAGTGAGGGTCATTGGCATTATCTCACAGTGTGTCCCAGCCGGATCTCACATCTTTACTTGACACTTCCACCATGATATATGGCACCAATGTCATGCAGGGGCCACTATTTCACTTTGACATCTGAATTAATACTGCTGACTTTAATGCTGGTCAGTGCAATTTCAGACCTCCTTTAAATTCATGGAAGCCACAGGGTGTGAACGACAATTCGCACAGCAAACAACAGGCCTATGCGATGGCACTCACCACCCGCATACACAAACGCGGGGGTGGGGTGGGGTGGGCGGTGGTGGGTGCAGAATAAGTTTGGGTTTCCAATTTACACTGATCCTCTATAGCCCATCAGCATTTAGATGAAAATATGACTGCGCAATCAAAGGGAATCTGTGGATGGGGAAGCAGCTGAGGTGTGGGAGGTACGAGTATGCTGCCTACAGAAGAAGTCAAAGGGAAGAAGAAGGGGAAACTCAACTGCACAAAAACAGGGCTTTCCATAAAATAATAAGCAGCTTTTCAAATTGTCTCCCCAAATCTCATATGGCACAGGCCTGTTCGACAATACATTTCATTACCCATCTCTTTCCCGTTTTAATGCAGACATGGTCCAGAGGGTAGAGGATTTCTTTTGTTAGTTACAAATTTAGTTTGCACTGTCTGCACTTCTCCATTTGTCCTCTGCTTTTGCTGCCGAAGTCAGTGTCAGCTTGCATTGTCAAATAGATTGTCATCTTTGAACTCTGAAACTCTGAGCCTTCATCTGCAGAATCCATCACCGTGACATTCAGAAAATGTATATATACCTTGAGCTGTGATATGGGATGGGACAATATCAGTGGTGGAAAGTAACTAAGTACATTTACGCAAGTATGTTACTTTACTGGAGTATATTCAAATGTTCTATTCTTTTACTTCTACTCCACTACATCTCAGAGACAAATATTGTAGTTTTACTCCACTATTTGAAGACTTAAAGGAGAATTCCGGTCATTTTAAGTGTTATGTTTGATGTGTGTCAAATCACTTACCAACGTAGGAATGAAAATCGCGTAACTCCACAGAGCCCCCTATCGACCCCCACCGTTGTCATTATAGGAGGATATAGGATAGCCCAAATTCGCCTATTTTAACCAATGCAAAGTCTGTTTTTTTGCTTCTAGTACTCATTGTTGAGTCCCATGATAATGTAACAGGCGCTAAAACTCCCGACAAGCTAACGGCTAATAACAGAACGAGCTAATGCTGGTTGCTGGTTTCTCTCCCGACCTGGCAACCTGGGGCTGCCATGCAGAGAGATAAGCAGCCCCAGCGTTAGCTCGTTTGTTATTAGCCGTTAGCTTGTCGGGAGTTTTAGCGCCTGTTACATTATCATGGGACTCAACAATGAGTACTAGAAGCAAAAAAACAGACTTTGCATTGGTTAAAATAGGCGAATTTGGGCTATCCTATATCCTCCTATAATGACAACGGTGGGGGTCGATAGGGGGCTCTGTGGAGTTACGCGATTTTCATTCCTACGTTGGTAAGTGATTTGACACACATCAAACATAACACTTAAAATGACCGGAATTCTCCTTTAAGTTAGTAGTTACTTTTTCTAGATTTTTATTATATTACAAAACAGACATTAACCACATCAGCCCTATTTAAATGTTGGCTATTTGAAAATAGCCGATCTACAAGCTTGCGTTGTGAGCTTGTAGATCTGGTATTTTCAAAATATTTGTATACATTTTATACATGTGATGAACTTGTGAAACGGGTCATTCTGCATAATTACTACTTTTACTTTAGTATATTTTGATGCCAATACTTTTGTACCTTTACTCAAGTAAATGTTGTTACTTGGGGTATTGATACTTTTACTTAAGTAAAAAAATAACTTGTTTTCCCCCCACCACTGGACAATATAGGCACGCACAGAGAGGAAGAGTCAGAAAACAGAAATCTTCCAGAACACAATCAGAATTCTATTGTCACATCCCATGGCTTACAGGTGTAAAGAAGTGGGGGAATTTAGTTTTTGTGCAAGCGCCATCATTTTTGTTGTTTTCAGTAAGAGAAAAAGAAGAGGGGGTGCGGGGACAGGGAGAGCAAGGAGAAAAATAAATCAAACAGTAAAGAGAAACATGTGGCAAAATTCTAAGATATCTACATACACACACACAGGGTTGCATTGCTCATGGGACGCTGTGCAGGAACCTATTTGAACAGGAGCACGCGCACACACATGCATAGATTTAAAACAACTTTAAATTCACACCTCAACAACGTTAACAAAGGCTGCCGACAGCCGGTTGTCACACCAGCATCAATTAACATAGGACTGAGCCTAGATGCATATCAATTGTCCATTGTTGTGTGACCTGTAGTGTAGGTGTTAAGCGACATGCGCGTTACGTGATTAAAATAGAGTGCAACCACATACCAAATCAGCAGTGCCACACTGCATATACATAGCATAATCCAGCTGGAACAGTATGTACATGAGGTTAGACATAATAAGGTGCATAAGGTTAGACACAAAGGTGGTAGCACCTCGTTAGCTCCACAAAGCAGCAGCAGGTGCAAGAGAGTGACAATGCAAGAGAAACAATGCAAGACATGTGATTTGTGGTGTCTACTGTGTAAAAGAAATACAAATAAATAATAAATGATAAATGATAAATGATAAATGATAAATAATAAATAATAAATTATATATCTGAAAACATGGTCAGTAGCAGGGGTCATCATGTCCGTACACGGACAAATGTGTCCGTGGCAAAGACTAGGTCTTGTCCATGGCAAACTTTTGATTTACACACCATTATAATGATCATATTTTGATCATAAGACCCAATTACTGAATGACAAGTCTCCAGGTTTTCTTCAGAATATTCTGTATGACTCTGATTTACTATGACGCTATAAATGACACATTAGGAGTCCTACTAGTACTAGTGGTTCTCAAATGTTTTATTTGCAAGGACCCCCTCAACTCTGAGAGTGTACAAATGGAACCAAACGGACCCGTAAGGGTCCGTTTGGTTCCATTTGTACACTCTCAAGAGTTACAGACCTGTTATGACAGGTCTGTAACTTTCATTCAGGGCTAGCTCTTTACGTGTTTCTGGTACTGTATATTGTTGTCCACTTATTTTGTATGTCCGTGGCAAAAATGTAATTTGAACCAAAATGTCCACCACAAGACAGCATGGTGATGACCCCTGGTCAGTAGGCTACACACTCTAGTGCAGGGGTCTTCAACAGGGGGTCCAGGACCCCTAGGGGATTCTCAGAGCTACTACAGGGGGGGCCGCCAAATCTGTGTGTGATAGGAAGATTTTTTTTACATTAACCACTTGAACCCTAACATCCCTATTCTGAGGAAAACTTAAGCCAAAAAACGCCTCGCAGTGAGTATCGTCTATTTTCGGCAAAGAGGTTTTGTGTAGAGGGAAAAAAGAGCTGACCAAGTACGGAGTGAAAGGCGAGGTTTACTAAGTATTGCGGGTTTAAGTGGTTAATGTCTGAAAATACACATTAACATGAATCCATTAAGGCTGCAACTAACGATTAATTTCATAATCGATTAATCGGTCGATTATCTTATCGATTAATCGATTAATCGGATTATCGCACTTATTTAGCAATTACCTTATAATTTAGATTTTAGGTTGTTTTAGGCATGTTCTAACTAACAAAAAAGACAATAATAATGAATACTTCCTTCAAAGATAATATTTTATTACAGCTTCCTTGACTACAACTGTACTGTTACTGTAAGTCATAGATATTCAACTGGCGGCCCGCGGGCCACGTGCGGCCCGCGAGGAGCTTCCTTGTGGCCCCTGGCCATATTCCAAAAAAAAAAAAAAAAAAAAAAATGTTTTTTTTTTTTTTTTTTTTTTTTAATTTTCATAATTATTATTTATTTTAACTTTGATTTATGTTATCAAAGTTAAAACAGTACAAATTATTTATCCTTCATTAGTTCTTGAAAGGCCATCTTTCATTGGAACTTAACTTAGAACCTTAAATAGAACCGAATTAGACCGAATTAGACCCGAAAAAAGGTTGATTTATATTGGTCAAATAGAACCGAATTAGACCCGAATTAGACCGAATTAGACCCGAATTAGACCCGAAAAATTTCACGCACGTGCGCAAATTGTGTGTGGCCCCCGACTCCAAATTATTTTACAGTTGTGGCCCCCTGCCTAATCTAGTTGAATACCCCTGCTGTAAGTACATAACAAAACTGTTATTAAAGTATTCAATCAATCAAATACAAAAGATACTGAATATAAAACATAAAATATATATTTTTTCTCTGTAATATATCAACATAACAAAACTGTTACTAAAGTATTCAATCAATCAAATACAAAAGGTGCTGCTGAACTTGTGTATCCTAGGAGTCGAGGACAGTGGTTCTCAAACTTTTGAGGCTGACCCCTCAAAATAATATCTGAACTGGAGACCCCCCAAAATAATCATATTTGAACTGGGGAGTGGGGACCGGGACCCCCCAAAATAATCATATTTTAACAGGCAACACCCTAGCCTGAAAAGCACTTGGAATTGTAGGAGTTGAGGCATTACATTTAGTTTGACTTGGTTCCACAGATAAATATTGTGAAAATAGCTGATCTACAAAATAGATTGAGATAGAGCTTGTGATCAGCTATATATATTATTTCACAAATAATTGACACGTTTTTATTTCGTTTTTTTGATTACTTTTGTTACAGTAATGGTCTTTTTAGGTATTAAAATGGTATATAAGTCCTTAAATTGTGGGTTGCTGTAGGCAAAGTGCTGATATAAAATCAAAATGTGTTACAGTTCCTGTAAACAAACTAAAGTAGCAGCAAAATAGTACCTTTTTTTTCTTTAAACCAAGGATGTAGCAGCAATAATAAAGTTAACTCAATTAAAGAAAGTGCATTCTCTGACCACATCGTAGATGTCTTGGCTTTAATATGCAGGGCTGCGCATAGATATATGGGGCTGCGTGCTAAACAGTGCAGCTAGATTCTGAGAGAGAAACAAGCAACCAGGTCTAGGAAAACAAGCCCAAAATAAGCGACAATTGTTGGCCACATGAGCACTTAATACTTAGTACTTAAACCTACTGTATATACATCGGCTATTTGAAAATAGTTCACAACGTGTCGCATCGCCAGCGACACGTTGTGAGCTTGTAGATCTGCTATTTTCAATAAAATCTTAAAAAAGCTTATAATAAGCGGATTTGGCAACACTGATGCAAAAGCCTGGTTTCTGTTTACTGCGCAGCGCTCGGATCCGGTCTAGAGCCCGCCTACTGTATCCGGTAATTACACAAACATATACACGCACGTAGTGTTTCCGCCTCAGACCGGATCAGCACAGCAGCCTGCTATTACTGCTAAGTGAATCGATCCTAGCATTGTTTCTAATAGCGCAAATAGAGCAATAAATAGACTGACTGGACCTGAATCCTGACCAGTACTGAACGGTAAAAAGAAACCAGGCTTTCCGCAGTGGAAAGTTAATATTAAATGTTAAAAGCCACGACAACTGAGTCTTATGTAGGCAAGCCCACAAGCAAACACACCGAGGCGAGTGTGTTGCGAGCCGTCTCCAAAACTCCTATGCTTTCTCCTCAGATGCTCATTCATTGAGCTGAGAGCTCGTGCTCCCGTGCCAAGCAAAGTCCGCCTTGCAATGTTTGCAGGTCATTTTTTTCTTTTCTCTGTTCAGAGTGAAACGCTGCCAGTCTTTAGATCTTTTGGTGCGATCGTAAGACGCTGCTGCAGCAGCGACCGTACTAATGGACGCCGCCATTATTCTAGACGGCTTGTTGTCAGCTGCGGTCGCTACTGCGCAAGTGCGCATGCGCAACTCTCAAGGAGCAACAGGCTGCTCGTCTCCCCCTATGATTTGCAGCATTTACGTTATATTATATTACATTTAATGTCGGAAAACACTCGCGATTCGTTGTCGATTAATAATCGATGATCTAATTCGTTGGCAACGAATTTATTAATCGATTTTTAATCGATTCATCGATTCGTTGTTGCAGCCTTAGAATCCATCAGTGATGATAGTGCTGTCAAACGAGTCTATGAAGCTATCTAAGAAATCTATGAAAACGCAATTTTATACAATATGTAGTGGGGGGTCCCTGCTTCATCTGTGTCTCAGCTAAGGGGTCCTTCGTCAGAAAAACGTTGAAGACCTGCCCTAGTGATAATATACAATGTTATTGCTGTCAGAAATGTGCAGACAACAGATCAAGTAACAGCAAAGCTTGTCAATACCTGCAGTACAGCATGTCATTAAAAATAAGCCATTTAATACTAAGATAGTCGGTAACCTTAATTTGCAGCCTGTAAATTAGAGCCTACAATGAAGATGGATATAATATTTATATTATAATTTTATACAGAATTCAGTCTACACGTTATCCCTGTTCATAATCCATACTGTTTGTGAATAGGGAGACTTTGCATATTCAGTATGTGACAGTTCAGGGGTACTCATTGCCATTCCACCTGCAAACCACAGATCCAGTAGCTCACTTGTACCAGTACATTCTGATTACAGCTCACCATCAAGTACATGAACCCTTGCGTCCCTATTCTGGGCATGTCATAATAGGAGAATATTCAGTGACAATAGCAGATACAAGATCTAACAAAGCATCGCATCGTTGTGATGCGTCGTGAGCTTGTACTGTATCGGCTATTTTCAGCGGTGAAATTTGGTGTAGAGGAAAAAAAGTTGGGAACCCCAACTTTAGACCCCTGGGGCACAACAAATTACAGTATGTAGGGTTTGAACTCTTCCTGTGACTGGTTTCCTGATGCCTGTATAGCATACACTTACAAAAAAATGTTGCTGTCGTACAATAAATAACCACTTTAAAGTTGTATTAAATACTGATTCATTCATCATATAACCATTCATTCATGAATCCACTTAAATCCAAACAATATTGAGTATTTCACAGTACAGCAATGTGTAGTGAGTTACAGCCATTAACACTTGGCGAATTGATGGCGAATTTGAACTTCCGGTCCCGAAATGAAACCGGAAACGATTGCTATTGGCTGCAATCGCAGTCTTCTCTTGGTGGAAGCCCTAGAAACATACCGACTTTATCATATCCTCCTATAATTTGCCAATGCTCTGTAGTGGTTGGTAGGTAGGTAGGTAGGTAGGGTGGTGAGACCATCGCCATGGTTACGGAGCTGCCCGGCTGTGGGATGGCCCCGCGAGCTATGGGACGAACTGCCTCCCGGGTTGCCAGATCATGTGCGCATATCCCCCCACGGATGCGTCGACCGGGTTGGACTAGTTTTGTTTAATTAATGGGACCATCATTTACTAAACGCATAATATGACGATTTAAAAAAGACTTTAAACTTGTGATTGAAAACATAAAGTGTTGATGAAAATGTTTACTGAGGTAATAAAATTAAGTGTACAGTCCAGGCAAAACCTCATTCACTTGGTTTGAGAGTACATTTTCCTGCAGCCTTCACTGCCCTGCAGGAGGTGAAATAGCAACATCTGCTGGGCCATTAATACGAACTGCATGACTTAAGAGAACCCGGAAATGGGCTTCAATTCCAGCGCCGATTCCTTGGCTCTTGGTTACAGAACATCACATTTAAGGGAGAAACTCTGTTCATGCAAATAATGGAATACTGTAGCAGTTGTAATAACGTGCATAACACAGCTCTCTAATCCAGTTCAGATTAGAAATCCTAAAGCTTCTGACAATATTAACCATGCTTTCACATAACTAATAATATGACAGAATTCCCTGTCAAAAGTAGAATTTGCTAAAGTAAATAGTTCATACTATGCTGCCAATTCTAAGAAGGCGCTTAGAGTGAGATTTGAGAAAAATTGGGGTGGATTGGGGGTGTTTATTTCCCCATGCGCTTTGAGTGCTAAAACTATTAATTAGACGTTCAACATCTTGTATCCTATGTCATTCATAATTCATCTTTCAACTGGGAGCATTTCACTTTCAAATGTGTTCTACATCAGTGGTTCTCAATCAGTGGTTTTTCATGTCAAGGACCCCCAAACATTTTCGATAGTTTTCAAATATTTTCAATAGTAGTTTGAATACCAAACCTATAAATGGATAAAGTGGTTAAGATGATTGTGATGCTATGGTAACTACTTTTGCTGAGGACCCCCTGGAACCCACCCAAGGACCCCTTGGGTAATGTAGAACCAATGTTCTAATTACTTGAAAACAGTGTGGCATTCTTCAGGCACTTATTGATGATATCCAGAACTTCCATGTCGGAAAACACAGGGTTCGCTTGTAATGAAAAACAAAACAAAACAAAACAAAAACACAGACAGGAGACGCCATGCTGTTAGCTTGAAATTCAGTTATTTTTGCCAAGCGACACTGATTCTACGGAGTATAAATAAGGTTTACGTAGTGAGAGGAAAGAGCAAGTTTGAGCAGAAACATTTAAATAATATTCCATAATTCCATCAAATTTAAGAAAATTCTTGAACTTGGCTTATGTTGCTGGAGGTCTCGCACACCAAAATAGCAGATCTACAAACTCACAATGCATCACGCTGTGGCGCATTTTGCGCTTATAGGTTGGCTATTTTCAGTGCGCGACACCAGTGCGCAAACAAGTATAAATCCGGCTTTAAGGTCATCTATTAATATCTATAAACTCACGAAACCTGTGTCTGTGTGTGTGTGTGTGTGTGTGTGTGTGTGTGTGTGTGTGTGTGTGTGTGTGTGTGTGTGTGTGTGTGTGTGTCCCAGATAGCAAAATATGGGTGAATCAACGTTGAAAAATAGGCGGCCATAACGGTTGAATCAACGTTCGATCTCAACGTTGAAACTGTACTGAAATCGCAACCCTAATCTTTGTTGATTCAACGTTAGTGTTTCAACCACTAACTAACACTATATCAACGTTGATTCAACCATCATCCAAATGGTATTCTGCACGCTGATTTTATGTTGAATCAACGTTATGAATCAATATTGATTCAACCATCATCTAAATGGTAATCTGCATGCACATTTTAGTTGATTTAATGTTGAATCAACATTAGGAATCAACATTGATTCAACCATCATCTAAATGGTAATCTGCATGCACATTTTAGTTGTTTTAATGTTGAATCAACATTAGGAATCAACATTGATTCAACCATCATCTAAATGGTAATCTGCATGCACATTTTAGTTGATTTTATGTTGAAACAACATCAGGAATCGAACACTGATTTAATTTATAAATTGATTATACTGAATCATGTTAGGAATCAATATTGATCCTGATCATCCAACAACCTAATGGTAATCTGCATGTACATTTTAAATTATGTGTATGCTGATATACTGTAAGGCTACATCTTGTTCAAAATTACCTTACATTTCCCAAAATGTGAAAATATAAAAATAAAGACAGACAATATGATTTGAATCTTCACATTTATTGAACCAAGGCATTTAGACCTGCTTTGAACTGATTTAACCATTGTTTTTATGCTTTAACAGATGAAATATAGAACATATACAAGATTGTAGATCTGCTATTTATGAAAGAAATCGTGAAAATGTCTGCAAGCATTTGGAGACTAAACCAACGGTCTGAAAAAATACACTGAAAAGTGCTCTAGTAATACAAATGGCTTAATTAATAAAGCCTAACGGGCCATCCACACCAAGCACTATATATACACATTTTAATTTATTTTATTTTATAGAATTTAGAGTAGCCAATGATTGTGAACCTCTTTTCGTCCACAAAGTCATTATGCTAATTAATTCCTCACACATTTCTGTGTTGCTACTGCAATTGTAGCCTAGTAGCCCCTCCATCCTTCTCCTCCTGTTCAACACAACTAAAGACGAACAGTATCTGTGTTGATGATAACAATATGAGTGATTTGCTGGTACTCTGGAAGACATGAGCAACTGCCCACTGAAATGATCATGTCTGCACTGTATTTAAACTAAATAATTCTACAACGATATGATTGACAAAAGTGATATGCTTAGTGTGGACAGCCCCATTACAGTTTGAAAGAGTACATTATTTCACACATGAACATGTGAACACTTGTCAATTTAAAAAAAAGTGCCTTACTTTTACTTAATGGCATTACATTCAAAGTCTTAATAATTTGCAGCTCTAAAGTACTTAAAATGAATAAAGGTGGCTTCATTTAGAACTCCTATCACTTTACAACATTTTCTCATGCATGAGAAAAATAAAATGCATGCATTTTAGTTTACTGTCACAAAGGAGGGCTGAGGACAACCTGCCTACCAGTGATCCACTATACAATCTTTCTAAAATGACAGGAGGTTTTTAAGATTTTGCAGTTTGGCGGGGGGGAATTTTTTCCTTTCCCAAGCCAAGCATCACTCTTTGAATAAAGTTCAAAATGTTCTTCATATCATTAGGGTACTTCAAATTGAGTGCATACGTCAGGCTAAACAGCAGGCACGGTGCTTGAGGGAGGTTCTGGAAATTATCCATCACAATACCTCCTCTTCAAGGATGATGGCTGTTGACACTGGCTGAAGGTCGACACCATCTGAGGGATGTGAATCTTCACTGCTCACAGTCATAATCCGACCGATACCTCTGCCTAGGCGTCTTCACTTTCGCTGTCACAATCCTATACAGAACCAAACAAAAACAACATTACAACAGGGAAATGTAGACACTTAACACATCTGCATTGAGAAGTTTTATCAACATTGGTTGGCCTACTGTTTTTTGACAGTATATTACTCATGGTAATCTTATCAGCACAGTAAAATATGTATCTGAAAACATTTTAGGCTAGAAATAAGCAACTTGGTAACAAACATTCTGCATAGTGGCCATCTCTCTCCCTTGAGCAACATGTGAGTGCAGGCTACAAACACTTACACTGCACACCATGTGAGTGAGATTCCACCGTGCTATAGCCTGAAGGGATTGAACCTTCTGATTGGTTTGAATGGCCGTTTCAGACTGAAACTTCAAAATAAAATGATCGAAAATGTAATTTCACTGGACCTTTAAGGTGTAACTATGAGAACTTACCAAGACAGTGGTGTAGAAACTGCTGTGGTCATCTCCAAGCAGAAGAAGGAGGCCTCGGAGAACAAGCCTACCCAGCGCGGTCACGTCAGGTTTCTACAAGTGGATAATGAACAAATAAAGTTCAAGATCTGACCATCACAAGTTACAGTACAGTTACAGCATGAAACACCACAATATAAACCGCTCACAAAAGGTAAGGAAACTTGAATTTGGGCCATTATATCTCCCCTTTACTAATACCAATCAGTAAAGTGTTGTATATAATTTTTATCGTTGATTAGCCTTTACAACGAGGTACAGCTTGTAAGCATCGGGCATTCATGGAATGAGCAACACAAGCAAACGTGTGGGTAGCACCGAGCAAAAATGTGCCAAAATGGCCTGTTAGACTTTTCTGCTGACATTCAATGTTGTGACATTCATGACATTCAATGGGCTTCAGGTGTGTGCCAGTCACAGGTGTGTGACTGTCTCACAGGTGAGTGACTGGCACCTGAACATGGGTTCTGCAACTTTGTTGAGTTTGTGTATGCTCCAAGCAGCAACACTCCCCCCATGGAAAGATGCCACTTTTGTCAGGATAAGGCCCGTGCAACAGGGCAAGTGAAGCTGGTGTTCCGTTATGCAGAGTGACAGCATTATTTGGTGTTAGCCCTTGTACCATTTCCAAATTTAGGATTAAGTTCTGTGAGACTGGTGAAGTCAACAAGGAAGACAACAACCCAGACCACTTGCTTCACTGAGGAACCATAAATGTACAGGCAAGATTTGCACAACGGTACCAAAGACAGATGTCAAAGTTGCAGGGCCCATGCTCAGGTGCCAGACACACACCTTTGACTGGCACACACCGGCATACAGTACTACCAGGGCTGACATCAAATAATGCGTAATCTGCGTAACGGAACACCAGCTTCACTTGCCCTATAGGCTCTATGCACAGCAGCCATATTGGGAATGAATTGGGCCCCTTCCTTACTTCCTTCACAGGTGTTACCAATGATACTAATGAAGGCTCTGTTCCATTCTAGTCAAACAGTCAGGGTGCTGATATTGTGTGTGTTGGCACACTAGAAATACTAGTGGGTCTCAAAGTGTGGTCCAGGGACCCTCATGGTTCCTTGAGAGGGTGTAACTCTGAGAGTGTACAAATGGAACCAAATGGACCCTCCCGGGTCCATTTGGTTCCATTTGTACACTTTCAGAGTTATGGGGGTCCTTGAAATTAAACAAAAGTTTGAGAACCACTGTGCTACACTAAATGGAACAGAGCCTTCATTAGTGTCATTGGTAACACCTGTGAAGGAAGCAAGGAAGGGGCCCAATTTCTGTCCAATATGGCTGCTGTGCATAGAGCCTATTGCACAGGCCTTATCCTGAATGGACAAACGTGGCATCTTTCCATGGGGGCAGTGTTGCTGCTTGGAGCATACACAAACTCAACAAAGTTGCAGAACCCATGTTGCAGAACGCAAAGTTGCAGAACCCACCTCTCAGCAGGTGTGTGCTGGCAGGTCGCTCAAAACAAGAGCGATTACCAGCAAAAGCATATTGGGTGATTTTGGCACATTTTTGCTCGGCGCTACCCACACGTTTGCCTGTGTTGCTCATTCCATGAATGCCCGATGCTTACAAGCTGTACCTCGTTGTAAAGGTGACTAATCACCGATAAAAATGATATGTAACACTTTACTGATTGGTATTAGTAAAGGGGAGATATAATGACCCAAATTCAAGTTTCCTTACATTTTGTGAACAGTTTATGTTTGATGAACAGTTGCTGATTGGAGATGTGATTTAAAAATAGTACAATCCACAGCATTTAGTTATCAACAACGATCAATAGTTAGCAATACTTTAACACTCTGTAATACAACCGGGAAGCAGAAGTACTATTTGGGGTAATAGGTTGTATATAAACTTAGTCATGATAAATACAAATATAAGAAACATGTTGTAGACTTACCCATCAATTTGCTGCACAATTCCGGATAATTTCTCTCTAATGGCACCTTTCTTGGACTTGAAGATAGGGACCAATTGTAGTGTATAGCGATCCAGAGCATCAAAGAAGTCTGTCTCTAGGTGTGTGGTGGTGATCATGTTAAACTCAGCATAAGCCTACAACACAGCAAACCACAGAACAAACTACAGTGACTAAATACATTTGAAACAGTGTGTAAATTAGGAAAACATTTGGTTAATTGTCATACAAATAATTATGATCAACAATGTAACTGTTTTGTCATTAAACATTGGACGAATTACATTTCGGTTCCGACTTTTAGGCTTTGTAAACAAAAAAAGAAATGACTGACATGACTGACAATGACCGGGGCCAATAATACCATTATGTACTATGGCCAGAACAGGCCCGGCATTTAAAAATGTTGAAAAATAGTGAGAGTAGCCGATCTACATGTTCACAACACATCACTTTGCGAGATGTTGCGAGCTTGTAGATCTGCTATTTTCACTATTCTTCAATAGATAAATGTATACAGATGAACGCTTTTTCTCATAACTGTGATCAGACAATTACCTATATATTAAAATTGGCTTACAGGAGATGCCCCATGCCACGCTCATGTCACCATGAGTCAGCCATAACAGGGCAGGGGTCTTCAACAGGGGGTCCGGGACCCATAGGGGGTCTTCAGAGTTGCTTCAGAGTTGGTCCACCAAATCTCTGTGATAAGATCATTGTTTCTTTATACTAACCACTTGAACAATAGCATCCCTATTCTAAGGACAACTTCAGCCAAAAATGGCCGATCTACAAGCTCACAACGCCTCGCAGCGCGAAGAGGGGAAAAAGAGCAGACCAAGTACAGAGTGAAAGTTTACTAAGTATTGACGGTTTAAGTCGTAAAATGTCTGACAATACACATTAACATGAATCCAACATCTATGAAAAGCTTTAATCTGCAACACAATTTTATGTAATATATAGTGGGGGTCCCTTCTTCATCTCTTTCTCAGTTAGGGGGTCCTTGGCCTGAAAAGGTTGAAGACCCCTGATATAAGGAGTTCCCAATGCAGCTATGCCCAATTATGGAATGTCTAACCTCAATGTGTCATCATGGAATCAGCAAACAAATTAGTCAGCTCCATATATACACCTCTAGTGTAATAAAGGTCTCCATCACCTTAAATCCTGGGTTCCAAACTGCATACAGCACCAGACATTCCTCTAAAGCATATTTTCATATGTCGCCCTGATAGTTCAATTGGACAGTTAATTCCCAAATAAACTTATGTTGCTCTGTTACTCGTGGGTAAAAAGGTGCTAACCTGTTCCCGGATGTCCATGTAGGCAGAAGATGGGCACAGTGCCTGTTGGCAGGAAGGTAGCTGAGGGGATTCTGGTCAGGGCCCAGGCTGAGTCAAACTGCATGTGTTGTGCACCTATACAAACACAGAGGAGTGATTTTACACCAATGTCACATGGTGAGAATACAAGTTTTATCTGAACACCAAGTGCTCAGTCACAGGCTGACCCGGTCAGAGAATGCTTTTCATGTCAGCTGATAGAAAACCACCCAGATATCATTATGTGAAACCCCAAAGTTGTGCCGAGGGTAACCGCCTTGGGGTCTAAGCGCTCTGCCCTTCAGCATCTCTATGACCAGAGGACAGTGAAGAAAGCAGGAAAGAACCCAAGAGACCCAACTCATAACCTTAGCACCTGCTAAGAAACACAGTTACAGTTCATTATTGTTTATTTAACCATTATGTTAAATGAAACCCCCACCTGAAGTCTGCAGTTCTTCCTCTTGAGGAATCCCACTAATCAAATTCTCCACACCAGATGGAGAGATTAGGAGATCGAAGGATTGGGTCTACACAGAAGAGAACATATTATATAAACAATTGCAAAATGAGAATCACTCAGAATAAAATAAAATCACTCATGAGTCTACTTATAAGAGTGTATGCAAGCAGTAGGCTATTGTAGATAAGCTCTTTGATAAACACACCATTGTGTGACAACAGTTTGTGTGATTTATATTATTATGACAGGCATAACCCAAGGCACCATGAGCTGACAACAATAGCCTTAACCCTAACCCTATTTTCAACAGATAATGATGGAAAACATTCAACATGGATATCCAACCTATATCTCATGTTCTAATCTGAGTACATCAACAATACATAATGGCAAAAATAACATGTCTGCCATGTCAGTGGTTCTCAAAGTGGGGCCCAGGGACACCCAGGGTCCTTGAAGGGGTTCCAGAGGGGCACCAGCAAAAAAACAACAATATAGCATCACAATTAGTTTGACCACTTTAACCCTAATATTCACAAATAGCTGTCCTACAAGCTTGTAGATCTGCTATTTTTGAGGAATCTTGAAAAATCTTGGAATTATTTGGAAGAAAATTAACAAATCTTCTGGGGGTCCCTGGTTCAGATGGGGGTCTGACTCTGCAGCCAAACATATCTATTTAGAGGGCCTTAAGATGAAAATGTTGGAGAACCACTGTTCCCATTTATTGTCTACTCGAAATACACAGAAGACAGGGTATTTCTGCCACACTATTGAACCATTAACATAATGCCAATGGTTGAAATAAACAATGAACTACACTCCACCAACACAACCCGGCAACATAACATGGGTTTCAATCTCAAATGTGTCCACAGCGCGTCTGAAAGGCATGTTATCTTATAGGACAGATACACCAACGTTAGTGTAGTTGCATTTCAAACACTGTTTAATCAGCACCAACAACAAGCCTCGTTTAGCGACGCATAGAGTGGATGCAAAGCCTGATTTATACCTCGCCCTACGGCGTGTCACGGGTCAAAATGGCAGATCTACAAGCCCACAACGCGTCGTGGATGCGACGCGTTGAGAGCTTGCAAGTCTGATATTTGTTAGCGCGACGTGAGCCAAAGCGTCAATGGTCTTAGCTATGGTTCAACCAGGTTGTGACTTTCTCCATCTACATCCCGTACGTCTTCATAAACATTCAGATTATGAAATATAAAGTGCTTACCCCACGGCCATGGATGTAACAAGTTGAATCGAGCGGGTCTAAGTACCGTGTATATTCCGTATTGTTCAATAAAAAGCATTTTAATCCGATCGGTGGCCATTTTGTCCGGATCGTCTCCATGATTTCAACTACGCGACCCTAACGGTTGGGAGGTGTATTGCACTCTGATACATTATAACTCTGAGAAAATGGCAGGCGATCGGATTAAAATGCTTTTTATTGAACAATACGGAAGATACGGATACTTAGACCCACCCGATTCAAATTGTAACATCTGTGGCCGTGGGGCGAGTACTTTATATATGAAATGTTAACGTTTATGTAGATGTACGGGTTGTAATGGAGAAAGTGCCACGGCTATTTCAGGGCTAAAAAAATGGTCTCAGCAAGCAGTAACTTTTATAACATGTCCGTGTTGTTTCAAACTAACGATCAAAACGCAGTCGCTAGTCAACTCGACGAAAACATACCAAACTTCCATTTATTACAACATTGTTTTGGAACAAATATGGTTAAGTAGGTTTAAGTAGGCTAAGTTTATGTGGTGGAAAAAACATCAACCACTCATCACTGACGTGACGTTTGGCAAATGTTCACTAATATAATGGCAGCATGTCAGATACACAAATTCACACTAGATAACACTTACCTTATTGACGAAATTACTTGAATTGAAGAAATTAAAACGTGTTCCTTGCTTCCATGTTCCAAGCAGAGAGTTCCAACGGTCCCAACTCCCAACAAGGGCTCAGCGCGCTAATGGCCACTTTTTGAATAATGAGCGCAGTGCGCATGCTCACATTAAGGCACGCCCAGCTCAAGTGACGTTACTGATCAATATAAAGTATTCTAAAATACAACTGATAAGTAAACCATACTAACCACAGTGCAATTAATTTTTACTTGCTCTTGGTTAGTGTTCTAAAATACAAATAATAAATAAATAATCCTAATCTGGTAGGCCTAGACAAGGTTCACTGTTTGAGGAGAAGAAACGCACCAAGCAACATTTAAATGTGCTGTTTGATCTGTTAAAAGACAGGAGAACACTTTGAGAGCAGACTCACTTCCTAATAAGCTACAAAGCAAAGACCTGTATGATTTTTGGAAAGAAGTCAAAGTAATGAACAACAGTAAAACATACTCTCTAACACATTGGTTCTCAAAGTGGGGTCCAGGGACCCCCAGGGGTACTTGAGGGAGTTCCAGGGGTCCCCAGCTAAATGATGGACAGGAACCAAATGGACCCTTATGGGTCTGTAACTCTGAGAGTTAAATTAACATTGGTTTTACAATGTGAATTGGGGTCCCAGAGGTATAAATGCCCTTAAATGGGGGTCTGTAGCCCTAATGCATGTCAAACTGGACTTCCTTGAAATTAAAATGGTTGAGAATCACTGCTAGAGAGCCGTAAAAATCTTCTCTTATGGGGGTCCCTGGCATATCTCTTCAAATGGGGGTCCACGGGCTAATAAGTGTCAATTAGGGGGTCCTTGACATGAAAAAGTTTGAGAACCACTGCTCTAACTTAGAGGGTGCATGTGGCTGGGTTGAAATAGCTGAGGTATATGGAGAAAACACAATCACAACTTATTTAACTGTGTAAAAAGTTGCACAGTGGCAGTAGATCATGTTGATCCATTTGAAAGTGCACTGATTAGGTCTGAGGATGTGGTTGATGCCATTAAGTTGTTAGATAACAACAAGCAGGGGTCATCACCATGCTGGCTTGTGGTGGACATTTTTGCCATGGACATACACATTGAGCTGACAATAATATTACCAGAAACACATAAAGAGCTAACCCTGAATGACCATAACAGGTCTGTAACTCAGAGTGTACAAATGGAACCAAATGGACCTTGTGTTTTACAGGTCTGTTGGGTCATGGTGTCCCCCCAGAGTCAATCACCTCTGTACAATTAGTACAGTGTCCTTAAAGACAAGGCAGGTAAACTAAACAGCATTGACAACAATAGACCTATCGCTCGGGCCAGCACTCCAAAGTTTTGGAAAGAATCATGCTTGTGCTCCTTGAAATGTTTGTCCTGACAGATAACCGTTTGGATTTAAAAAGAAACACGGCACAGACTTATGCACCTTTGCACTTAAAGAACTGATTTGCCAGCTGCAGTAGCCATAATTCCACTGTCTTCATATGCTTCATTGATGTGTCTCGAGCTTTTGACAGATTTAACCACTACAAACTGTTTCAGAAGCTGCTTGATAGAGGCACACCTAGACACTGTACGTATACTGGTGTTTTGGTGTGCAAATCAGAAAATGCAGGTCAAATGGGGTAATGTTACATCTGCCCATTTCTATGTTAGCAATGGTGTACGCCAAGGGAGGATTTTGTCTCCCGTTTTATTCAACGTTTACATGAATCTATGTAAATCTATCCATTGAATTAAACAAGTGCAATACGGACTGTCTGATAGGTAGCTCTATCATCAATCACCTTATGTACACTGATGACCTGGTCGTGCTAAGTCCTTACAGTGGAGGGTTACAGCAGCTATTGAAAGTTTGCTCAAATTATGGCAATGATCATGACATAATTTATAATGCAAAAAAGAGTAGTGTCATGCTTGTGAGAAGCCATGAGGACACATTGTTACTGACAATCTCCAAGATGAGAGATATGTGCCGCATACTTTATGGCCAGGCCAATGTGCTGCTTTGCAGGTTCAGTGTGTGTTCTGATCATGTCAAGTGTGCACTTTTTAAAGCATTTTACTTGATTAAACCTAGTATTGTAACAAATGAGTAAAGGTAACTTATTTATTTAATATAGATAGCTATTGGATTTTACAGTACAGATTCAACATTGAATCAATGTTGGTATTTCAATAATTAAATGGGAGGAGGGGGGGGGGAGGAGGGGGTTGCCCCCCCCTCCCCCCAACAAGAAAAAAAGAAAAGAAAACGGCAAACTGCATGGATAAAACGTTGAATCAATGTTGTCATTTCAATCATTAAATGGGAGGAGGGGGTGTGTGAGGAGGGGTGTGCCTCCCCCTCTCCCCCCATCAAGAAAAAAATAAAGAAAAAGGCAAACAGCATAGATTCAATGCTGATTCAATGCTGGCATTTCAATCATTGAATTTGCACCATAGATTAAACGCTGATTCAATGTTGGCATTTCAATCAGTGAATTTGCACCATAGATAAAACGCTGATTCAATGTTGGCATTTCAATCATTGAATTTGCACCATAGATTAAACGCTGATTCAATGTTGGCATTTCAATCATTGAATTTGCACCATAGATTAAACGCTGATTCAATGTTGGCATTTCAATCATTGAATTTGCACCATAGATTAAACGCTGATTCAATGTTGGCATTTCAATCATTGAATTTGCACCATAGATTAAACGCTGATTCAATGTTGGCATTTCAATCATTGAATTTTGCACTGCAAAACAACAGTGATTCAATGTTGAAAAACCATCAGTCTTCAATCGTAACCAAAAATCAACCATAACCACTATAATTCAACGTTGAATAACCATATTTTGCTATCTGGGTGTGTGTGTGTGTGTGTCCAGGCATAACCGATTGACTTCAAACTTGGCGTGTGTGTGACAACAGGTACAAAAAGTACAATGGGTATTGCATAAACAGGTGGGGCTGACAATTGATTATGACAACATGGACTGTCACATGACAACATGATGGTTATAGGCAGCAGCAGCAGCCAAAACAAGGTGCAATACAATGCAATGATGGTTAAAATACTGTACCAGTTGAAGTCAAATAAAATAGCAGAAATTCTAGTGCAATATTAATGATTTCAGCATCAGGACACTTGGATTAGTGACAAGATCAATTTGCAGAGGTGCTGCAGCCAAGCCTGGATAGATTATGTGGATTGTGTTAGGTCTAGGAAAACAAGCCCAAAAGAAGCGACTATGGGCCAAATGAGCCCTTTAAACCTACTGTATACATCGGCTATTTGAAAATAGCAGATCTACAAGCTCACAACGCGTCACGAATCACGATGCGACACGTTGTGAGCTATTATAGCTGCTATTTTCAAATAAAATCTTGGGGGAAAACTTATAATAAGCCGACCTGGCAACGCTGGCTGCAGGCACCATAACTCACATCAAGCATAAGGCCACAGCGCATAGTTAACCTCTTTAGTCTATTACAACCAAATTCACCCTGAGACAAAGAGCAGGGCACGACGGCCAAAAACACAAGCACTGTAACGCACACACCAACATTGCACTGCGTAAAGACGCACAGCAGCAGCGCACAGCAGCAGCTGCCCAACTAATAGGCTCTATTCACAGCAGCCATAATTATGAAGACATTCACAGGTGTTACCAATGACACTAATGAAGGCTCTGTTCTGGTCAAACAGAGTCAGGGTGCTGATATTGTGCATGTTGGCCCACTGGAAACACTCTGTTACACCAGTGGGTCTACAGTTGGGGTCCAGGGACCCTCATGGGCTTCCAAATGGCCCCTTACAGGTGTGTAACTCTCAGAGTTATGGGGGTCGTGGAAACCACTGTGCTAGACTAAATGGAACAGAGCCTTCATTAGTATCATTGGTAACACCTGGGAAGGAAGTGATAATATGGCTGCTGTGCATAGAGCCTATTGACCAAAGCACAATAGAATAGAATAATAAACAAGTACTGTAGGGCTATGTTCTACCTTATTGAATGAGCAGCTTTCGCATCAGTGCGCTTTTCTTCTCCGCGACCAGGTCGATGATGCAGTCCTTTGTCCAAAGACACAAGAGTCTCTTTTTCAATTGCCATCAGCATAAAGGCCTCGAGGTGTTCCTGTGGTGATGCTGTGCTCCTCAGACGGGTTTTGATGCATTTTAATGTGGAAAAGCTTCGCTCACATGCAGCTTGAGTCACTGACAGTGTTAAAAGGAACTTGTACATCAGTAACAACATTTCTTGTGCTAGTATTTGCTTACTTCTCTAGCCATGGTTCACATGACGCTTGTATGGTATGACAGTCATGTTTCAGGGCTACAGCAGCACTATGGACCGACATTTACACTCTTTTCAGCAGACTGCTACTGGGCAAGCATCTTTGTTATTCTTAAACATTTCCCCGCATCAGCCTCCAGACATTTTCGTTTTTTAGCTTGTACTTTCTCCGCATCACCCTTTACTTTTTTGTTTTGTTTTCTCTCCATTTCACCTGCCAGTAAAATCCACCTGCTTGCATTCTATTGACGTATTCCCGCCCGGCTTTTTTTGAAGTGGTTTACGTCAAACGTACGGAGCAAACCACTAGGCTCTATTCACAGCAGCCATATTATCACTTCCTTCACAGGTGTTACCAATGATACTAATGAAGGCTCTGTTCCATTTAGTGAGGCACAGTGGTTCTCAGACTTTTTAATTTCCACGGCCACCATAACTCTGAGAGCGTACACTCTCGGAGTTATACACCCGTAAGGGGCCATTTGGAACCCCCTCAAGGAAACATGAGGGTCCCTGGACCCCAATTTTAGACCCACTGGTGTAGCAGAGTGTTTCCAGTGAGCCAACAATATCAGCACCCTGACTCTGTTTGACCAGAATGGAACAGAGCCTTCATTAGTATCATTGGCAACACCTGTGAATTTCTTCACAATATGGCTGCTGTGCATAGAGCCTCTTGAGCGGGGGCCGGGGGGAACAGAGTCTCCACCTCCCCTCCATCAAAGTGTCACTATCACTTCAACCCCCCTATGACAATGTATTGAATGGACCGGGCCGGCCAATGTCTCTTAAAGGGCCGGGCCTGGACAAAGGCTAAATTAGCTTTTGAATATTAATTTAAACATGACTGTGTCATTGCTTCTTATATTCTAAATATTTTGCTGTGGAGGATTGTTTTACATACATTATGCTAGTAGTCCAGAGCTCAAAAAAGGTTGAGAACCGTTGGCTTACAGTATATCAGGCTACAATAAATGGAAGGGCGCATATTACGCTTCTGGAGAGATCTACATGCCTGGAAGCAGAAACTCAGAGAATGATAAACGCCATTATGTGTGTGTGGTTTCAATTCAGTGGAACAGTTGTTTGACAATTGATTATGACAACATGATGGTTATAGGCAGCAGCAGCCAGAACAAGCTGCAATACAGTGCAACGATGGTAAAAAATACTGTAACAGCACCAAGTAGTTGAGGTCAAATAAAGTAGCAGAAATTCTAGCACAATATTAATGATTTCAGCATCAGGACACTTGGATTAGTGACAAAATCAATTTGCAGAGGTGCTGCAGCCAAGCCTGGATGTTTAGAGAATCAACACAAACAAGAATTTACAATGATCTCAGAGAACCTGCGATATGGTACAGCTCAACACGTTAGGTAGCCTGACCATTTACCCTGCCGTTTGTTGTCTAGGGTTCATGCCATTTACTCCGATCTTGCACTTTGTAAGTCGCTCTGGATAAGAACATCTACTAAATGCCCAAATTGTAAATAGTAAAGTGCTAGAGAGTAGAGAGATAAGCAACCAATGGAACAAAGTATAGATTTTGGAGCTAATTAAACTTTTGGAATGCCACCAAATGGTGAAAATAAAAGAGACTGCAAAACCTTCTAAACCCTTTGCTCATTGGAAAAAGCAGCCGCATATTATTGATATCTGACTTGGACTTTAGCAAAAAGAAATCCACTCATTTGGATTTTCAGTTACTGAGGAATAGTAAAAAAAAATGCTCATGGGTCCTATTGACAATGTGTTTAGCAAATTACCATGTATCTAGTTCAAACAGGAAAATTATTATAAAGCAATCCTATTTTTAAAATTTCACCTGCCAATTTTTAACCAAAAAATTATATATTTTTTACCAAAAAATTAGATATCAGACAAAATACAGGAGAAATAAATTAGGAATTACATCTACATATTACAAAGGTCACACAAAAAAAACAGCATACTTTAAATGTCACTGTGAATTTGGATTTGCATATTAAATTCCATCACCTAAGTAACGAGAAATATGTAGAAAATGAAGACAGTGCCATTCGCTGACTTTCTGCATTCACCGCCTAGGATGTTCAAAACCTTGCCCCAAATCACCATCCATTCCAAGCTTATCTCGCAGCGTGCAGGACCTAGCCCCAGTCATTTACGATAATCCACAGATTGTAGGCTGCAAACAGACATTTGTTTTTTTTACAACAGATGCCAGATTCAGATAAACATTTAATTAGCAACTCATCAGCTCTGTCAGAGCTAATTACCCCCATTCTCAAGCCTTAGCCAAGACAGCTCGCTCTTAAGCCTGATTCATACTTAGTTGCACACCGGTGTCGTGCAGCGGATCTACAAGCTCCCAACGCGCCGCAGTGCGACACATTGTGAGCTTGTAGATTGGATATTTCTAGTGTGCACAATGCACAACCAAGTATAAATCAGGCATTACTGTTGGTCCACACAACAGATGACTCCTCTGCCTGCCTGGGATTCACAGAGCCCGGGGCTCTATGAAGCTCGGGCCCTGATAGCGTACAAGCATTCTGAGTGGATAATCCGGCCATTCACATGTCACAGCAAGCAGACTCCTCTGGGTCAGAGCAGCGAGGAGAATGGGCTAGATAGAATTACAGCCCCAGAGCATTGTACTATTTATCAGTGCTTAACACGCCCGTCACACAAATCGAGGTGGTGTCCGAAAGAAGCAGTTGTTGTTTGTCATCGGGATTGGTGCATGCATTTCTCACCGAGGCGAATTCCTTTGCGCGTGCGAAACATACCTGGCAAAAGGTACAGTAGGCCACTCATGTCTGGGAGTAACGATGCTCATTCTGTGATTCAGCTGGTGAACAATGCTGGACAAAAAAGGGTAGGAAAAAAAAGCTGATCTCAGTCTAAATTCCAAGGGATGAAAATGAAACCTATATGATGTCTTCCCATGGAAAGAAAACATTAGAATTTTGGTATTTGAAACGTGCCTGAGAGGAATTCTGTGGCATAATGGTTAAACTTTTGTCTCAAGGCTAGAATGTGAGGCGCGCTGTCCCTGTAATTATTAGATACAATACATACTTTACATACATACACACATATACACATACATATCATACACGCACACACACACACACACACACACACACACACACACACACACACACACACACACACACACACACACACACACACACACACACACACACACGCACACACTTATAACAGTGTTCTCTCATTCCATTAAAATTAGTATTCTGCATGCTCACATACATGTATGATGCACCCCAAACCATCACTATAGCATTCACTTTCTCCATACTGACCCGTAACCTAGCAACCGTTTGACGTTCCACAAAAGAGATGATTAAAGGCAGCTTCTTTCCCATTCTGAGCATGGACGCTTTGATAGATCCTCCCCCACCCACCCACCCCCACCCCCAACTCATGTTCTCTCCCCGGTAGTATGCCAGGAGCACTCACATTACCTACACATATGAAATATGAATCACCACACTGTTTTTTAGCCTTTTCTATGCTCATACACTGCGGAAAGGACCTGTCATTGTAGAATTTGAGGGCTTTAATGTGTCTGGGTTCTCATGTCACACTTGAGTCCTAAGCTAGGGCGTAAGTCCCATAGAGGCTTAAGAAGCTAAATGTTAGTTTGTAACTGGTGAGTTTCTCAATTCTATTGCCCCACGACTATGGTAAATGGTAAATAGCGCTTTTATCCAAAGCGCTTTACATTGATTGTGCCATTAACCCATTCACACACACATTCATACACCGATGGCGGAGGAAACCGTGCAAGGCACCAACCTGCTCATCGGGAGCAATTAGGGGTTCAGCGTCTTGCTCAAGGACACTTTGACACTAACTCTAGGGGAGCGCCCCAGCCCGGGATCGCACTGGGAACCTTGCGGTTTTCTAGTTCACTCTACCCGGCCACTCTACCCCTGAGCCACTGCCACCCTATGTATAATATAAGTTAGCTAGTCTTCAATGACATGCACTTAAACACAGACAGTGCATGGTGTTCTTTGTTTTTAGGCCTGTGTCGATTTCGTCGACTAAAACTATGACGAAAAATGTTGGTCGACTAACCTTTTTTTCACTGACGAAAACTAAATAAAAACTAAGCTATGACGACTAAAACTAAGACTAAATATATTGACAATTTCGTCAACAAATAAAAACTAGACTAAAATGTTAGCGAGGGACTAGTGGAGAAGAGATCCAGTAGAACTAAAAGACAAGTCATTTTATGTCACGTACGTATACGGTTGTGCTCGGATGTTGCGCTCTGAAAATAGCAGATCTACAAGCTCACAACGCGTCGCGCTGCGACGCGTTGTGAGCTTGCAGATCGGCTATTTTCAGCATTCAACCGAGTGTAAAATCAGCCATTACGACGCCACCAAGCCACCGCCAAAATGCATTTTAGTCGACTAAATCAACCGCAGATTTAGTCGACTATAATCTTATGATATTTAGTCGACTAAAACTAGACAAAAACATTTCAGATGACTAAAATATGACTAAAACTAAATGGAATTTTATTCAAAAGACTATGACTAAAACTAAATCAAAATTTGCTGTCAAAAAAATGTTTTAGGCTACTAGATATCAGTGTTCCGACTCCGAGTGCTGCATTCGACACAGTTGACGAGAACATAAATACAAGACAGACTGGAAAAGTGGATGGGACTTTTCTTGGCACAGTACTAAACTGTTTTCAATCATACATAAAGGCCAGGGACTACTTTGAGTCTATAGGTTATTACACATCTGAGCAGAAGAAATGACATGCAGAGTTCTTCTTTTCAACATCTATACCGTACATGCTCCCGCTGACTGAGATTATGGAAATCGACTAAATGTATTACCATAGTTATACAGACGACACAAATTTACATAACCGTAGCAGCAGCAGTAGTGGTGTAAAGTAACTAAGTACATGTGCTCAAGTACTGTACTTAAGGTATTTCTACTTTTTTCAGTATTTACAATTTTCAATGCTTTTACTTCTACCCCGCTATGTCAGAGGAAAATATTTTCTTCACAAAGACTACTTTTACTTGTGGTACTTTAAGTATATTTTGAAGCCAATACTGTACCGTTGTACTTTTACTCAAGTACATTTCTGAATACGGGACTTCCACTTGTAACAGACTATATCTACATGGCAGTATTGATACTTTTACTTAAGTAAAACCTGTGAGTACTTCTTCCATCACTGATCACCAGGGGACTATGGTATGGTCCAATAATTGAATTGTGAACTGCTTCATTGTTTGTGAGCCGATTGTCAAGCAAGGACCTCCTCCTTACACCGGTTGGGGACGATGACATTTATGCTTTAAAAAGAGGGGCGTACACCCCCATTGTCACTTTTTAATCTGCTCTGAGGAAGGCTGAGGCAGAAAAGCGTTCTCAATAAATAGAAGAAATGTGCATCTGAGCCTGTCTTGATCTTTTATTTTGGAGTACCACTTCGGTGGTTTAACTTAGTTTTAGCTGAGCACCCACTGCCTAAACAAAAAGGTATCCAGAGGGAGCGCACCTGCTTGTTTCTTACAATTATTACATTAAGACCTGAAGCCAATTCTACAAATGTCATCTAAATCCCAACAGTTTTCTGTAAAACGTATGTTTCTACTGTATATCAGTGGTGCTCAAACATTTTCATGCCAAGGACCACCCAAAATGATATGTATTTGGTCGCAGACCACCATCTCAAAATATTTTGTTCCAGGGACCCCCTAGAAGCGAAGATTTGAGTTAAAAATGTTTGCTTTAAAAATATACATATTCAAAGATTTGCACACATTTTCTCGATTTTTCAAAAATAGCAGATCTACAAGCTCATAGCGCGGCACTCGGTGCCGCGCTATGAGCTTGTAGATCTGCTATTTTTGAATAGCCCAAAGTGTAAAATAATACTTTTTTTTAGCTCAAATCAAAAAGTGACACAGATGATGATCATTGGAAACAAGACCGCAAGGACTTTCATGAACGACCTGTTAAAAGGAATTATCCTTTATCCTTATGCGTTCCAGGTCTTAAAGGGTTAAATCGTTAATCGCAATTATTTGTGTGACGATTAATCGTCAACTTAAATGTGTAATCGTGACTGCCCTATTTGTACTATACATCATGAACCATCCAGACCTCTCAGGTCATCTGAGAAGATGGTCTGCTTTTCTGTCCCCAGAATCAGAACTAAAAGGTGGAGAAACAAGCGTTACATTTATTATGCACCACACATACAGGATCTGGTTCAAACTCCCAGAGAAAAGAGGTCTTCTAAAACTCTCACACGGTGAATACATAACCGCATATCCTTGTTTTTTGTGCTGTGTCAGTTCTTTTTAAATCAAAGCTACCGTACGAACCTTTCTGGCTGCCACTGCCTTTTATTGAGGCTTTTTAATCATTCTTCTGCAATGTAATTTAACTATTATTTATACTTCTTTTCTTTTTCATTTTTTATTGTATTCAAATGTCCTTGTATAATGTGTTTATTTTGCTCTATGTCTTGATGTCTTGATGTCTTAATGCTTAATGTTTTATGTACTTTGAATGTATTGAAATATGCAATACAAATGTGCAATACAAAGACACTTGCCTTGCCTTTAGCTCTGGTCCATAGCATTAGGAGTTCTTCTTATTGACTGCCTAGATCGAATTAATTCGATATTAGCTTATCATCACTTGCCTGCCAAGATCGAATTAATTCGATATTAGCAAAAAAATATTAAAAAAAAAAAAATTCAAATTTCTTTTTTTTTTACTTTTTTTTTTTCTTTTTTGACCCAAAGACCAAGGAGATATGAATTTTCGAAGATCTTTACTCTCATCCACTTCCTTGTTAACTTAAAACTTTAAAATTTTGTATCTCGGCTCCTGAGTACTTTTTTTTTCCCATTGAAAAATCTCTGGCATGAATAACAATGAAAAGTGAAAATAGTTCTGGCAGTCAATGTGTTAACGCTACAGTATGTGAATCTTCGGGCATTCTTTTCATACCACCGGTAGCGCAGTCTCTCGACTTTAGTAAAAAATAAAGAATACACTTTCGCTACTCACCAAAACAAAGACGGTTTTAAGGTGTTGAAAAAATACTCTCCTCGGTGCGAACACTCTCAGCCCCCCACCTTCCGTCTAAAATACACCTTTTGGCCAGAAAATAAAATATTCGACTGAACGGAAATTTCTTTTAGTTACTCCCAGTGTTGATTTCGTCGACTAAAACTGAAACGAAAAATGTTCGTCCACTACCTTTTTTCACTGACGAAAACGAAATAAAAACGAAATAAAAACTAAGCTACGATGACTAAAACTATGACTAAATATATTGACAATTTTGTCAACAGATAAAAACTAGACTAAAATGTTAGGGAGGGACTAGTGGAGAAGAGATCCAGTAGAACTAAAAGACAAGTCATGCTGAAAATAGCAGATCTACAAGCTCACAACGCTTGTGCCCTTGTAGATCGGCTATTTTCAGCATGCAACCAAGTGTAAAATCAGCCATTACGACGCCATCAAGGCACCGCCAACATACATTTTAGTCGACTAAATCAACTGTAGATTTAGTCGACTATAATCTTATGATATTTAGTTGACTATAACTAGACTAAAAGTAAACATATGACTAAAACTAAACAGAATGTTATTCAAAAGACTATGACTAAAACTAAATGCTGTCAAAATCAACTCTGGTTACTCCAGTGTCCCACCTACAGATCTGGTCAATGGATTTTTTCTATTCTTGACGTTCGTGAAGTAATATTATGAAAGTCATCCGATCCATTGAACACTAGTTTCACCTGTAAATACAGAGCAAAGAGAGACGTACTCACGTGACAATGATATTCCAGAACCATTGCCTGAAAAAGCAGCGGTATGTGCCATTAACTGTTATGTTGAATTATAAAACTAAATGTGTTTTATTAGCCTGGCATTGCCAGACTGACCACGTGGGATCACTCACACGTTCTCTCCCATATCGTGGCAATAACGTTTTATCCCCCAGCATTGACTATGTTGAATTATTTCCTTCGTCATAAATATCCAATGAATGTAATCTATCTCGCAAAGTACGTTGGCGAGGATGGGGTCACTCTTTATATTCAATTAATTCGCCGTTGAAGTCAAAGTGGTCTGCCATTGTAATTAGACGTTTAGTGCTGCCTAAGGACCGTAAATATTACGGTGACTTAGAGATAGGTTAAAACTAAGTTGTGTGTAGGAACAGCTTTAATGTTAGTATTGTGTAAGTCTTGACTTAGCATAAAGTCATTTATGCTAAGTTTTAACTTAGTGTTAGCGAGATAATGTAACCGGAACCCCAGAAAGACATATACGTTCATGCAGGGGCTGCAGTAGGCCTACAGACGTTCAGCGGGAGCCTTTAGACCAGGGGTCTTCAACGTTTTTCAGGTAAGGACCCCCTAGCTGAGCGAGAGATGAAGCAGGGACCCCCACTATATATTGCATAAAATTGAGTCGCAGATTAAAGCTTTTCATAGATGTTGGATTCATGTTACTGTGTATTTTCAGACATTTAACAACCGTCAATACTTAATAAACTTTCACTCTTTACTTAGTCTGTTCTTTTTCCCATCTCTGCGAGGCGTTGTGAGCTTGTAGATCGGCTATTTTCGGCTAATGTTCCCCTCAGAATAGGGATGCTAGGGTTCAAGTGGTTGATGTAAAAAAGAATCCCATCACAAAAAGATTTGGCAGACCCCCTGTAGTAACTCTGCGGACCCCCTAGGGGTCCCGGACCCCCTGGTGAAGACCCCTGCTTTAGACCCTTTGGTAAAAAATTGTGGTTCGTGTGAGAGGGGCTGCATACAGTACCACTCTCTAGCCAGGATCAACGACTCACATCCCATACCCATACCCTTTAATCAGATGAGCCAGTGATATCTCAACTCCTCAAAAACAATTCAAGTGTCTCTGCTGTACTTGAAGTCAAATTATTTCTCCGGTGCACATGCTTCAGTAGCACAGGGGCCCAGTGCACATGCACCACATACACAGATTCTATTTTCATAATGCCACCTGAAGGTGTAATTTGCGAGTTATACATAAATTGCCTCACCCCACATTATTGCATTCCTACTTCCCCTTCGTCTGGTCCTCCTCCCAACGCCTCGTTGTCTCGGAGCGCATTGTTAAGGGTCTCCAATAACCAGGTAAAGGAGACGCCAGGGAGCGCTGGGGCTGATGAGGGAGAGATAGAGACGGAGAGAGAGATGGAGGGAAAGAGAGAGAGAGAGAGGGAGACAGAGCAAGAATCAGTGAATCACACATATGAGCTATGCTGAGGCATCACAACTTGCAGCCCAATGATAAAATGCATTCCTTTGTTTTTTCTCTCCACCGGGCCGTCCTATGTGACTGTTTGTGCGTCTGCATCAGCATCTCTAGTCGGTGTTGAGGGGATTCGTCTGTGAGACTCGACAATATGTTTTCGGCTTTGGGGGGTTTCTTTAAATCTCAAACGGGGGGATGGGGGTGGGAGGAAAGAGTAAAGTGAAAGAAGCAGCTGAGAGGGAAGGTGTTAGAAGCAGAGAGAGAGAGCGATGGAGTTTCGGTCCCAACCGTTGGAAGAGAGGAGAGCGCTGCACCAAGAGACTGGGGAAGCGAGATAGGGGAATGACTGCATATTGGCACAGAATATTCAATACCTGGGATATACGGCGCTGAAAATAAAACCAGAATGCACAATCTGGAATGGCAAGATATCAAATCTCTACTTTTCAATATTAATTTTTAACAGTAAAACAGAAGAACGTTTTAAACAGGGGAAGAACCGTATGAACCTATGAACCTGTTTATTTGTTTTGACAGAAAACAGTTGCTTTCTGTGGAGGTATACTGTATATTCCGATACATTTAGGGATCTGAACAAAATTCTCAAGAATAAATAAATAAATTCCAGTACTGAATTTCCAGTCCTAAGAAGAAGGACAATAGCCACCCACCAACCACAACCATCCTCTGTGCAAACTGACTCACAGTCGTCTAAATGAATACTGTTTCTCAGACAATGGCATTATGAATTATTCATATAACAACAAAAAAAGTCCCTTAAAAAAGTTTAATATTAAAAGGTCTCTAGTCATTTGCTGTGAAAGACATACTTTGGCCTTTCATTGTTGAAAGTTGAAAATTAGTTCTGATTGGAGTTTTCTACTCTCCATCTAGCACATTTTTATCTTGGCTTCAAATTTATCAATTGTAGGCCATCAAAACATTATGCTTCACCGACAACAAACGTTGTCTTCTTTCATCTTCTTTCCAAAAAGATGAATTTATAGAAATGAGAGTTTCTATGCAAGGGTGTGGTGGCCCTTATCCCCACTCTCGTTTGCGCTAGCAATCTTTTGCCCAATCAGTCCGGTTAAACTGCAACATTGATGGTACATTTGCTGGGAATTTGGAACACAAGATTTCTGTTTATGTAGATGATACTTTAGGATATGGGGAAAAGATCTGAACTTATATATAGAGCAGAATCCTACCTTCACTCTCCACAGAGTTCTCGAACATACTGTAACTATACGTTTTTTCATAAAAATAAAAACAAAGTTTAACTCCGGTTTGTCTTAATAAGATGTAAAAGTACTACAATGTTTTAAAATAGCCGATCTACAAGCTCACAACGTGTCGTTAAGTAAAATGTTGAGGTATTTTTTACTTTACTGGAGTATTTCAGTAATTTCCTGTACTTATACTTCTCCACTACATCTCAAAGGCAAATATTGTACTTTTTACTCCACTGTAGTTTTACTCCACTACAATTATTGTAGTGGAACTTATCACAAAACATACATTAACCACTTCAGCCCTATATATATTTCGGCCATTTGAAAATAGCCGATAAAGCTAAAAATGCCTCACGATGCGACGCATTGCGAGCTTGTTGATCTGCTATTTTCAAAAGATTTGCATACATTTTGAACTTGTGAAATGGGACATTCTACAAAATACTTTTTCTTTTATTACTTTAAGTATTTTGAAGCCAATACTTTTGTCCTTAACTTTTTACATTGTGAATACTGGAATTATACTTGTAACAGAGTATTTATATATTGTAGTAGAGAGAGAGAGAGAGAGAGAGAGAGAGAGAGAGAGAGAGAGAGAGAGAGAGAGAGAGATAGAGAGGGGGAGAGAGGGAGGGATGAATGAATGATATTTATGCTCATGGGTCGTGACCATGGTAGAATTTGGACAGGAAGTCTGCAGGGCGAGGGGCCTCGGACTCGTGGAAATACCGCATGACGTGGGTCTTCTGCTTCCATACGCTGATGGTCTCCTGGAGTTCCATCTTGCCCTTGATGACCAACAGGTCGATCGCACGCAGGTCGGTGACATGCTTGTTCCTGTTGAACATCTCTCTTACTTTGTCTCTTCCCTGGCGTGGAGTGATGTCCAGCTGGAACCTGGCCACTGCATGGGGCACCTCGCGGTACCAAGCCCGGTACAGGTCCCGAACCCTGCGCTTGGCTTCATCCAGGTCCCGACTAAAAAGCGGTTTCACAACTGTGACAGCACCTGCAGCCGTTCGGGCCGCCGCTGTGGACGACATAACCATTTGCCCGCTTTGTACTTTTCAGGGAGGTATAATGTTGTTCAGTCCGAGTGTCCTTCTGGTCCGACGGAGGTTAATTTCCTGGAAATGGCCCGCAAAGAACTTAACCTGTGATGTCTGAGTAATGGTTAGTGGTCTGACTGCCAGCGTCTTTCAATTGGAGGCTTTAGCACACTGTTTCTCAACATTAAGTCAAGGGACCCCCAGCTAAAGATTTCTTTAATGAGATTGGGGTCCCAGAGATACAGATCCCTGCTTCCTATATAATGGGGGGTCTGTAGCCTATTTAATGTCAAAGTGGTAGACCTTGAAATGAAAAAGGGTAAATAATCACTGCTCTAGTAGTGAAGTAGGCTCTATGGTTCCACTGGTTGAGGTTGGGGGCTGAAGGTGAAGTAGGCTCTATGGTTCCACTGGTCAGGGTCAGAGGGTGATGAAGGTGAAGTAGGCTCTATGGTTCCACTGGTCAGGGTCAGAGGGTGATGAAGGTGAAGTAGGCTCTATGGTTCCACTGGTCAGGGTCAGAGGGTGATGAAGGTGAAGTAGGCTCTATGGTTCCACTGGTCGAGGTCAGAGGGTGATGAAGGTGAAGTAGGCTCTATGGTTCCACTGGACAGGGTCAGAGGGTGATGAAGGTGAAGTAGGCTCTATGGTTCCACTGGTCAGGGTCAGAGGCAGGTGAAGGTGTCTCTTGCAACTCTGTGTGGTGTGCTTGTATGCTGAGCTGCCTCCATGCTTGTGTCGTCATTATGCCAGCCAAATATAGATTGTCCATGATGTCACAATGTCCTCCAACTACTCGATAAACAATATTAGGTAACCATAGCTACCCGATACACTGTGTGAGTGTCTTTAGTTCACGTACCTCAAGAACCATCTTACTTCAGATTTGACACGCACATCGGCGAGGACCTTTCGGAATTTGGTGCCCAGCGTCGGTCGGCTGTTTATAGGCTGTCGTCCACAACCGCCGATATGGCAATAAATAGACATATAATTATGTAGATCTGGTTATCCAGAAACAGGCGGGTGGGAATTTATAATATATGTCACAATATGATTGTAAAAATTAAGCTGCTGCGGCCAAGAAGAAGGAAAGCTGCTGTGGCTAGAATGCTAAAATGTAGTTTTATATTAATTGTACAATATGTAAATACATTGAAGGCGGGGAAAGAAGCCTAAATATTAGCCAGAGCACTGGTCACCAGTCTGTGGCAAGTTTGGAGGCAAGTGGAGCGATTGTACGTACTTTTACCCCGGACAAACCTTTGGAGGTCATTTCAATTATAAAAAGAATAGTAGTAGGATGTTCCAGAAGTATTCCTGTTCCTGTAATAAATTTACGTAAGACGAACTTGGAGACGTGTGTTGTTTTTGGTTCTGCTCAAAGATCAAACCCTCCTACTGTACCAATCAATTCATGTTCACGGGTGTAACTGTTTTTATGATGTTCTGCATAGTAGTGTATATCTGTCTGACATTTAATGTCTCTATGAATTGAGTACAAAGGACCCCAATGGAAACAAGGCATAGGCCGGTGTTGTCAGCCATTCCTCCACTGTGGGTCAATACCAGTGTTGTAGACCTTCATCAGGTTTATCTTAGGGTTGTGCAAACCTTATGACAGTCTGCAAACCAGTCTGTCCTTTTACTTTAATAACAAGCATAGCAACATTGCATTATGGCATGTTGTTTATTACCGTTCTCTACCAAACAGATTGGTCAAAATCACGTTCATTGATCGCAGCTTTCATTGTATACTGGAAGTCAGGCGTTGCCCCAAATATGGAGATGACTCATTGACGTCATAGAAGTACAGACGTCAGGTCAGTGGGTAGGGACGCTCTGTGTCTATCGAGGGAAACGAGGGAGACATCCAGTGTTCACCGTGTAGAGTCTGTCTGTTCCATTCAACATGTCCTCAGAAGCCTTAGATGATGAGGATACCTTCAAGATCCTGATTGCCACAGACATTCATCTCGGTTTCCTGGATAAGGATGCTATCCGTGGCAACGACAGTTACCCCTCTATGGAGGAGATCCTACAATGTGCCAAAACACATGAGGTGGATTTCATCCTACTGGGAGGAGATCTGTTCCATGACAACAAGCCGTCCCGGCGCTGTCTCAACACCTGCATCGGTGCGTTCAGACAGTACTGCATGGGGGAGTCTCCCATCCGCTTCAACATCATCAGTGACCAGGCTGTCAACTTCAGCAACAGCAAGTTCCCCTGGGTGAACTATCAGGATGAGAACCTTAACATCTCCATCCCTGTGTTCAGTGTCCATGGAAACCATGACGACCCGTCTGGGTCTGAAGGTCTGTGTGCGTTGGATGTGCTCAGCTCTTGCGGCCTCCTCAACCACTTTGGACGCAACCACTCAGTGGAGAAGATAGAGATTAGTCCCATCCTCATGCAGAAAGGCAGCACCAAGCTGGCCTTATATGGGATTGGCTCCATCCCTGATGAGCGCCTATATAGAATGTTTGTCAACAACCAGGTAACGATGCTTCGACCCAAAGAAGACCAGGACGAATGGTTTAATCTCTTCACCATCCACCAGAACAGAGCTAAACATGGTCCCACTAACCACATCCCAGAGCAGTTTCTGGATGACTTCCTGGACCTGGTGGTGTGGGGTCATGAACACGAGTGTCTGATCAAACCCACCCGGAACGAACAGAAGCTGTTCTACGTCACACAGCCCGGCAGCACCGTGGCCACGTCCCTGTCCCCTGGAGAGGCCGCCAAGAAACACATAGGGCTGCTCAGGGTGAAGGGCCGTAAGATGAACCTGCAGAAGATTCCACTGAAGACAGTGCGTCAGCTCTTCTTCCAGGACGTGGTGTTGGCCGACCACCAAGACCTTTTCACTCCCGATACTCCCCAGGTCACAAAGAAAGTGGCGGACTTCTGCCAAGCCAAGGTGATGGAGATGCTAGAGGAAGCTGAAAGAGACCGACTGGGCAGTCCTCTCACTCCAGAGAAACCTCTGATTCGCCTCAGAGTGGACTACAGTGGAGGGTTCGAGACCTTCAATACATCTCGTTTCAGTCAGAAGTTTGTCGACCATGTGGCCAACCCCAAAGATGTCGTCAGCTTCCTCAGACAACGTGAAAAAAAGGAGGGCATCAAAGATGAATCGCCTAACATTGACTACAGCCAGGTGTACAGTGCAGTGGAGGGCCTACGAGTGGAGGACCTTGTCCAACAATACTTTGAGGCAGCTGAAAAGAAGGTGCAGCTCTCCCTGCTTACGGAGCAAGGCATGGGGAAGGCCGTTCAGGAGTTTGTGGACAAGGACGAGAAGGACGCCATTGAGGAGCTCATCGCCTTCCAGCTGGACAAGACGCAGCGACACCTACGGGCCAGAGGAGTCAACTCTGAACAAGATATCGACACAGAGATCCAAGTGTTCAGAGATTCCAAAAAAAACACAACTCAGGAAGAGGAAGAAATCAAAGAGGTTATGAACCGAGCCAAGGCGCACCGTCTGGAGCGAGGGGAGGAGCCTGCGGACATATCAGAAGGGCTGGACATCGCGATGGACTCCGATGAGGGTTCGGCCCCACCCCCTCCCCCTACACGAGGCAGAGGGAGGGGCAGCCGTGGTGGGAGGGGCAGAGGTGCATCTGACACTGAACCAAAGCCAGCCAGTAGAGGCTGCAACCAGAGATCCTCAGCCCCAACACAGACCAGAGACATCATGGAAGCATTCCAGGCTTCGTCCCAACGGCCGCCTCGGGCCGCAGGAGACGACATAACCATTGATGACTCTGATGAAGAGTCTTTTCCCGTAATGAAAGCCACCCGACCCACTCCGAGAACGGCCCAGAGCTCCACAGCGTCCTCATTCTCCTCCAGAAGTCAGAGCCAGAGCCAGTCCTTTAAAGGAGTGGCATTTGATGACAGTGATGATGATGAGGATGATCCATTTAAAGGTCCCACAAGTCGTGCGCGGATATAACCACATATACAATTTGTTGATGGCTTTGATTAGCTGACCCTCATTTTCTGATGGGAAATAAATGGTTATTTTTCACAAAAAAAAAAAAAAAGAAGTACAGACGTCATAGACTGAGCGCATGCGTCTCTCTGGTTGTGGTTTAATATGTATATACAGATAACTCTAGTTAAGGGTGTAGTGGTTCTATGGTGTAATGGTTACCACTCTGGGCTCTGAATCTGGGGCTCAGAATCCAGCGATCCAAGTTCAAATCTCGGTAGAACCTAATTTTGTGTTTTCCTTTCAATTCCTGCGCTTTACTGCTAGTTTATTATGGTACAATCAATCAATCAATAAATACCAAACTTTTCTCAGTTGTTCCTTTTGACGTAGAATCCATTTCTGCTTGATACATTTTTGTATCGTGCTTGGTTAATGAGATCATTCGAATATTTGAACAAATGAATGAAAATAATGATATAATAAATGCATGTATTGCCAATTTGGCTTTAGGCAGACAGAATGATGTATTTAGGGAACGAAATATTCAAATTGTTGTCAGATACTACATTTGTAGGCTATATACAATTTGTTTAGATTAGATATTGCAGATACATTATCCAAACTATACAGTAGGTCAATCTTTATTGTTACTACACAAGTTCTCTATTTATTCATTTTTTGGCTAAATTAGCCTAAATATTGTAGGTTCCCAGGGTATGCATTGGACAGGAGAGGGACTTCCCAGCAAGCCTTGGGACACAAACATTTGTCTATTGTATTATTATTGTGTTATTTAGATGTTGCTTATATGTTGCTTGTAACTGTGTGTTGGAGGGGAGCGATGGGTTTTGTTGCTTTATGTTGTGCTTGAATTGAATTCAGTGTGCTTGTATTCCACTGCGTCATTACAATGGTTGGTATCAGAAATGGGATGTCATTGACCAAAGAAATCACTGCTGACCTCAAGCATCTTGGCCAGCGTCTCGAGGAAGGAAGAAAGAGGCTGGCCAATACTGAAACTGGTTGTCAATACAACCAGTTTCAGTATTGAAGCTGGACAGTGCCCTGAGTGTTCTACAGTGGCACCTTTGGATAAAGACAGCATGGTGTAGTTCTCACAGTGGGCCATAAGCCTCACTGTATTCAGCAGGTTGGCGTATCACTGTGTCAACAGAAGGTCAAATCAATTTGGGTTCTTCTTCCTGACAAACGTAGTTCACAGGAGCATAAACACAAACAAAGACATGTCGTGTCTTTAAACAATGCCATAAACAAGATATACGGTAGGCTAGGCTATATTATCCCACACCAGAGGACAATAGCTGGCAGCACCAATTTATAAACAGGTTAAACATAGCAGTAACATAAACGTCTTTGATATATTTGTTTTTGTGTATCTACAGTGGGGCAAAAAAGTATTTAGTCAGCCACCATTGTGCAAGTTCTCCCACTTAAAAAGATGAGAGAGGCCTATAATTTTCATCATAGTTATACATCAACTATGAGAGACAAAATTAGGGGAAAAAATCCAGAAAATCATATTGTCTATTTTTTAAAGAATTTATTTGCAAATTATGAGGAAAATAAGTATTTGGTCAATAACAAAAGTTAATCTCAATACTTGCTATATACCCTTTGTTGGCAATGACAGAGGTCAAACGTTTTCTGTAAGTCTTCACAAGGTTACCACACACTGTTGCTGGTATGTTGGCCCATTCCTCCATGCAGATCTCCTCTAGAGCAGTGATGTTTCGGGGCTGCCGCTGGGCAACACAGACTTTCAACTCCCTCCTAAGATTTTCTATGGGGTTGAGATCTGGAGACTGGCTAGGCCACTCCAGGACCTTGAAATGCTTCTTACGAAGCCACTCCTTCGTTGCCCGGGCGGTGTGTTTGGGATCATGGTCATGCTGAAAGACCTAGCCACGTTTCATCTTCAATGCCCTTGCTGATGGAAGGAGGTTTTCACTCAAAATCTCACGATACATGGCCCCGTTCATTATTCCCTTTACACGGATCAGTCGTCCTGGTCCCTTTGCAGAAAAACAGCCCCAAAGCATTATGTTTCCACCCCCATGCTTCACAGTAGGTATGGTGTTCTTTGGTTGCAACTCAGCATTCTTTCTCCTCCAAACACGAGAAGTTGAGTTTCTACCAAAAAGTTCTATTTTGGTTTCATCTGACCATATGACATTCTCCCAATCCTCTTCTGGATCATCCAAATGCTCTCTAGCAAACCTCAGACGGGCCTGGACCTCTACTGGCTTAAGCAGGGGGACACGTCTGGCACTACAGGATTTGAGTCCCTGGCGGCGTAGTGTGTTACTGATGGTAGCCTTTGTTACTTTGGTCCCAGCTCTCTGCAGGTCATTCACTAAGTCCCCCCGTGTGGTTCTGGGATTTTTGCTCACCGTTCTTAAAAAAAAAAAAAAAAATTGATCCTACGGGGTGAGATCTGGCGTGGAGGAATGGGCCAACATACCAGCAACAGTGTGTGGTAACCTTGTGAAGACTTACAGAAAACGTTTGACCTCTGTCATTGCCAACAAAGGGTATATAACAAAGTATTGAGATGAACTTTTGTTATTGACCAAATACTTATTTTCCTCGTAATTTGCAAATAAATTCTTTAAAAATCAGACAATGTGAGTTTCTGGATTTTTTTCCCTAATTTTGTCTCTCATAGTTGATGTATAACTATGATGAAAATTACAGGCCTCTCTCATCTTTTTAAGTGGGAGAACTTGCACAATGGTGGCTGACTAAATACTTTTTTGCCCCACTGTATTTTGATATATCTTAGTTTTACGGAAAGCACAACATTATGTTCTGTCCCCCATTCCCATTCTTGTCCAGTGCACACCCTGGGACCTTACAATATTAGGGCTAATTTAATATAGACATTTGCTTTGCTATCATGTTCTAATAGAGAATAACTCATGCATTAACAATAAACTTCAAGATTTACCTAATTTGCATAATGTATCTGCAATATGTAATCTAAAATCCTCATTTTATATAATCATGGGATATCTGATAACAATTTGAATATGTTGTGCTCTAAAGACATTATCTATCTGCCTAAAGACAAATAATCAATACATGTGTTTATTATATTCAAATTTTCACTCATTTGTTCAAACATGCAAATGATCTAATTAAATATGTACAATACAGCAGAAATAGTATAATAATAATACAGGCAGAATTAGCTTAGGATCAACTGAGGAAAGTTTGGTAGTGACCATTGTTTTCCAAAAATATAAGTCATAAAAAAATGATATACAGAAATAATGTTTATGGCCATATTAGCTTATTACATAAGCTAATATGACAGATACCATTGTATTCTGATATTGACTGCCTCTGTAGTGATCAGTTTTACAGGAATAAACAGATATAGCATAATCTATGCTAATTAACCACTATAAACTTGCCCAATGGTTACAGTACATTTCAAATATCTTACACCTAATTGAGATAAAATATTCATTCACTTAAAAAAGTTGGATGACCTCTACTCTATTATTTCTGCTAATCTTTTCAAATATGAAAATTGTCTCATTAACTATGCACAATACAAAAATGTATCAAGCAGAAATAAATGGATTCTACGTCAAAAATCACCTTAGAACAACTGAGAAAAGCTTGGTACACCCGTTTAGCTAACCGTTATAGCTTTTGCCCTGTCTATCTACTTTGAAGGCTTTTCTTTGTTCTGGAGTTGGAAGGTTGATGCATACAGCAGGTGGGACCTTATCTGTGAGTATTAGCTGGCACACACTCCTCACGTTTGTCCACAGGGATAAGCATTGTCAGCGTGAGCTCTTTCTAGCGGGCGTCCACGATCGTGCTGGTCTAAAAGAAAAGCAAGGGGGAGGGAGAGAGAGAGAGAGAGAGAGGGGGGGGGGGGGGGGACATACAAGAAAGCAAGCATGAGAGAGGCCAGTCAAACACAGAGGGAAAGATTTCACAGAGCTATGGGGGAATTGTAAATCAATCCGAGGTGAAGTGAGAACTTGCTTGTCCAAAGGCAGTGCTCTGAGTCTGCACTGTGTGAGCCACCAAGGCTGTGTTTCATTAAGTGTTGTTTTTTTTTTCTCCCCAATAATAAAAATGTTTGAGTAATCCTGGTTGCCAATAGGGAATGAAAGACTTGGGGTATACTTTCAAGGTGCTCAATAATATACTGTGTTACCCTTGAAAAGTGGTGAAAGTCGCCGGAGTTTGAGCCGAAATCAAGCCGCCCGGCTTTAGTGTACACAATCTATAAACACACACCAAAACACAGCGGTCTTCCTCATTAATTAATCCTCCCACACTTTAGTGCCTGACAAACAGAAGTTTCACCATGCGTGCATACTGACTTTCAGGAATTAATGTAAATCCTGATGACTTTGGAGAGCTCAGAGGACAAAACCCTACAGTAATTGCAACAGCAATCACCATAAAACTTGACCGTGTGTGCTCTTAAATACTGGTGGTGGTTTTATGTCTTATTAGGTAAATACAAATAATAGGGATCATATAAAGGAGCCGCGCGGTCTCATTGAAATTCATGATACGGCAGTTGATCCATACGTAGTTAAATTGGGGATGGCCTATGAATAGCATAAAAGGCTGCTTTTTATTATTGTAACATCTTGGGAGATATACTGTAGAAGGAGTATGTGTACAGTATCTCACACTTGGCTTGAGCATTCGTCCTTGCTTGTGCACGGTGCCACGTGCACACAAACACAGCAGAAACATCTCTATGTTTTCTATCTGAATGCACAAGGTGTGCTAGTGGTGTGCATATACTGTATATCCACACTAGCCATCTTTGATGTCTGAAACCCCCCTCAACGAGAGGCAAAGCTCATTAATATAGATGAGCTGGTTTATCATAAATCTTTGACTTTTATTGCTGTACGGAGAGACGGGCCCAGATGGAGCCCTGCTTATACTCTCTCTCTCGTATTCAGACTCTGCTGCTGCTGCTACACCAAGACACTGGCACACGCAGTGGTGTAAAGTAATTAAGTACATTTACTTAAGTACTGTACTTAAGTACAATTTTGAGGTATTTGTACCTTACTTGAGCATTTCCAATTTCCAGTACTTTTACTTCTACTCCACTACATCTCAGAGGCAAATATTGTACGTTTACTCCACTACAATTATTTGTAAACTTTAGTTACTAGTTACTTTTCTGATATAAATTGTGATATTATGAAACATACATTAACCACTTCAGCCCTATCTTATACCTAGGCTATTTGAAAATAGCAGATCTACAAGCTCACATCGCGTCGCGATGCGACGCGATGTGAGCTTGTAGATCGGCTATTTTCAAATATTTAGTACTTTTACTTTTAGTACTTTAAGTACATTTTGATGCCAATACTTTTGTACTTTTACTCAAGTACATTTTGAATTCTGGACTTTTACTTGTAACAGAGTAATTCTATATTGCAGTATTGCTACTTTTACTTAAGTAAAGAATTTGAGTACTTTTTACACCACTGCCAGAACTGGCCTTTGGGCTGAGAGGAGAGGAGAGGAGAAAGAGGAGGGGAGAGGAGAGGAGAGGGAGATAGTTGGCTGTGTCCCTACAGGTCTGCCTGTCTATTTGCCCGTGTCTATAACTTTAACCCATTACGACCGGGAACGCATGCATCTGTGTGTCATTTTTAGATTTCTTTGGCTATTCAAAAACAGCAGGTATATACAAGCTCATAGCGCTGCACCGAGTGCCGCGCGCTAAGAGCTTGTAGATCTGCTATTTTTTTTTAAATCGTGAAATTGTGTGCAAATCTTTCAATATGTATATGTTTTTAATGCGGCCAAATACATCCTTGACATGAAAAAAAAGTTTGACAACCACATAAATCATATATATATATTCAAAGATTTGCACAAATTCTTCACGATAAAAACACATAAATAGCAGATCTACAAGCTCGTAGCGCGGCACTCGGTGCCGCGCTATGAGCTTGTATATCTGCTATTTTTGAATAGCCCAAAAGAAATCCAAAAATTAGACACACGATGCGTTCTCCGGCCTTAATGGGTTAATGAAGAAAAAGAAGGTAACCACTCCTCCAAAGCGTGATTTAAGCGTTCAAGTGCACACTCTGCACTTTGCCTAATTAAGAAGTCTACAGGGACGCTGCTCCTTGAAAGCTGGACGCATGCATAGTATAGTAGCTGCATGCATGTAGATAGATAAGAGCACGGGGGAAGCTGAGTAATGTTCTGTGCTCCCAAAACTGAATGCAATGCTGGACACGAAGCAAAAAAAAAAATAACTCACAAAAGGCATCATGGAATCCCTTCAGGGAGTTGTACTGGAGTTACTAAACTAATATCGAAGATGCAATTTAGAGGTTATCTCGCAAGGGTCAACTGTATACGTAAACGTGTCGGTCTACCATCCATCATAAGAAACTGTACTATCTAGGTTATTCTACATGAAGCAGATTGATTAATCATGGCATTTAGCTGTTTTGCAATGAACTACCAATTACCAATAATCCTGGTCACTATACTGCCTCCCCCTGGCCAGCCGGGGCTCCTGATGGAGGGGAAAGGAACTGGCTGGAATAACGTGTTCCTTCCACGCGCTATACGTCCAACCAGGGAAACTCTCCCCTGTCAGGTGATAAGAAGGTCAGTTTGCTCTCATGCATCGAAGGAGGCATGAGCTCGGCCCTGGCCTCCCTAGGTTGGCAGAGGGAGTGTAGTGCCCAGGATTACATAGAGATTGGCACTGGGTGTAAAAAATGGGGTTACAAAATCGTGGGATAAACATTTTTTTAGTAAAAAATAAACTACCAATTGCGCCTTGAGACAAGAGATGAAAAATAACGGTTCGACTTGTGGAGTTCGTGTAATTGCCCATTGAAGGTGAAGCAGTGTTATCTACTAACCTTATTTTTGGAAGACTTTGGAAGATATGATATTGTTATTGGGTATTAGAATTTTTTTTATTGTGTTATTAAATATTCATAGGTAAACTACTGGAAACATGATCTGATACTCTGTAGCTGTCATACAGACGTTCCACCCCGAAAATACAATACTGCCTTACCCTTTGATTACAAAAAAATCTGGGTTGGTCTATAAAGCGCCACGAAAAGCAGGGAATATGCAGCTTTGCATTCCAACCAAACCCATATGGCAGGTGTTTTCATTAATGTGTGCCTTCAACCAGAGAGGATTGCCGACTACCTACTGAAACCACCTTGTGGAGTGTTTGTTTGCACTGAAAATGTGCATACACGGTAACATGCTGTGTTAATTTAGAGAGGCTACAAATGGATCCTTATGGGTCCCTCATGAGTCCTTATCGGCCCATATGGCAGGTGTTGCGTTTTATGGACCCTTTATGCGTCCAATTTGCGTCCATTTTCACGCTCTCAGGGTTAAATTAACACGGAGGATTTCACCGTGTAGCCGTATAGTCCCTTAGTGACATGATGTGACAATGTATTTTCACAAATGCAACCCTAGAGTGCCTTTTTGAGCCATCGTCTGCATGACGTCCGCGAGGAAGAACAAGCCAGCCAGCCTTAAAGGTAGGGTAAGTGATATTTTTGGGTTAAAACAAAAAGTATTTTGTTAAAAGGTTAAAGCACTATATTCCGATAGTAATCATTGCTATAGAGTGTTTGTTCAGTAACATGAGTCTCCCCGTCTCTCCAGCTCTTTAATAAACAGAAAATACATTTTCCGGTAGGTGTCAAAATCTCAGCCAATCAGGAGAAAGTACCCATTTTTAGCTTAATTTTTATAGTGTTCCAGTTCCAATTTTGCCTGCTCATTTCTTAGTGTCATCACTTCCAATTTCACTTGTTTAATCTATATCCTGATTGAGTTCTCTATCCTGATTGGATAAAATTGGAAATGAAACTGAAACTGAAACGAAAATGCATTTTCTGTTTAATAAAGAGCTGGAGAGACAAGGACACTCCTAATACTGAACAAACACACTATAGCAATGAGTACTATCAGAATATAGAGCTATTTAACACTTAATTTAACCAAAGGAAATCACTTACCCTACCTTTAACTGTCGATGGGCAGGACAAAGTCCACCGTCCAGGGTCTCTAGCTCCTTGATCCAGGCCAGCAGGCCTGTGTGAACCACAGGGCCAGGCCACACATGGAGGGGTAAAGCCAGCTCGGTCCCACACCGCTCGCCACCTGGTCGAGGAAGATAGCGTTTCCGAAGGCTCTCCATGTCACTGGCCATCTTTAAGCTATCCCAGTACGGAAGGGTCACAGATTAAACAATGTCAAACTATGCTTAATATGCTTTAAATCGTTTGAGTCTTTACCACACAGTTTGAACAGACGGCATGAAGATACTTGAGGGGGGGGGGGAGAAAAAGCTGTTGTATAATTCGGTTTCATCCTCTGATCAGCTTGATGATTTTTATTCTAATTAGAAAGGCTGTTTTTTTCCCCCCCTTATCTTGACAGCTGCTTCTTCCTTTGTTTTTTTTGTACATAAAAGTCCTTTGTTGGTGTGTTGAATTTCCATTATGGGAAGAGACCAAGAGTTCAACGTGTCATTTCCTGTTTGCTTCAGCGGCAGACCATTAGAGGTGACACCACACAGCAGCTTAAGGTGTCGCGCGCTAACCAAACCCCCAGAAACCACTGATGCATACATAAACACGGACACGGGCACACGCCATGCCAGATAAGGGAATGCAGTAGCAAGGTACGGGTACTAGCCACGAGAGAACGGGCGAGGGAGGAAGAGTAATGAGACAGCATACAAGTGAATACAGTGACATGAAACAGTAGCGTCCTTCACCCACTGATTCCGCCGCTGATGAATGGCTGACGTAGAGATACGCCTATCTGACAGTCATAACCATCCTTTACTCCAGGTGATAAAGTCCCACGGATTTATCTGCAGTGGCACGTTTACTGTGAACCTTTCACCCGCTCTCGACTGTCTCAAAATAACTCTGCTCCCTCTCAGTGTGTGTGTGAGTCGTAGCTCACATTGCATCCCTCTCTGCCACTAACACTACTTTTTTTTCCCAGCAGGGCTAACACTCTGACGGTGCCTATTTATTCCACTGTAAAGACAAAATGTGATTCCATTCGCTTGGTACAGTGGTTGACATGGCTTTTAAATCACTCAGGCGGTTTATTGGGGGCTTCTAGCGTTCAGAGATTGACGTCCCATAACTCCTGACAAACGGTTTTGCATTTTTATTATTTATTTTAATTTTCCTTTTTTAACACGTGGCTTAGTGCACAGATTCTCAAAGAGGGGGCTTACGCTCTGCCAGGGGGCATTTGGAAAAGAATTAAACAAACAAACAAACAAAATAAATAAGACAGCAGTGGTGTAAAGTAACTAAGTACATTTACTCAAGTAATGTGCTTAAGTACAATTTTGAGGTACTTTTACTTTACTGGAGTATTTCCAATTGTCTATACTTTTACTTCAACTCCACTACATCTCAGAGGCAAATAAAATATACTTTTACTCCACTACAATAATATTTGAAAACTTTTGTACCTAGTTACTTTGCAGATATAAATTACTACGTTATAAAACATACATTAATCACTTAAGCCCTATTTTATACTGAGGCTATTTGAAAATAGCCGATCTACAAGCTCACAACGCGTCGCGATGCGACGCGTTGTGAGTTTGTAGATCTGCTATTTTCAAACATTTTAGTACTTGTACTTTTGGTACTTTAAGTACATTTTGATACCAATACGTTTGTACTTTTACTCAAGTAAATTAATTCCGGACTTTTACTTGTAACAGAGTACTTCTACATTGTAGTATTGATGCTTTTACTTAAGCAAAACATTTGAGTACTTTTTCCACCACTGAGACTATGGCTATTTGGGGGGTCCTTGACATGGAAAGGTTTGGGAACCTCTGGTTTAGTCAAAGCGTGAGCCATGGTTGTTTCCCACTGTAAGCCTGGACAGAGACTAGGTTTCTGACAGTGGCGTGCACAGACATTTTGAGGGGCAGGTGCTCAAGTAAATTATACTTTTTTTTGTTTACTTGGTCTGCTCTTTTTTCGCCCTACACCTATACCTCTTTGCCAAAAATAGCCGATCTACAAGCCCACAACGCCTCGCAGCGCGAGGCGTTGTGGGCTTGTAGATCTGCTATTTTTGGCTAAAGTTCTCCTCAGAAAAGGGATGCTAGGTTTTGAGTGGTTAATGATAAAAAGAAAAATCATATCACATAAAGATTTGGTGGACCCCCTGTAGTAACTCTGAGGACCCCCTAAGGGTCCCGGAGCCCCTGTTGAAGACCCCTGCTTTTCAAAAGGGCACTTCTGGTCAAGAGGGCAAAGGGCAGGTGCTCTAGCGCCACCTAGAGTCTTATCTGTGCACGTCCCTGGCTTTCTGACAAAACATCTGCAAAAAAGAGAAAAGGCCTAAAGTTATGCAGAAAGGCTCACAGCAGCAGGTCAGTGTCAACTGTGGCTAAATCAATGGAGTGTGACTCATAGGTCGTCATGATAATGAAGGGTTATGGAGGGAATTAAGGGGGCGCCGGTTCACTCAAAGGTCATATGTCAATGTTTTATATCATCTATGTATAAATTCATGAAATATGTGAGTGAGTGAGTGAGTGAGTGCATATCGCACACGACCCGAGGGAGTGATGCGGCCGAGTGGGAAGTCGGTGGGTCAGATCAGCAGATCTCCCAAGAAATAGGCTCCATGCACAGCAGCCATATTTTCACTTCCTTCACAGGTGTTACCAATGATACTAATGAAGGCTCTGTTCCATTTCGTGTAGCACAGTGGTTCTCCGATTTTTCAATTTCCACAACCGCCATAACTCTGAGAGTGTACAAATGGAACCAAATGGACCCTTACGGGTCCATTTGGTTCCATTTGTACACTCTCAGAGTTGCACACCCGTAAGGACCCACATTTTAGTCCCACTGGTGTAGCAGTGTTTCCAGTGAGTCAACATGCATAAAATCAGCACCCTGACTCTGGTTGACCAGAATGGAACAGAGCCTTCATTAGTATCATTGGTAACACCTGTGAATGTCTTCACAATATGTCTGCTGTGCATAGAGCCTATATTGATAAATCTGCAAATCCCTATCATATGGAGTACCCTGAAGTCATCAATATGACATGATAGTATACACATCGCATCGAGATGCGAGTGAGCTTGTAGATCGGCAGTTTTCTTTTGCTATTTTTTAAATAGGGGGTTAAGTAAGTAAGTAAGTAGGTCGGGAGGTGGCATATTGTCGGTATCAGCCGAGTAACACACGGGAGTCTGTCCCCGTTACAATGCGCTAGAGGGGTTCTCAACCTTTTCATGCGCGCGCGTGCATGCGCGGGGTTTGCGGTTCTGGGCAGAGTTTTTTTCCCGTTTTTTGGTTACTTTATTTCGGTTTTAGGGTTAGGGTTGGGGTTAGGTTATTTAATTATAATAGGTTATTTGATAATTATTTATTATATTACATTAAAAATGTTTTCCTAATGTTAATAATGAAATATTTTTATCTTGAATTTAGTAAATTAACTGATAAAACATGAATTAATAATAACATAAAAAATATTTTGTTATAAAAATAAAAATACACTTTTTTTTTTTTTTCACATTCACCAAAAAATCTGCCGACCCCCCCAAATTATTTGGCGACTCCACTGCGCTAGACCCCTGGGAGATGGATTGCTGAGGTGGAGCGCCAGCCACACCTATCCTCAGCTCCCAGTACTTCCCACACGACTTACCGCACCCAAGCCATGCTACTCATGCGCCGAGTTGGCGGTGCCCGGGGAATCGAACCCATGACCTTGTGGTTTGAAGGCGAGAGCTCTACCGGCTGAAGCTACCCGGTCACTTTTTGCCACCATTTTAGTCTACATATCACTGCTGTCGGGTGAAAAGCTTGTAAATCCCAAACCGTTGTTTTCAGGAAATGGGAAACCGAACCTGTGTCCCAGTGGATCCACTGTAGCAAGTATTTAGTCAAAAGCTCTTGTTAATAACTTTCAGGCAAAGATTTTCAAAACTTTTCAAAAATAGCGGAAAGCTCACAATCCATCGCATCGCAGCACGTTGTGTTGTGTGCTTGTCGATGCTGCTATTTCCACTACTTTTGTGTGACACTGTCATATGACAAAGCTTAAATTAGTTTATGAATATAAAGAGAATGAAATACAGAGGTACAAGGTTTCAACAATATTTTTTCGACAATATTGAACTCCTTGGAGAGTTCCTTCATGATTTCCTCCAGTGCTGCACGGACCAGAGGCGGGTATGAGCAGTGGTGGAAAAAAGTACTCGAATGTTTTACTTAAGTAAAAGTATCAATACTGCAATGCAGAAGTACTCCATTACAAGTAAAATACCTGATTAAAAATTTACTTGAGTAAAAGTACAAAAGTATTGGTATCAAAATGTACATAAACTACCAAAAGTAAAAGTACTAAAATGTTTGAAAATAGCCGATCTACAAGCTCACAACGCGTCGCGATGCGATGCGTTGTGAGCTTTTAGATCTGCTATTTTCAAATAGCCTATGTATAAAATAGGACTAAAGTGGTTAATGGATGTTTTATAATATCATAATGTATATCTGAGAAGTAACTAGTAACTAAAGTTTTCAAATAAGTGTAGTGGAATAAAAGTACAATATTTGCCTCTGAGATGTAGTGGAGTAGAAGTAAAAGAATAGACAATTTCAAATACTCCAGTAAAGTGAAAGTACCTCAAAAGTGTACTTAAGTACAGTACTTAAGTAAATGTACTTAGTTACTTTCCACCACTGGGTATGAGTGGGAGCATACAGTGAGTGTGAGAGGGAGCAAGTATGGTGCGAAAGAGTGTGTGAATGAGTGAGTGAGAGAACGTGTGAGTGAATGGAAGAACAAATGAATGCATACAATGAGGAGAAGGGGGAGCAAACAGGCAAGGACCAACAAACAGGAGAGAACGAAGGTGTGTTTGTCAGAATTAGAATTAGGCGGCTAAAATGAGGCTTTGAGAAACCCTGTCAGGGCCGAGGAGGGTATGGAGGTACTCTGCGATCGCGACAGCAAGATGAAAGCAAAGAGAGAAGTCCTTGGCCACTGAACAGAAGATGAAAGTATCCCTGAAGATCGGGGCAATCTATGTCAAATAACCCATTAAGACCTGAGGCCGCTTCTAAACATTTTCAAAATCCTAAAAAAAAAAATCGGAAAAAAAATATTTAAAAAATAATTGTCACGATTTTTCAAAAATAGCAGATCTACAAGCTCATAGCGCGGCACTCGGTGCCGCGCTATGAGCTTGTATATCTGCTATTTTTGAATAGCCAAAGACATCTAAAGTGACACAGATGCGTTCCAGGTATCAATGGGATAAACAAGATAACGCTGCCAATGTTGACAGCTTGGGAAGCAGTTACAGTTTGGAACCAAGACGATGGCATAAATATTCATGAGGAAATATTTTTGCAACAACAGCTCTTTGTTTTGAGCTATGGGTCTAATCCCTGCAGAAAATCAATGCTCACATCATATTTTGGTGGGTAAGTGATGAAAGCTAACGTCTGTGTCGATGTTTTCCCAAGGCAGCCGGCATTAGAGATCAATCAGCGGATTACACATCGAACAAAGGATATGAGGTCATCATATCTATGGATTTTCAGTTCAGATATTGGATCTGGGGTGTCAGCTACTAAGCAGGCTGAATACAAAACGGCCCCCGTGTTCACAAGCCCCCGTGCGCCTGTCATCTGTAAAGACAGGAGTATTCACGCTTCTGGAAGCAGAAAGGTCACACATTATAATAAATCCAGGCGCACACATGCAAAGCCGTAGACATACACACAGGCACACACACAGACACAGACGCAAATGCGCAACACACACACACAACAGATGTGGGCTGAGCTCTTCAGTATTAGAGTTCTTGAAAGCAGATTCATTTGCTGAGATACACCGCAAAATTCACATTATGGAATGCTGATCAGATGATACCAACTCGGGCATCCTGGTCACATTTGACCATGTTTGCGGTGGGAAGCCAGCAGGGGAGAGCATTCTCTGTCGCTGCACCAGCCACTCCTACTGGTCAGAATCAGAATCAGAATTAAACTTTATGGTCACATCATATTAGTAACATGCTCTAGAGAATTAGAGCATAGAAGTATAGAATGAAGTGCATACAAAGTGTCTAATGAGTATAATAAATTAAGGGTCATAAAATGTGAAGGAGAGTCCATATAAAACACGCGTCAGTTGGTTCAGTCTGTGCATTAAAAACACAGTTCAGTTCAGTCTGTGCATTATAAACACAGTTCAGTTCAGTCTGTGCATTATAAACACAGTTCAGTTCAGTCTGTGCATTATAAACACAGTTCAGTTCAGTCTGTGCATTATAAACACAGTTCAGTCTCTGCATTATAAACACAGTTCAGTTCAGTCTGTGCATTATAAACACAGTTCAGTTCAGTCTGTGCATTATAAACACAGTTCAGTTCAGTCTGTGCATTATAAACACAGTTCAGTTCAGTCTGTGCATTATAAACACAGTTCAGTCTGTGCATTATAAACACAGTTCAGTTCAGTCTGTGCATTATAAACACAGTTCAGTCTGTGCATTATAAACACAGTTCAGTCTGTGCATTATAAACACAGTTCAGTCTGTGCATTGGCAACAGGCTCCTGTATCGTTTGAATTTACTCTTCTCATTGAACGTAAGTATCAAAATACAGGTCATTTTGAGTAAAAGAATGTGTTAATTGTGGCCTTAACAGGGATCACACAGAGTGATAAGGTATTCCTCATGCTTCTGGAGGCAATGTTTACGTTTTTTTTGTTTTGTTTTTTGGAGTGGAATCAGTCTGGTACTGCAGGCTATCTCTGTGGTGTTGTCTGTTTTGTATCTCTGTTTCTATATGGACCTACAGTATTGTGTCTGAAATAAAGTTTAGAAACATCATTGAATCCACAACTACTCAAATCCAACAGAGGCAGCCAGAGACCTGGAGCAGAGAGAATTGCACTGTATAAAGCAGGACTTGTAAAAGACCACAACACAACTGCGGGCCCGGGGAGGCCTTGAGAAGAAGAATCTCTTATTATCAGCACAAAAGAGTCCACAAACAAACTAAGAAATCGAATTCACCCCATTCTATACACACTGAGCGAAATAACTTCCTTTGTAAGAGAGAACGCAACCAGTGATAAATATTGCGACTCTCCCGGTGAATATGTTCGATGATGCTACAATTCCAGCATTAAGCTGTGAAGATGTTGTGAAAGCTCAAGGATTCTTCTAGCAGGTGGTGAAAAGTACAGTAGTACTGTAGAAACATACATTAGTACGAGGTGGATGGTGTTCTCTCTGTGTGGGCTATACTTTTACACCAGAGGAGCACCTAAACACTTTTCATCATCACTGTGATGTCACCATGACGACAAGCCACGTGAAGTCGGTCGGTCGGGGATCTCCATACATGGGCATAAAGGGTACACATATACCTGACGAAGGCCGGTATACCTAGGCTATTTGAAAATCGCCGATCTACAAGCTCGTAGCTTGTAGATCTGCTATTTTCAAACATTTTAGTACTTTTACTTTTGGTACATTTTGATACCAATACTTTTGTACTTCTACTCAAGTAAATTTTTTATTCCGGACTTCTACTTGCGACAGAGTACTTCTACATTGCAGTATTGATACTTTTACTTAAGTAAAACATTTGAGTACTTTTTCCACCAAGACAGAGACAATGTATCCGAAACGTCGTTTTAGAAAAATTGACTTGATCAAAGCTCATGGACAAAACATTACAGAACATTCTGCCTCCTCTATACCATTGGTTCTCAAAGTGGGGTCCGGGGACCCCCAGGGGTCCTTGAGGGAGTTCCAGGGGGTCCCCAGCTAATTGATAGATTAGGCACCAAATGGACCCTATGGGTCTGTAACTCTGAGAGTGTACAAATGGAACCAAATGGACCCGTTAGGGTCCATTTGGTTCCATTTGTACACTCTCAGAGTTAAATCAACATAGATTTTACAATAAAAATTGGGGTCCCAGAGATAGAAATGCCATTAAATGGGGGTCCGTAGCCCTAATGCACGTCAAACTGGGGGTCCTTGAAATTAAAATGGTTGAGAATCACTGCTAGAGCCGTAAAAAATCTTCTCTTTTGGGGGTCCCTGGCATATCTTTTCAAACGGGGGTCCGTGGGCTAATAAGTGTCACTTTGGGGGTCCTTGACATGAAAAAGTTTGAGAACCACTGCTCTATACGAGGCTCTTTTGAATTGTTTCGTATACCCTCTCTCCTCACGGGTGAAGCCACAGCCCCCCCCACCCCCCCAACCCCCCCCTCCCTCCCCGGCTCCTCCGTCCCTGGGCTTCATCTCCAGCACAGTGCGAGGAGAGCTTCTGCGACGTCTGCGTCTAGAAGCCCATCTCAGCGCTGGGATGGAGGTACAGGAGACACCGCATAGGAAAAGAGTGTCATCGATGTACAGTACTGAATTAGCCCATTAAGACCTGGAACTGTGTCATTTTTAGATTTGAGATAAAAAGCATTAATTTTACACTTTGGGCTATTCAAAAATAGCAGATCTACAAGCTCGTAGCGCGGCACCGAGTGCCGCGCTACGAGCTTGTAGATCTGCTATTTTTGAAAAATCATGAAAATGTGTGCAAATCTTTGAATATATATATTTTTTAAGCGAACATTTTTAACTCAAATCTTTGCTTCTGGGGGGTCCCTGGAACAAAATATTTTGATGGGGGTCCGCGGCCAAATACATATCATTTTGGGGGTCCTTGACACCCAAAAGATTGAGCACCACTGATATAGAAATATACGTTTTTCAGAAAACAGTTGAGATTTAGGAGACATGTAGAATCGGCTTCAGGTCTCAATGGGTTAGTTACAGCAGGGAGAAGACATGTCAGAACGACATGCAGTATACATGACCAGCGTGTCCGCATGTCAGCAGACTGGAATTCCGTACCGTACAAGTACAGTACGACTGTTCAACCACCTCTTTATTCACAGACAGAGAGTCAGTGGAAGTGGCTTTCCTGAAAGAGCACTGTGAAAGAAAAGTGACATTTCCTTTCACGGTACACTTACACATTTTTTTCTTACTGTATATGACATCTCTTCACGATTGTACCGCTGACAAAAGGAATCAAGATGAAATATCTCAGAGCGCGGTTTATCAAATGTTACTCGGTGGATCAATTGAGAAACCGTTAATGACCATAACAAGAGACAACGCGAGTGAAGAAGCAAAAGCACCATTTTTTCCATCTGCTTCTCCATAATGAATACTGATATGCTTTTAACCCTTTAAGACCGGGGGACGCATCTGTGTAACCACTTTATCCATATTTTATACTTTTGGCTATTCAAAAATAGCAGATATACAAGCTCATAGCGCGGCACCGAGTGCCGCGCTATGAGCTTGTAGATCTGCTATTTCTTTTTAAATTGTGTTTTTTTTTGTGCAAATCTTTGAATATATCTATAAAGCAATTGTTTTTTACTCAAATCTTTGCTTCTGGGGGTCCCTGGAACATTTTTTTTTGAGATGGGGGTCCGCAGCCAAATACATATCGTTGTGGGGCTCCTTGACACTGACATTAATATTATAGCAACATAAGTGTTTCAGAAAACTGTTTTAAACTGATTTAGAAGACATTTGTAGAATCCCCAGAAGCAATAACATTTTAGCTAGAAATGGTCGCTTTAAATATATATATATTCAAGATTTGCACAAAATTGTTCACGATTTTTCAAAAATAGCAGATCTACAAGTGCCGTGCTATGAGCTTGTACATCTGCTATTTTTGAATAGCCCAACGAAATCTAAAAATGACACACAGATGCGTTCTCAGGTCTTAAAGAGTTAAGTAAGTATGCATGAAAGTGGAAATTCAATACAAAATAAATGTTTTATGTGGAGCCACAATTTACTGTAAAGGCTCTACTAATCATAATGTGCTGATGAGAGGCTTAATGGAAAATATATTTGCTTTTAATACAGACACTTTTTGATCTCCTTGAGTACACCTTGTGTTGAGCGAAGTGCTGAAATGCTGAATCACAAAGTAGTCGGTGTGCCTTTCATTGTCTTACATCTCATCAACCTCTCCTCTCCTCTCCTCCCTTGTCCTTCTTGGGACTGTATATATAACCAGTTTGCTCCAGATGGCTGTGGGGGACAACATGGCCGAACAGACCCCTGGGGGGATCGCATGCCTTTAGAATCACTGTTCTTCAGCCAAATTCCAAACCACCGAATTCCCAGCTTGGCTTTTGTGTGGTGGCAGCAGAGTCTTAACCATTTAACCCGTTCAGACCGAGAATGCATCGGTGTCATTTTAAGATTTCTTTGGCTATTCAAAAAATAGCAGATCTACAAGCTCATAGCGCGGCACTTGTAGATCTGCTTTTTTTTTTTGTGAAAATGCGTGCAAATCTTTGAATATCTGTTTTTCCGTAGCGAACATTTTTAACTCTGTTACAACTTCTGGGGGGTCCCTGGAACAAAATATTTTGAGATGGGGGTCCGCGGCCAAATTTTTTCTTCAAAAAAATAGGATTTAGAAGACATTTGTAGAATCCCCCAGAAGCAAAGATTTGAGTTACAAATGTTTGCTTTGAAAATATATATATATCCAAAGATTTGCTCAAATTTTCACGATTTTTCAAAATAGCAGATCTACAAGCTCATAGCGCGGCACTCGGTGCCGCGCTATGAGCTTGTATATATGCTATTTTTGAATAGCCCAAAGAAATCTAAAAATGACACATAGATGCGTTCTCGGTCTTAACGGGTTAAAACCTCATTTTATACCGTGTCGTACAGCCGTGTAACATGGCAAAACAAAACGCATCCCAATGTCATGGGTTGTGAGCATTTAAAAAAAAAATGAGTTGAAAGTGGTTAAACTATCTGGCCCTCCCCACTGGGATGTCTGTGTGACCGGGCAGGATGTACCCAGTGAGCAGAGCCAGACTGGGGAATAATAATTAACTACGTGTCACCCTCCCCACTCCCTCTGTGTCTTTGGGGACCGGGTGGGAGGAATCTGGAAAGCCTGCCAGTGCCAACGGACAGTTTAAGTATGAGCCAGTGTTATTGATATGAATGTTGGCAGTTTTTTTTATTTTACTTTTTATTTTATTTAAGGGTGCACTCATGAAACAAGTGTCTGCTTTTAACACATTAAGGCCTGAGGTTTCCGATTCTACAAATGTCTCCTAAATCCTGAGACAGTATTCTGAAAAAAACGTATGTTTCTATATCAGTGGTGCTCAAACTTTTTCATGTCAAGGACCCCCAAACGTATATGTATTTGGCCGCTGACCCCCATCTCAAAATATTTTGTTCCAGGGACCCCGAAGAAGCAAATATTTGAGTTAAAAATGTTTGCTTTAAAAATATATATATATTCAAAGATTTGCACACATTTTTACGATTTCTCAAATATAGCAGAAATACAAGCTCGTAGCGCGGCACTCGGTGCCGCGCTATGAGCTTGTATATCTGCTATTTTTGAATAGCCAAAGTGTAAAATAATGCTTTGTTAGCTCAAATAAAAAAATTACACAGATGCTTCTCCAGTCTTAAAGGGTTAAGTATGAGCCAGTGTTATTGATATGAATGTTGGCAGTTTTTTTATTTTATTTTTTATTTTATCTAAGGGTACACTCATGAAACAGCAAGTCTCTGCTTTTAAAACCAGAGCTAAAAGATTCCCAGCAGATTCCTTAGTATGAAACTACGGGATCGGGGCAACCGCTCAACAACCACATTGGAATGAACACTATTCTTACAGCACTTATTCATTCCCCCCCCCAAAGAATGATTAATAATATATGACCAGTAATACTCTGTCTACTTCAGCTAGCTGACACGACACCCTGACTCATTCCACCCAGTCAAGCTCAAGGACCATATATTTCCTTTAAATGGCAGATAGATGTGTCATTTACTAGACAAGATGGGCAAACTGAGGTAAACCGGTAACCTCACGTCACCTGACACTGTCATGGCTTAAGCTCCGCCAGGCTAAACTTGTCACAGTCGATAAAAAGTTTTCACACTGGGAATATGCAGCACAGAGAAATATGCTATATGCTAATATTTTTAAGTTTTGAAAGGTACAGCTGCTGTACAGTATGTACCTGTATAGTGTTTTTGGGTTAACAAAATCTATATCCCTTAAGCGATAGAGTGCACTCCATTGCTGTTTGCTAGCTGGCACTATCACTTATGTACTGTATACACCTACATGTTTGGAATCTGCTGCTAAGTGACTTCTCTTATTTGCTAAAGAGACAGTGATATTCTGACTCATTTTTATATCCGTTTTTTGAGCACGCACCTTATGTATAATTGATAATGTTGTCCTGTTACCTGACTATTTTTATGTCTATATTTTGTAAGTGCAAAGCATTGGGAGCTTGTACGGAAAAAATAATTCAACCCACTCTTTTACACTAAAGAGTGGGTGATGTGTGAAGTTACTCCACGACGTTCTAGTCCCCAGCATAAAAGTGCTACAGCATTTGCATGTCGTATGTCTCACCGAAGTTGCTGACATTATTTTACATCTTATTTTACCTGCAGCTAATGACAGTGGCTGGCTTAATGGAGGATTTAGTCTTTGTCTGTCTCACCTGGTGGTGGCCATTGTAGTTCATGTTTCCTGGCACCCAGACAGAGCTCTCCCTTCCTCCCTCATCTCAGGCCTGAACTCCAATTAGGTCCGACACAGACGGTGGTCCCAGTTGTCTGTGATGTGACCCCCGAACATGATCTCTCCAAACAGGTAGCACGGGTCATCATATGCCATCTGGAAAATGATGATAAAAAATGTATATTTGTGTGTGCCGTGGCTGACAGCCAAGCCACCTAGTTCAGGGTTTGTTTATAAGCAGTAGGCAATAGTAGGGGCGATGCCATTCCCCTTGTCAACCTGCCATCCCATAGTAGAAAGAGCAGTGGTGATAGATATGGTGTTGCACAATATAAATACATAATAATAATAGTTATTATGATAATAATAATTAGTTAACCACTTAAACCCTATAGTAAACTGGACCTGAGTTGGCTCTGTACCTGGGACACTTTTTTCCGGCTACATCTTCACCAAAAATAGCCAATCTACTGTAGATCGGCTATTTTTGGCTAATGTTCCCCCCGAAATATGGATGCTGGGGTTCAAGTGGTTAATGTTCTATCTAAATATATTCTTCAGCAGCATTCCAAACCCCACCCCCCTCTACAAAATAACCACCTCTGGCCATAAACAAACTCAGCAACAGTCTGCACGACATACTGTAGAAGTGCCAGGTGAAGTGAAAGTGAAATAAGTTGAAGAGTGTGAATGTTGGAACGTACTGTAGTTGATAATCTACAGAACCATGCATTCATCTCTTAGTTGTAGGTGAAGTATTTATAAAAATCGCTATTTGCATTTGGCAAAAGGAGACTTTGACTGTGACCACACTAGTTCGCGTGACCACAAGCAGACGGTTTGTCAATGCACGGACGATACCATCCAGATTTGCCCTGTATATAGTGCAGCTTTGCCACTGATGAACACCGCATTGTGTGGATTTGTTCACAAACTGCGCATAATATAGTAACTTACTCTTAACTTAATCGATACCTAAAGAATGGACAGCAAAGTCGCACCATTATTATGTCTTGTCTTTTTAAAACTAACTCCTTAGCATTGGCCACCAAGCCAATATAATATTGTATAGTAATAGTATCTTTTCTTGTATATTAAAACTGGCTTAAGGAAGGACCGGCTGGCCGACGGGCGGGCGGACCACGTCGTCACACCCATGTCACTATGACTCCCATAACCATAAGGAGTTCCCAATGCAGCTACTGTACGCCCAAATATGGAGTGATGTTGTCTAACCTCAATGTGTCGTCATGGCATCAGGCGCAAACAAATCAGTCAGTATGTGGGCACAAAAAGGGGATATGCCCATATATGGGCATATACTGCTGACATCAGAAACCTCCATATATGGGCATTAAAGGCACAAGGACTGACAGATACAGAGATCTCCATATATGGGCAATGGGCATATTGGTCAGATCGGTGGTGCGACGTAGGTGCTGTGTTGACATGTTTTGTAATGCTGTTTATTTTTAATGTTGTTTTTATCATGTTGTACAGCACTTTGGTCAACCTGGTTGTTTTTAAACATGCTTTATAAATAAAATCGACTTGACTTGAGGGCTGTGTAGCGGCCAGAACCTCTAGTTGTTTAAAAATAATCTCTACTGTATATCATGCTCAATGGAGTGGTATAGCCAGCAAGTATGCAATCTCAATTGTTTTGTTTTAAACTGCAATGAACGTAACCTTTTGGCTCACATCTTGTAACCCCCTTTTTCTCATAAAATACATTTATAAAAAAAAAAAGCATTGGGCTCCAGGCAGTTGTAGAGATGCTGAGGTCTCCGGTGTTAACCCATTAAGACCTGGAACTGTGTCATTTTTAGATTTGAGCTAAAAAGCATTATTTTACACTTTTGGCTATTCAAAAATAGCAGATATACAAGCTCATAGCGCGGCCGCGCTACGAGCTTGTAGATCTGCTATTTTTGAAAATTCGTGAAAATGTGTGCAAATCTTTGAATATATATATTTTTAAAGCGAACATTTTTAACTCAAATATTTGCTTCTGGGCGGTCCCTGGAACAAAATATTTTGATGGGGGTCCGCGGCCAAATACATATAATTTTGGGGGTCCTTGACATGAAAAAGATTGAGCACCACTGATATAGAAACATACGTTTTTCAGAAAACTCTTAGGATTTAGGAGACATGTAGAATCGGCTTCCGGTCTCAATCGGTTAAACGGGTACAATCTGTTCCACCAAACTTCCCTCCGCTCCAACTCCACCGCATGGAAGTACTGTAGCAGAGTGCAAACAGAATATAGTGCTGAACTCGTTCTCCCATGCACACGTCACACTCATACAGTAGCTGTACACACTCCTCCAGTGTCCTGGGAAGTGAAAGAGGGGGAAAAAAAAAAGAAAATCACAAAAAAAAGAAATAATCACAGTGAACGTCAGCGAGGCTCACATCTCCCCACACCGTACAGAGGTACCGAAGGTGCCACATCTGTGTGTTAACCCGTTCAGGCCTGAGGTTCCCGTTCTACAGAATGTCTTCTAAATCCTAACGGTTTGTTGCTATATCAGTGGTTCTCAAACTTTTTCACGTCAAAATGATATGTAATTTGGCCACTGACCCCCATGTGAAAATGTCTTGTTCCAGGGACCCTCAGAAGAAAAGATATGAGTTAAAAATGTTTGCTTTAAAAATATATATATTCAAAGATTTGCAATTTTTAAAAAATTCAAAAATAGCAGATCGTATGAGCTTGTATATCTGATATTTTTTGAATAGCCAATGAATAAAAAAAGAAAATATATATAATATAATAATATATATATATTCAAAGATGTGCAATTTTTTTTTTTGATTTTTCAAAAATATCAGATCTACAAGCTCATAGCGCGGCACTCGGTGCCGCGCTATGAGCTTGTATATCTGATATTTTTGAATAGCCAAAGAATTTAAAAAAAATAATGGTTTAAGTGGTTACACACAGATGCGTTCCCGGTTTTAACGTGTTAAAGTAAAACGCTGTGGCAGGTTGTCTGTGATCTGTTTTATTTTGTCAAGTCCCCGGCGGCGCGGCGCACTAACAGACAGACGACGGGAGCACTGGATGCCACTAAAAAAAAACCCGGCGATGAGCGTCCCTTTTAATTGTCACTACTTGTCAAAGCGTCTTCAGCCTCCAAACCATCCCGCAGGCTCATTATTCCAGACAGGGGAAATAAAAAAAATAAAAAAATAAACTGGACGTAAATGGCATTGTAATCTCAAAGGGGGAAGACAGCTAAATAAGCCCTGCCAATAACCCCCCTATGGAAATGGAGGACCTAAATTCTATTTATTCTGCCATGTGTCATGGTGAGTGCCGCGGCGAGGGCCCTCTTTCGCTTTCCCCTCTGCGGTGCCCTGGGGAGCTGACTCCTGTGATGCACACACACACACACACACACACACACACACACACACACACACACACACACACACACACACACAACATAGAACAGACTCCTACGCACACAGGCGTGCATGGGGAGTCATACACACACACACACACGGACGCACACATGCAGCCTCTTGTAGAGTTAGTTAATATTCTGCACAGTGCTCCTCTGCTCAACACAGCTGAAAGAGAAGCACAGCCTGCCTATTTACGACCTGCGGACTGGAAGGGACATGCTCCCAGAATCACACACCCGAATGCAGGGAAGGACACACAGAGACGGACAAGTAGATAGCAGGCACACGCACGAGCACGCACACACGCGCACACACACACACACACACACACACACACACACACACACACACACACACACACACACACACACACACACACACACACACACACACACACACACACACACACACACACACACACACACACACACACACACACACACACACACACACACACACACACACACACACACACACACACACACACACACACACACACACAGACGGCATATGAAGTGTTTACGATCCGAGTCAACACCATTAGCCTATAAGCATGAGGGTGCCCGACCCTGAACTTCAACAATAAACTTGCATTTCATGAGAGTGCATGTATCGTTATTCCATTACAGTAAAGATAACATTAATGAAAAATGGCCAGGCATCAGATAAAAAGAATCAGCCCCCAATTGCCATATTACTTTTACTCCCACACACACACACACACACGCACGCACACACACAAACACACACACTACACACACACACAAACACGGGCCGCAGGAGCAAAGCATTTACACTTTTTCAAGAGATAGGAAATTACATCTCAAAGCCGTAACAGCCTATTTCACAGCAGCTCTATACAAGATTTAGAAGGGAAAAACTGTAACCATTGTGCTCGCGCTCCAACACAGCCATCCACCCTGCACTCTGCAGGCTATCTTCTGGGTTTCCCGGGGAACGGGAATTGACATTGGAAATGGAGGCCGTTTGCATCATCTCCCAGTGAAAAGGTCAGGTGGAAAGCAACTGTCATTTCTCTGGCTTAGTGTTGGCTTTAGCCACGCGGGTGGGCTATCACAGAAGGGTTAGCATAGCATTGATTAGCTTTCACAAAGTACACATGACTGGCACGCACGCACGCACGCACGTACTGTACACACACACACACACACACACACACACACACACACGCACACACACACACGCGCGCACACGTACACACACACCTCATAGGAACCCTGTGGTTGGTTGCGCACAGGGAAAGGCTCACGGACACGTTGCACTTATCGGGGCGGACAGATAGACATCGGCAAAAGCCGAGGCCGGTGGAAATGGACTAGGAGGAAGAAGCCGAGCGCTGAAGTAATGGTGTGCAGGGGAAGATGCATTGGCAACAAAGCACAGGGGTAATGGTAAAGGCTTAGATAGAGACGATGAACCGATATGGGGATAGAGAGGCCGGGAGAGAGAAGCTGCTGCAGTGAACTCATCCGTTCCAGTGATGGTGGGGCTTATGTAACTACACTGACACTTAACACCTTTAAGTCTAGCACTCGCCGAAAATCTGTTATTTCCGGCGAGCAAACGCCCGCCGTATGAACCAGCCGTTTGTCAAACAAATACACAAACAAAAACGTGATTTGCTGTTATATCGTTGGCCTCTCGCCCAACATGCACACACCCCTACATCTTAAAGAGGCGGTGCCATGGTTTTGCACTTTTTCTGTTTTTCATGTGTCTATGAGGTTGATAGAACTTCATTAAGCCCCCTGGTGGTGTTTTTATGGTGTTTTATGTCTTCTCTGACTATTTTGAGTTTCTACCTGGAGGCTGAAGCCTTGAGGGTCAAACGTGCCAATAGAAAAACAGCCCTTTAGTGACATAGTAAAAATATACCCTCCCTCTCATTATCATAACACAAGAGGTGTAGGCATGAGGAGGAGGAGGAGGGACTAGGACAGGTGGGTGGCGCTAAGGTGGTGGAGGAGGTGCTAAGGTGAGAACCAGGTATACTTAATGAACTGGAGGCGTGTCCACATAAAAACATAATTTTAACAATTTCTGTACACTTTTTTGAAAAAAAATCTTCCTCCTAGGATCCTAGTATAACCATAATACCTGATGATTATGTTTTAGGGGGGGGGGGGGTCACTGAAAATCACGGTAGAATCCAACCCAACATAGTGGGTCAGAGGCTAAATTTAAGGTCGTGGAGAGGTGGCCTATTACCATCTGCTAGTTGTTAAAGCATTGCAAATTGGCAACATGATGAAAAAACAACAGAGAAAGTTGGCATCAACTACTCAACTGCTAGTTATATGGACGTGAGAAAACGAATGCTCTATAATAATCTGTTACAAACAAATGCTTGAATTGAATGTGTGTGTGTGTGTGTGTGTGTGTGTGTGTGTGTGTGTGTGTGTTTATATATACAGTATATACCAGGGGTCTTCAACAGGGGGTCCGGGACCCCTAGGGGGTCCTCACAGTTACTACAGGGGGCCACCAAATCTTTGTGTGATAGGATTTTTATGTTTTACATTAACCACTTGAACCCTAGCATCCCTATTCTGAGGAGAACTTTAGCCAAAAATAGCAGATCTACAAGCTCACAACATTTTTGGCAAAGATGTTTGGTGTAGAGGTAAAAAAAAAGAGCAGACCAAGTCAAAAAAAATAAGTCAATCTGAAACACAATTTTATACAGTATAGAGGGGGTCCCTGCTTCATCTCTCTGTCAGCTAGGGGGGTCCTTAGCCTGAAAACGTTGAAGACCCCTGGTATATACCATTTGTTACACCTTAACAAATGCTTCAATTGAATTCTACAGGTGTGCATGTGTGTGTTTGTGTGTTCTGTGGGTGTCTCATATATTCCATAGTTATAGCTGTGCTGTGTTATGAAGCCTCTACTATGGCTGGCTGGAGCTGTCCAGGGCATTGTGCAGGTTTGGCGTGCGCGGCCGTGGGCGGTTCAGTGGTGATCTTGATGGAGTTCTCCGGGACGCCCTGTGGGATGATGCGTGTCCCTCTGGGGGCCGGAGGAGGGCTCATCGCTGATGAAGACCCCCAGGTCCCTCCCTGTCAGTGGTGGAAAAGGTACTCGCATTTTTCACTTCAGTAAAAGTATCGATACTGCAATGTAGAAATACTCTGGTACAAGTAAAAGTCTGAGAAATGTAGACAGTACTCGTTATGCAGAATATATTTTCAAATGTATAAAAATCTTTTGACGTGTCGCGGGTTCGACTCCACTTCAAAAAATCGCAAAAGGAAAAAAAAGAAAAGTACTCATTATGCAGAATAACCCTTTCACAAGTTATCATTATGTCTAAAATGTATAGAAAATCTTTTGAAAATAGATCTACAAGCTCACAACACATCGCATCACGCCGCGTTGTGAGCTTGTAGATCGGCTAATTTCAAATGGCCAAAATGTATATAGGGTTGAAGTGGGTAATGCATGTTACAAAGTAACTAATAATTAAATGTTCAAATAATTGTAGTGGAGTAAAAGTATAATATTTGCCTCAGAGATGTAGTGGAGTAGATGGAGTAGAGTAAAAGTACTGAAAATTGGAAATACTCCAGTAAAGTAAAAAAAATACCTCACAATTGTACTTAAGTACAGCACTTGAGTAAATGCACTTAGTTACTTTACACAACTGGTCCCTGTGGCCGCCCTTCTCCAGTCACTTCTCTAGGGAGCCCGGCCAGCAAGAGTCCCCATGCAGGTGGATGTTATATTGCGGGGGGGACCCATCAAAAATAACAACACGGTCGATAAGGACAGGGTTTGGCGAAGATAATTAAACGGCATTGTCGGGAGAACGCCACATTGCTGTGGGGGAAATTAACGATCTAGGGCTTAGGAGAAAACGCAGAACAATGTCGCCTTCCTTTATTCCGCCACTTTCAGACTAACTGTGAAAGAAAATGTGTGTGACTAGCAGAGGGAAAAAGAGAAAGTCTACACATTAGAGATTATATTAGAGGTCCGTGCATAACTTGGGTTAATAAATGAACAACTTGCCGAAAGAGGAGCAATTAAAATGTTGTACATTCTCCCGCCTGACTTTGATGTGGCACCAAATTAAACGCTACACAGTGCTCGAGAAAAACGCTTCTCCGGACTGCTGACGTTCTGAGCGAGCGTCCGTTCAACGTGGACGCTCACGCCTCACTTTTTTCCCCTGCATATTCATTTTTTTTATTTGGTACGCCGCAAACCGGGCGCTGTATAGCCCGGGCTGGGCTTGTACTACCATGCAAGCTTGAGCGAGCTCAATTTTCCATCTCAATTGCCCTGACACTTTACAGGATATCCCCGTGAGTGATAAGGATTCGGCCGTTCCCCCCCGCCCGCCGCCGCCGCGCACATCCCACCAACCGCACACCGCACTGCCCATTCCCCTAAATCTAATTACCGCACTAATAACTCCAGTCATTAATTCATAAGCCTCTTTGCTTTCTCATTTCCCGCCACACTCCATATTTAACCCATTAAGACCTGGAACTGTGTCATTTTTTGATTTGAGCTAAAAAGCATTATTTTACACTTTGGGCTATTCAAAAATAGCAGATCTACAAGCTCGTAGCGCGGCACCGAGTGCCGCGCTACGAGCTTGTAGATCTGCTATTTTTGAAAAATCGTGAAAACGTGTGCAAATCTTTGAATAGATATATTTTTAAAGCGAACATTTTTAACTCAAATCTTTGCTTCTGGGGGGGCCCTGGAACAAAATATTTTGATGAGGGTCTGCGGCCAAATACATATACTTTTGGGGGTCCTTGACGTGAAAAAGATTGAGCACCACTGATATAGAAACACACGTTTTTCAGAATACTGTTGAGATTTAGGAGACACGTAGAATCGGCTTCAGGTCTCAATGGGTTAATCTTCCTCACGTTTATTTGAAGTTAACCCTCTTTCCAAATGGCAGGACACACAGCACGGACAGAACTTGTATGTCAATTTGCGGGAAAGATGACTAAGAAAATCAATGAATAAAAAGGACGGAAAAGTTTCAGGTTTTTGTCGACAGTTGCCGCAACTGTGAGAGAGAGAGAGAGAGAGAGGACCAGCGGTTGCTTGAAGCCGAGCGAGGGTGAAGTTTTGACTACGGTACGAGTTGACGCCCGTAGAGCATATAATGAACGGTATACAAATTAAAAGTCTAAATTCAAGTGCTTTCTCATCAGCCCGGAGTCTAATCCTTCCCTTCCGCTTGGCATGTAAATAGTTTGGTAATAAAAGTGAGCAAACAGATGAACGGAGAGAGAACGCCCCAGAACTTGTCACTGTAATGAAACCATCCATTTTCCGGGAGGGAGAGAGAGGGCGAAAGAGAGAGAGAGATCGTAAGAGTGAGACAGCGAGAGAGGCAGCGAGAGAGACATAGAGCGAGAGAGAGAGAGAGAGAGCTTGACGCAGTGCCAGACCAATAGACAGACATACAGGCAAATAGATATGCAGCATGGCTAGCAAGCGACTACTTTATGGCTTTTAACCCTTTAAGACCTGAAGCCGATTCTACATGTCTCCTAAATATCAACAGTTTTCTGAAAAACATATGTTTCTATATCAGTGGTGCTCAAACTTTTTCATGTCAAGGACCCCCAAAATTATATGTATTTGGCCGCCGACCCCCATCAAAATATTTTGTTCCAGGGACCCCCCAGAAGCAAAGATTTGAGTAAAAAATGTTCGCTTTAAAAATATATATATTAAAAGATTTGCACACATTTTCACGATTTTTCAAAAATAGCAGATATACAAGCTCATAGCGCGGCACTCGGTGCCGCGCTATGAGCTTGTATATCTGCTATTTTTGAATAGCCCAAAGTGTAAAATAATGCTTTTTAGCTCAAATCTAAAAATGACACGGTTCCAGGTCTTAATGGGTTAATTAACTTTCAGGTAAAGCGCTTTTTGTTTGTTTAACCCTTTGCGTCCCTATGACGAGGGCAATGCTGACAGTACTGTACATCAAAAAGTTTAACTGAAACAACACTTGAATCTAAACATCCAACTGGAAGTCACCACCGGCAAGGTCTCTGATACATTACAGCACTATGAAACTATAAACCTGAGGGGAATGTCCAACTGTACTGTCTGTCTCACACACACACACACACACACACACACACACACACACACACACACACACACACACACACACACATCAAGGACCTGTCCCGAGGACAGCAGCACAGCTGGATTCCACCACTGAGGAGTTGGCCCTGCAGTGTAGAACCCGTCATAGAATCCACACTGACAGAACCAACAGAATGAATGGCGCTGAAGGACAAATAATACAGTGCACACACTCATGCACGCGCACACGCACACACACACACACACACGCACGCACACACACACACACACACAAACAAACACCGCAGGGAGTGACAGTATGATTGACTATGTTTACGCTATAGAATTCAACGCCTGTGATAACTGCGTTGTAAATAAAATATAAACACCTCTTTATAAATGCCTCTGAAATGCACACTGAGGCTTCAGGCAAAATACTATTTTCAACTACATAAAATCGAATCGTGTGGATCTCAACGTCCAAATGGGAATTTTCAAAAATAGCAGATAGCACAAGCTCGCTGCTAAGCGTGTAGATCTGCTACTTTTGAATAGCCAACGTAATAAATGGATATAGTGGCTAAAAAGTGAATCTATATTAACACATTTTGCTGGGGACTCCCAGGAACCCACCCCCCAGGACCCAGCTTTGAGAACCACTGGTCTATGACATATCTATGACGACGTATGACTCCAGGTTTGGGCAAGGTTTCAGGCCGATCAGAGACCCTTTGACTTCTGTTATAAAAATGTAACTTAGATTTTCAAAATGTTCAAAACATTATGTGGAAAACAAATGAGTTGTCCTGCAGTTTGCGAGATTAGGTCCGACACACACACACACACACACACACACACACACACACACACACACACACACACACACACACACACACACACACACACACACACACACACACACACACACACACACACACACACACACACACACACACAGACCCTCTTATTCAGTATGGCTAGACAGAGCCACCGCAGTAAGAAAAAAACCCAATAATAATATGTCATTATTATTATTAAATGACTAATAAAGTATTTTGTATTTACTTATGTTAATTCAACATTACTAACAGCAAACGTAAATCTTCTTTCAGAGGGAGAGAGGTGTTCAGTAATCATTAAATCCAAAAGACCACCAAAGCTAACGTGATTGCATGAGTGAGTGAGTGAGTGAGTGAGTGAGTGAGTGAGTGAGTGAGTGAGTGAGTGAGTGAGTGAGAGTGAGAGAGAGAGAGAGAGAGAGAGAGAGAGAGAGAGAGAGATGCTGCTTATTTCAATAGTAGGCTACACTATATTCCTCACACAGAGAGAGGGACCATTTTCCTCAAATCATCTCACCTGGTCTCTCTCCCAGTTGCCCCCACGTTCTGCCGTTGCCTGCAAATAGGGTGACGTTCAGGAGTGAACGTGTGTGAACATGCCTGCAAGTTTAGACCACCCAATACACACAGAGTCTGTGCAACGAGGGGGATATTCAGCTCCAATCTACCCGATTGATTGCCTCTCCTTTTCACCTCAGCCAAAACCCACCCACCCCTCCTGCGCACCAGCCAACACCCCCCCCCCCCCCCACCCCCTCCATCCCCACCCTCCAGTGAGCTACCGCTTCTCAGGGCCTCTGCATCTCTGTCTCCCCCCCCCCCCCCCCCGAGCCCATCAGAGCGAGGGGCCGACGTTCGGCCAGTATAATTACCCTTTCGCTGGAGGAGGAACCCGCCATTGACCCGGTCCCGTCATCTGATGGAGAAGGAGAGTAATCATGGGGGCCGTCGCTGGTATAAAAGGGGGGCAAAGTACAGATGGGAGAGGGGGGGGGGGGGGCATAGGGGGCAGAGTGGGAAAGTTAAGGATGGGAGGATTGATAAAAGGAATAAAAAGAACAAAGTAGGGGTTGGAACAAGGGATGAGAGGGCAGGATGATAAGAGGAGAGAGATGGTGCAGATAGGAGACGAAGGCCAAAGGAGAAAAGGGAGAGCATTCCACCCCGTCCCTCGTCCCCCCGTCCCTCTGTCCCCCCCCCCCCCCGTCCCCACCCTGTGTGTGTTGTGTTGTGGGGGCGGAGGCTCTCCCCGGGCAGCCGGCCAGACAGACAGGTGATGATAAAGCGAGTGGGAGGTTTGGTTGCCAGGGGGACAGGCTAGGGCCTCTTTAAGCCTATCGATCCACAATCTTATGCAAAAGGTAATTAAACAACTGCTTGTCTGTGCAATCCTGCTGGGGTCTGGGGGCATGGGGGGAGGGGAGGGGGGGGTCTTGTTTTCTTTAACCCATTGAGACCTGAAGCCGATTCTACATGTCTCCTAAATCCCAACAGTTTTCTGAAAAATTTATGTTTCTATATCAGTGGTGCTCAATCTTTTTCATGTCAAGGACCCCAAAAATGATATGTATTTGGCCGCGGACCCCCATCAAAATATTTTGTTCCAGGGACCCCCCAGAAGCAAAGATTTTAGTTCAAAATGTTCGCTTTAAAAGAATATAAATATATTAATTTGCACACATTTTCTCGATTTTTCAAAAATAGCAGATCTACAAGCTCATAGCGCGGCACTCGGTGCCGCGCTATGAGCTTGTATATCTGCTATTTTTGAATAGCCCAAAGTGTAAAATAATGCTTTTTAGCTCAAATCTAAAAATGACACAGTTCCAGGTCTTAATGGGTTAAATAAAATAAATATAAAAACAATTTTACACCACCCTCGTGAATTAGAAGTATAACGAGCGCTCCTCTCGGCGCCCCTCGTCTCGCTGTTCATACGGCTATCCGTCAATAATACCCATTAGAATTCTACAAAGGCGTTCGCTTAAAATGCAAACACCATCAGCCTTGCCCTGCAGATAAGAGGAGAACAGACATCGAGGCTGTCAATATCGTTTATATTTTACTTTATAACACTTGGGTCTTTTTAGGTTGGGGATTTTCAACATTTTCTAACCACTTAAACCCTATATACTTCATTGATCCGGATCCCCCATAAGGGCCTATACTTGGTTCCCTCCTATCTTCCCTCCAAACCAAATCTCTTCACCTAAAATATAGTCGAATTACAAGCTCATAATGTGTTGCTGAACGGAACTGTGATCTTGTAGATCTGCTATATTCTTCAAATATAGGAGATATGCAGGAGATCTACATATTTTCGCTGAATGAGATCTACATATTTTCTCTGGGCAAAATGTAACCGTTAAATTCACCTTCCTATACAGATGAACCAGGGAAAGTGTACAACAAACAGTCACTCGTTTTACTCACACTGATAAATCAAATATCTGTTAACTCATTCACTGCCAGAATTATTTCTGGCCGCGTTTGAACACTGCCATATTTTTCATTGAAAAAAAAAAAGTACTCAGGAGCCGAGATACAGAATTTTTAAGTTTTAAGTTAACAAGTAAGTGGATGGGACTCTATATCTTCGAAAAATCATATCTCCTTGGTCTTTGGGTCCAAAAAAAAAACAAAATCTAAAAAACAAAACAAAACAAAAACATTTTATTTTTATTTATTTATTTTTTTAAAGTCGTTTTAGTCGTTCTTGGCAGGCATGGCTTATGGACAGAAGTCGTTTTAGTCGTTCTAGGCAGGGAATGAGTTAATGGCATGCTGCAACAGCATATTATTGAACTTGACATTGAGCTAGCTCCTGTAAGGTGTGAAGTTGCACAACACTGGTGTGTATATATATATACCTGTAGTGTAAGCCAGTGGCCCCTCTCCATTGCTGCCAACGTCCAGAGATTGTTCAGCAACAGCATCTTGAACCTGACCCAGAGAGATGTTGTAATAACAATAGTTAAACTTTATTTATATAGCACTTTTTATGACATGAATGCAGCTCATAAAGTGCTTTACAGAGTTATGGATGTTCCTGTTGTCAAATATGTAGCCAAGCTTCCTCCCTGAAGAGAAGTACGAAAGAAATAAAATATAATGAAAATCACAATACTTTTCCAAAACAACTGTTGAACTCGCAACCTTAACTAAACCCATTAAGACCTGAAGCCGTTTTTTCTACAAATGTCTTCTAAATCCCAACAGTATTCTGAAAAAAACGTCTGTTTCTATATCAGTGGTGTTCAAACTTTTTCATGTCAAGGACCCCCAAAATGATATGTATTTGGCCGCGGACCACCATCTCAAAATGTTTTGTTCCAGGGACCCCCAGCAGCAAAGAATAGTTAAATATTTTCGCTTTAAACAATATATATTCAAAGATTTGCACACATTTTCACGATTTTTCGAAAATAGCAGATCTACAAGCTCATAGCGCGGCACTCGGTGCCGCGCTATGAGCTTGTAGATCTGCTATTTTTGAATAGCCAAAAGTGTAAAATAATGCTTTTTTTAGCTCAAATCAAAAAGTGACAAAGATGCGTTCCAGGTCTTAATGGGTTAATAATGAAATGATTGCCTAAAATAATTGAAAGCCCTTATGGGCAACCAGGCAGGAGAGCGAGGTTTTTGTCTGTGGGACATTAGCCCATTGAAAGAGCGTACAAATCACATAATCAGATCTAATGGAAAACTAATTTGCGGCCCTAATACGTATGAGAAAGCCAATATTCAGAGTTCAAATGGAAAAAGCAAACCGTATGGCGTGGTTCTTCTGAGCGATGTGGCCAAGGTTTTGCTCATCATCAACCCCACCACACTCACTCTACTCTACAGACATCCCTGATTGGCTATAGCTTTTTGCTTTGATGTGATTGGCCACGCTCACAGTGCAGGGTGAGGATAATCAATGTCCACACCCCCCTGCGGGGCAGCTGGCAGCGTTGCCAGATTCTGTGAGAGAAACAAGCAACCCAGGTCTAAGGAAAACCAGCCCAAAAGAAGCGACTATGGGGCACACGAGCACTTTAACATATACATCAGCTATTTGAAAATAGCAGATCTACAAGCTCACAACGCGACGCGTTGTGAGCTTGTAGATCGGCTATTTTCAAATACAATCTTGCGGGGGAAATTATAATAAGCAGATCTGGCAACCCGGGCAGCTGCAGCGGACGAGCGTTATTTTTTCTCCCTACGGTAGCGTATCACCCGAGGATGAAGGCTTTCACACCAGGGCCTGTCTGTAGGCCACAGATCCGGGGTCAGTTTATAACCACTTAAAACCTATACTTATAGTTGACCAGGGTCCCCCCTAGGGCGGTGGTTCTCAAACGTTTTCAAGTCACGGACCCCCCACATTGACATGTATTTGGCCGTGGACCCCCATGTGAAAAGGTTTTGTTTCGGGGACCCTCCAGAAGAGAAGATTTATGTAAAAAATATATATATATATTCTTTTTTTTGGGTACATTTTCCATATTTTTCAAATATTTTCAAAAATAGCAGATGACGCGTTGTGAGCTTGTAGGGACCCCCTCAAGGACCCCTGGGGGTCCCGGGACCCCACCAACGCCCTAGGGCTTTGTATACTTGGGAGTATTTCCCTCTACACCAAATCTCTTTATTTTCGCCGAATGTTTGCCCCCAGAATAGATCGCACGTGGGAAGGATGACAACAAGGAAGCCAATATGTACTGTACAGATGACCATAGGATGTTAATGAAGACTTTCTATATTTACAGTTAAATGGCTGAATGTTGTATGTTAAACGAGTAGTTCACCCTAGACTTCTTTTCAATCAATTACACACCCCATGAAGCCTTGAATTCATGGAGACTTTTTTGTTTTTGTCACATTCCTGAGCCAATCATTTCAATATTCAATAGGAGACTCGGTAGGAGACTCATAGACTCTCCTATACCGGAGACTCCACCGGTCATCAAATTATTGGCTTAGGAATGTGACAAAAAATAAAACATCTCCAAGAATTCATGGCTTCATTTTTTTTTGGGTTGAACTACTCCTTTAAGTTGGCTGTTCACTAAGGAAGTTTTTGTTTTAGGGAAAATGAACAGAGAAGGCATGGCAGTTGCGCTGGAGAACGATGTGTCTGTAACTCACAGCCTGGACAACCAATATGTTTATGAATTCTGTTCTGTGGACATCTTGGTGTACCGTATGTTCATTTTGTGAGTGTCTTGGAAAGCCCGTGTCAGGCTGGGCATCTTGTGATGCCGGACACTATAATAAAAATCTATCTATCTATCTATCTATCTATCTAAATGGCACTTTTTGACTAATAATTAGTCAAAATTAAAATAATTAGTCAAATGTAGTGGTGGAAGAAGCACTTGGTGGTAGCAATACCACAATATAAAAAGTAAAAGGCCTGTGCTCAAAATGTTACTTGAGTTCAATCAAAGTAAAAGTACAAAAGTATTGGCATAAAAATATACTTAAAAAAAATAAAAGTACTAAAATGTTTGAAAATAGCTGATCTACAAGCTCACAACACGTTGCAATGCGCATTGTGAGCTTGTATATCGGCTATTTTCAAATAGCCTATGTATAAAATACCTTAAAAAATGTACTTAAGTACAGTACTTGAGTAAATGTACTTAGTTACTTTCCACAGTAAAAATATGAAAATGATGTGTTGTAGCAGTGGGCAACATTTTAATTGTGGTGCATCAAATTTCTATAGAGTGGATAGCTAACTGAAAGGTTTCAATGGGGGAGTGATTAGAGAAGTGGCTAGGTTGAATAAATTACCCATTGTTCACGCCCATTACCTGGAGCTGAGAGGTGCTAGATTGTGGAAATTCTTTAGAAGGGATTATCTCAGTTTGGACTATTATAGATAACAAGATTCAAATGGTCACATATTCTTCAAATGTGTTCCAATTTCAATGAATGATACATCATATGAAAGCTTATATTCTGTACTTCAACAATCTGTAATGAAATGAAAAATGCCCCCTTGCGGCCTAAAGCACTGTTCCCGCTCACAATTTAGTATTCCAGATTTTACTGTGTATGAAAAATTCTGAATAGAGAAACACAAGAAGAAGAATGATAAGAAAAATACACAATGAAGCACTCAAGAGTGTACAGTATATTAAAATACCCACCAAAATATCTGGCCCCAGACATAAGGTACAAAAAATGTCAAGTTGTGATGCCATCCCATTCCGGGTCAATAAAAAATGCTTTGGCTTTTCAGAATAATTTTGGCAAAGAAAACCAAAAAAATAAATCAAAAAGTCACTAACCGCTACGATCTGCAATATTCACAGAGGAATGTAAAGTAACACTAAAACCAATGACATTTACTTTCTGTTCCCCAAATACACCACTGGTGGTTCCTCATCTGTTTCTGACCTTTACGATAATCCCTTAAATCTTACTTGCCAGCGTGCTGTTGTGCATTTGGCAATGACGGCTGAACTCCAGGGAGATCGTGGCACAACAGATGTGTCAGTTAGACTGCTGATCTCTGCGATAATCCCACACAAATCATGCTGTGGGAAACACACAAATGCAGTTTAGCCCGCACTTGACTTCACGTTCAGCCACACACATGGTCTGATGATAACAAAGAAAATATCTGAGAAATCATCATGAAAATGATGCTCTGGTCTAGAGCAGTATGGAATGCACTTTGAAGCTGGATTTTTTCTTTAAGCCATTCAATCCGGGAATGCATCTGTGTCATTTTAAGATTTATTTGGCTATTCAAAAATAGAAGATATACAAGCTCATAGCGCGGCACCGAGTGCCGCGCTATGAGCTTGTATATCTACTATTTTTGAAAAATCGAGATTTTTTTTTGCAAATCTTTGAACATAAATGTTTAACTAAAATCTTTGCTTCTGGGGGTCCCTGGAACGCGGACAAATACATATCATTTTGGGGGTCCTTGGCATGAAAAAGATTTGAGTTCAAAATGTTCGCTTTAAATATATATATATATATTCAAAGATTTGCACACATTTTCATGATTAAAAAAAAAATGCTAATCTACAAGCTCGCACAGTAGATGCCGGGCTATGAGCTTGTATATCTATCTGCTATTTTTGAATAGCTAAAGAAATCTCAAAAATCACACACAGATGCGTTCCCGGTCTTAACGGGTTAAAGTCGAACAAGCATGTTTTCTCCATCCTTCAAAGCTTTCGACGCCAGGAGAGACGATGAAGAACATGGGCGTAGCTGGCCCCGTCTCTTCAAAGGAGAGTCTGCCAAACCAGGTACTCACTCGCTCCCTCGTTTCTACACCACAAAGTCTCAGTGGAGGCAAAAGAGATGACTCAATTCACTGGAAAACTTTTTATCATGTTTGACAAGTACACCTGCATTGCCCTAGGAAGTCTTGCACACGCAGTGCTGCGTATTAGATTATCTAAGCGTAGTATGATGATGCATCGAATGTACAACTCATTTAACCTCATGAACCCTAGCATCCCTCATGGGCGTATCATAATTGGGGAACATTCAGGGTTCAAGGTTCGAGGTTCTTATGTGTAAAGATGTAAAATGTACTTTTGTTTGGCTATACTCAGACATTGCAGCAGCATGTCCGAGGACATAGGCAAACATTCGCCGAAAATTGCCAATCTACAAGCTAACAACACATTGCATTTGTAGTCCTGCTATTTTTGGAGAAGAGACTTGGTGTAGAGAGAAAAAAGGAGGGAGCCAAATATAGACCCCTGGGGGACCCTGGTAATTTTCTAAACCAACAGACTAACAGTCTTTTTTTTTTTATTATTATTTTTTTTATTAGAAGTTAGGCACAACATCAGTTCACCTCTGCATGACTGCATATATCAATCTTATTTAGGTACACATGAGGCAACTTTTTTTTCCATCATCGACACAGGATCGTTTGTCTTGCCAACTTCCTTCCTTTTTAAACATACACATAAAAAACAGACATCATAAAGTATGAAGAAAAGTCAAAATAAAATAATATGGACTAACAGTCTTTAAAAACATTTTTAAAGGGACCACACCATGAATTTTAACCTTTTCTTCTTTTTTATGTGTTTTTGGTCTGCCCTACCTCTCTTCTATCCCCAAAAATACCCCAGTTTGAACACTCAGGCTTCTTTTTTTTACTTTTTTCCACACAGAACCAGGAGATAACATGCATACAAACTGGCTCAATAGCGCCCTGTGCCAAACAGGACAAACCTTTTGAAAAACGTTTGAGGGACATAAACAATATGATATTATTATTATTATTATTATTTTCTAAATTCATGGTGTAGATCCTTTAAGATTTGATCAATTGAAAATGAGCCCTTTTTCTGCTTGTATTTAGCATATGATAACGTTGCGGGGAGAACGTTTGTTTGACTGCTTTCATATCATTTCATTAGTCAGTGTGTGTGGTGCGCTGCAGTGGGTGGGCTGGGCCCTCGTTCACACGGCTTCATTAAACGCACTGAAAACTATTCATCTCCATATTTGCACCATCCTGTGGATGCCTTGGAAATTAGGGAGCTTGGTGGACAGCTTGCAGATTTTAGAGTAGAATGTTTGGCTTTGTGATGACTGATGCAAAATTAAAGGAGCCTAAAAGCAGATTCTAAGAAGCATGAATGATTTGGACGGTGCCAGCTACTTTCACATCTATACTCTGCAAAGTTTTTAACAACTTCGTCAGCCATGCGGGGGGGAAAAGGACCCGGGAGGGCCGGGGATGGGATGAACTGCTCACTACCATCTCCGTCACTGTCGGGGTGGAAATCTCATATGGCCAAAAGCGTTCCTTTTTTATTATTATTTTATATTTTTTTACAAGTTAATCCTTTAAGACCTGAAGCCGATTCTACAAAATGTCTTCTAAATCCCAACAGTTTTCCGAAAAAACCTATGTTTCTATAATCATTTGTGCTCAAACTTTTTCATGTCAAGAACCCCCAAAATGTAATTTGGGAAGCAAAGATTTGAGTTAAAAATGTTCGCTTTAAAACAAAATATATTCCAAGATTTGCTCTCAATTTCACGATTTCTCAAAAATAGCAGATCTACAAACTCATAGCGCGGCACTCGGTGCCGCGCTATGAGCTTGTAGATCTGCTATTTTTGAATAGCCAAAGTGTAAAATAATGTATTTTTTTGCTCACAATCCAAAAATGACACACCCTGGTCTTAAGGGGTTAAAATAGTGAAAATGGCATTGTGATCTTGTAGATCTGGTATTTTCACTACATTTGTGTCACACTCTTGTATGAGGAAGTAGGGCATTAATCTACAAAAAAACATAAAAGGTTGAACTATGGAGATATGAGGATTCTGCCTGACACCAACCATAAGTAAACGGTCCATATTCTAACTACTTGTGTTTTTTCCCCGTAAATGAATGTTCTACTTGATACTCGTACTACCGCGTCACAAAAGTGGCAGATCCACAAGCTCGAAACGCGCCACAAAGCGACGCGTTTAGAGCTTGTAGATCTGCTACTTTTGAATTTGATGATATAAAATACGCCATTCTTATTCTCATAACTATCTCTGATGTACTACACTGTACAACATACTGTAGTTCTAATTCATGGAAGTAGTTTGACTTGTAATTAGCATCGCCTGGTGTCAACATATGTCACTAATCTATATTAATATGAATAATGAATATTGTACATATACAGTATACTAATATCTCAATGAAAGAAAGATAGTCATGGAAGACCTTTCTATTGTAACGTCTAATGTATTCTAATGCATTTCATATTTTTGCCAATAACCACACAGAGACGGTGCAAGTATAAGTGGTATAAGTAGGAGAAAATAACCTTGCTCACATAATTTAAAAAATAAATTAAAATATTTTTGACGTCACAATTATTGTAGCCTCTTTATCCATTATATGTTGGTTATTCAAAAATAGCAGATCTACAAGCTCACAGCACGGCACGACCCCCATCTTAAACACCTTTTAAGATGGGGGTCCCCTAGCCTGTCACGTCTTCTGCACCATCCCAGTCACGTCTTCTGCAGAAGGCACATGAAAATGTGTCTTCTGCAATTTGGGGGTCCTTTATATGAACAAGTTTTAGAACCTCTGAGATGGGTTGCGTTTATTTTATTGGGCTCACTGTTCTCTTAATTTTCCTATTTTTTTGTTTTTGTTCCAGGTCAGGTCATTAACCCATTCAATCCGGAAACGCGTCTGTGTCCTTTTAAGATTTATTTTGGCTATTCTAAAATAGCAGATCTACAAGCTCATAGCGCGGCAGTGCCGCGCTATGAGCTTGTAGATCTGCTATTTTCGAAAAACCGTGAAAATGTGTGCACATTTTTGAATATATATATATATATTTTTTTTTAAAGGGAACATTTTTAACTCAAATCTTTGCTTCTGGAGATTCTATAAATGTCTTCTAAATCGTTTTTTATTTATTTTTTTAAACGTATGTTGCTACTGTATAATATCAGAATAAAGGTCCTAACACACCGGGGCGATTTTTTCGTGCGAATAATGCGTTTTTTTTAAAAACCTTATAAAGTCAATGGCTCCGTACATGGAGCGAAAAAGCGAAAAAGCAAAGCGAAAAAGCGTCTTTTAATTATTCGGAACGAGTCCGAATTTTGCGTATATTCGCTATATTCGCCGGTGTGTAACAACCTTTAGTGTCGAAGTGTCCTTGAGCAAGATGCTGAACCCCCAATTGCTCTCGATGAGCAGGTGCCTTGCATGGTTTCCTCCGCCATCGGTGTGTTAATAGGTGAAATGTTGTCAATTTAACACTAATGGTGTGTAATGGTCAACATAACCCCACACAACTCCCTCCACCCCATAGCCCCTCTCACACCCCTCCATCTCCTTACTACCATCAGCTATTCAAGCAGGTGTTTAACTGATGACAATTAGGAGAACTAGATGTCAGGGCGGCATCCGAGGTTGGTCCAGACAGCACTGGCCTAGTCACTCTGCACACACGTCATGCGAATTCCGGCCCCTCTGGCCTCTCCTCTCCTCTCAGCTCCTCTCCTCTCCTCTCTCCCCGCTTTGCTTTGCGGCCCTAACCTCTAGTCCCAACCTCCCAACCTCGGTCATGTGATAAAGAGTACAGACTTCCTGTATCTGGTTGCTATGGCAACCGGCCAGATCAGGCTGAGGGTCTGATAGGCGAATCAGAGAGATTTGCAGGGAGGCAGAGAATCAATCAAGCCGAGAGTCTGATCACAGATCGAGGTGGGGTAAGATGCCTAAAATATAGCCATAGCTCTGATCAACAGTCTGTGGCAAGTTTCGGGGCAAATGGAGTGATCCTGTGCTTGCTTACCCCGGACGAACTTTCAGAGCTTTTGTCAATTATATAGTAGTAAGATTAGGAGAATGATAACAGGTGCTCCCGATCTGATCAACCGGAAACAAGTCTGCACCCACACACAACACAAAGAAAGAGATACCAAGTAAAACTGAATTTGTACTTTTTATAACCACAGTTTTTTTGTCTTTAAAGCGAGCCCACATTGTTTCTTCAGGAACAATATTTCTAGTTCTTTTTGTTTTCATGGCTTCCAGTTCTTCTTTCTTTCTTTTTCTTTCAGCTTTATTTATTCAGGAAGGACAATTGAGAGCAAGCTCTCTTTTCCAATGTCGCCCTGATTACAGCGTACAAGCATACAATTTAAACACATTACATTACATTACATTACAGGATAATAATCATAAAGTTCCCACCTGATGTTGTGTGGGAGTCCAGACACCTCCAGACCAAACTGAATAACTGCTTGTTTGGACAGCGTCTTCAGACTAGGATTTAAGTCTAAGCCCTGTAAGCAACAACAGATGGGTTGTGTCTGGGTTCTTGAGTATCCAAAGAGAAAGAGACGATCTCTCACCAATGCAGCTGAACACGCCATCCAATGCAGGCCTTTCCCCTTGGGCGCACACTTCTTCCAGAAGAAGGTCTTTGGGTTGAATTTCCACAGTTCATTGAAGTTGTAACCAGGGTTGTAATAGCCATATATGTACAGCTCTCCATTATAGGCAAAGGCTGCATGACTTATGCGCCCCTTTGAAAGAAGCTGTGCAGACCAACTGCTCAGCCAGCGATTGGTCTCAGTGTCAAACACGCTGATGTTGTTGTTGTCCTGCTCGTACCTGCTGCCTCCCCCAAATACAAACATCTTTGTCCCGATGATGGTGGCAGAGTGACGGTGTGAAGCAGATGGCTGATTGCCTCTGGTGTTAACTAAAGACCAGACCATTGTGCTGGTGTCCAACTTGTACAAGTCATTAGATAGAGTTCGTACAGCTGAGATTTGTCCGCCATAGATGTACATGACCTTTCCTAAGACACAAGCCGAGTGTTCCTCTCTCCCCACTGGAACAGTCCCAGAAATCTCGAGATTTAACCATCTGTGGGTGTCGACATTAAACGCATAAAGAATATTGTCCTTGTCCGGGCGGTCCCTGACATTAACCCAGCTGTTGTAAACCGATTCCGTCTCACAATTCATTGTTCCCCCCCAGACGTAGATGAAATCCTCTATCAACACAGCTGTGTGGCCCCAGCGCAGGGAGGGAACCTCGAGGGGCCGGTCTCCTTTTCCATTTGTCACCGGGGACAACTTCCTCCAGTGAGAAGACACTGTGTTGAAGACCTGCACATCAATCTGATCCATGTCGTTGGTCCCTGCAAAAGAGTAAACATTGTCCCCCACTGGCACAGCAGCACAATAATTATGTCCGCCTCTGGGATGCACCAGTTCTCTTTTGAGGGTCACCGTCCAACACAACATCTCTCTCTCTCTCTCTCTCTCTCTCTCTCTCTCTTCGTCTGTTTCTGTCTCGTCTATCTGAGCGTGTCGCTCTCTGGCACACTTCCAAGCAAATGTCACGATAGCTCTCTCTCTCTGATATCTCCGATACCTTATATATGGCTGTCCAGAGCTCTGGTGTGATGACACCCACAACACAAAGTGTTGACACGCATGCATAACAACGCTGATTTGCGCAGGTGTTCTTATATCTGCACACCTTTCTCTCTTAAAAGTGGTGTGTGGGTGAAGTACCTGTCAGCCGCCGCAAAGTCTAGGGGTTAGAATCCACCGCGGTGCATACGGTTTGGACGAGTGTCTATTCGAACACAATGTGTGTTTGGGGATGTGAGCTGGGCAAGGAGGGTGATCTTTGTCACTGCACGTACTACAGGTAGAAAGCAGCATAGGATAGGTACTAATAAATTAACAATAATAATATAATCAATGTACGGTAATAGGCAATAGAGGAGTTAATTTGTGTCGGGACAGTAGAGGGAATGAAGGAAGACGGAGATTTAGTTACTGAGATTTAGAGTTCAGAATAATAGCTGAGAGGATTTTTTTTTATCCGGTGTATTTGGTCGAGCCACACAACCACTATGAAGGTGTACAAATAAAACTGACAGGTTACCATGTGAATTTAAATGTAATGTGTTGGGTTGTCGCCAGTGGTGGAGTATCAATACTGCAATGTAGAAGTACTCAGTTACAAGTAAAAGTCCGGAATTCAAAATTTACTTGAGTGAAAGTACAAAAGTATTGCTATCCAAATGTACTTAAAGTACCAAAAGTACAAGTATTAAAATGTTTGAAAATAGCAGATCTAAAAGCTCACAATGCGTCGCATCTGCTATTTTCAAATAGCCTATTTGGCTATTCCAAGCAGATATACAAGCTCACGGCGTGTCACTTCGTGCCGCGCTGTGCGCTTGTACATCTGCAATTTTGGACATTTTTGAAAAATCTTGAAAGTGGGAGAACTGCTGATTTAGAATCGACCTCAGGTCTTAAGTGTGGAAATAGCATAAAACTAAGTTGATAGATATGTTTTAATTAATCATAATTTGTCTAATGTCCTAAATCTGCTTTAAATGTCAAATTAATATAATGCTGTCATATTGGCCTAAACTCTGTCATGTACTATTCTGCTATTTCTCTGTCTATGCAAGGTCAGACTAGTTACAGGCCTTTCTGTGGTTATCTATTGTTTTAAGAACACCATATCTCGGTGTTCTACTCCAAATGCATAACCCTTCTCGCAGTGTCACGAAGTTACCTCTGACCAGACAGGTCAGAGCCGAGGCTAACGTGTTGTTCGAGACATGTGGACGCTGTTTGTTCAAAGATAAACTGTCACACCATCATCATCATCATCTACCATCATCATCCTCATCTGACGATGACGTACTCATCCTATCCACCAATGGCAGGACAACACCTCCGAGGGCTGGACGCTCGATGTATCTTCAATGATGTCATATGTTTATGTTAACGGACGCTGTTAAAGACCAGTGCTTTCTCTGTTTAATGGCAGAGAGAGACGACGACCGATGATGCCTACCCTGTGATACTGTAACCTTCCCACTCTCTCTGTCTGAATACAAGATATTTCATTACATCCATGGCTGCCTGTGTCCTGAGTCTGTTTTTTTCTTGTCGCCTTTGATGAAAGTTACTGGTACTTTGTATACATACTGATGTGATGTTTCGCCCTGCATTGGTATCTATACATATGGGTGATAAGGAAAAAACCTACTTTAACAATTGGTCCGATCGAAGCCGGATATGTTTAAAACAGGGTGGACGGGGGGAACTGAGCTATTGACCGGAACTGTACGGTCAGACTCTCTTCCCCTGGCAGACCATGTTTTAATACGTATCAAACGAACCAGCCCTGGGTGTAACGATTTATCACTTCTATTCAGATGAAGGTTATCTTTGAACAGTATCACATTTTTATTTTATTTTATTTTGTTTTGGACCTGGACGCGATCGCTGGACCTTTGGACTTGCCCCTTGACTCTCCACATGTCTCAAATTCCAGATGGTCCAGCCATCGGGGTCAGGATCCCTGAACCATCGATTTGATGAGTATATCTTTTTATTTTTATTTTTACCATGGTCCAGTGATTGGGATCTCCACGTAACTTCTCCATGTAAACCTTGATCTGATGAGTATACCTTTTTATTTATTTTATTTTATTGTCTTTACCGAACGATTTGTCTCATAAATTATAAGCCTGTTTTTAAATTACTGTTTAACACAGCTCCGCCAGGGAGTCAGTCAAGTAAAAATGTTTTATCACCTATATTCCTGGGAAGACATTCCTAATGTCTCATAAATTCTCTTATCTAGTGGTCATTTATTAAGGTCCTTTCAGCGATTTCTTACCTACATGTATAATTCACAAGTCAGTCCTTTTGTTATATACTGGTTACTGCTTGTTGTTACTACGTTCTGTTTCGGTGGATTTCGTATTGATTACTATATCTTATCTGTCTCTTTCTGAGCGTATATAGATTTTTTTTACCTTTGACCGGTTTTATTTTGACCACTGTAGATTAAATCCATTTAATATTGTGAGTTTTAAAAATAAGCCTTAATAATAAATTTTATATTCCTTTCCCCCTTCTGTTCTAAATTCATTGAACCAGTAAATATTTCGATAATTGTAAATACTTTTCAATGCTTTGTCGCTGATTTTTCTATGTAACTTTTAGATGACTTCATTTCCCATAAATCATTGCGGGCTTATACTTCCGGGGCGATTTATGGGAAACCCCGGTAGCTTATGTTTCCGGGGTCATCTAGCATCTAGCATACAGTAGCTTGTAGAACTCGCTCCCTCGAAACGAATTCATGCTAAAAAAATACAACACTAACCTTTATATCAGATTAACGCTTACAAGGAATCTTTTGGTGAACCTTTTTCTAAATACAGATATTTTTTATAGATCGTAGATCTGTGTTTTTTTTGTATATATATACATACGTACAGTATGTGTGCATGGGTCTACCTTGATGCCTGCAGGATGCGTACGTATGGATATAAATACCAGTAGTTCTTTGTATCTGTGGGTATATGTATATCGACAGGCATATGTATGTATGTGTGTATATATAGGTATAACTGCAAGATACCATTTATGGTCAAATCGCTCATTTTCCTGACTTTTATGTCGGGTCAACAGAGGGATTGTGATAATCATAGACATTACGTTTCAAGAGTTAAATCTTTTTCTTTTAATTGTAATATTGTTTCATTTATGTTACACAAACAAGACTTTATGAACAGACTACTCCTTAATTTTGATTTAATTTAATTTTATTAATTTTGATTTAAACTAAAATGTTTTATAACCCCCTTTAAATTCATGAAAAACATTCTTGAATATATATATTTTGTATAATATGGTCTAGACGGTCACTTATATAACTCATCATTTATTTTCGTTCTTCAAAACTTTTTGAACGGGGAATCTTTTCAGGGCTTTGAGCGTGTCAAACTTTAACTATAGTCTGTTAGAGCGCCCGTATCCACTGCCATAAATAGATTCTAGACTAAACGTTCTTAAAAATACAATATTTCACTATATATCTATCTCTCTCTCTCTCCATCTCTCCATCTCTCTCTCTCTCTCTCTCTCTTTTTCTCTTCCTCCCTCTCCGCGGTAAACATTTAGGCTGCTCGTAGTTGCTTTTGTGCTGTTAATGTGTTGACAAGTTGTTGACTGACATGCTCAGGGTAATTTTTTGTGAGAGCAGCCCTCTTGTGCTATGAAAAAGTGTAGGATAATGACGTAAGAAGGTTATATTAACCGCACGCGATCTGTACTGGACATCCTCCATATTTTTTTACACTGGTGTTTGACTAAGCAGCTGGATATTCTCATTTCTGAATATTTCCAGTTCTTTATTTATATATAGATACTTGTTCCGCCCTGTATGAGTATGTATATATGTATATGGATTTATGGTGTACCTCTGATCATATCATCTAGAATAACCCCCGATCCAAACTTTGGGTGTTCGATGAGAACGTTTTAGGTACATGTATAAATCATTATGCTGGTCTCACACCAGGGGAGGGTGGATCAAGTGTAGATAAGTGCGACCCCTCGTCATTCGCGTAAATTAATTTTGTGTTAATGTTTGTCACGAGAACTAATATATCTATTTTACTCTGTAGGATTATGAATATTGGTCGACTTGCATTCACAAATTATTGATTTTCGGGGATATGTTTTTCATAAATTATTGTACGTGTGGTAGACCATTAATCGATAAAAATGGTTGATTTAAGCAATCACAAGAGCTCATTCGTCTGCTAGACAGACTAAGTCGACTAATAAACTCAACCCAGGAATGCTGATTATTTTCTGTGGTTCCATTGCTGCAAGAAGCAGTACTTATATCTTAAACTCAGACCTCTGTAACCATATTTTGACCATTCTAGTTCCATCCCTCGCCACATGTATGGATATGTCTATATAGACATATTCCTAATAATATTCTTTATACTATTCTTTGGAAACATTTTAATGATGAATAAGAAGAATTATTTTAAAGTTTTAAAGATATTTGATCATTTTTGACTAAACTTGTAGATCTGCTATTTTATTTTTTTTCCAAAGTCTGTGTTTTCTTTTCAATTTATTTTGATGTACTTTATCTAACTCTAACTCTTCGCAACGAATATGTTTATTTTAATTTTGTCATTGTTATATTTTAATTTTAAACATTTTTATCATAATTCTTTCATATATACTGTAGCCATGCGATGTCCTGCCATGTATGGTTATAGGTATCTGAGGGTATTGGAAGGTTTAAAATTATTATATATATGTATATAGATATATGAATATATGTATTTCTTTATTTGTTTTTCTTTTGTACTGTCATTTTTTGTTTGTCTATTTTCAGAACAAAACACAGCCTCACGTTCCAGGCCAATTCGTATTACGCTGTAAATAGTTTGAGGTAAGTGGGGTACAACCCCACAACTGATTTACATATTGATACGAATCCTGGAATGCATTTGTTTGTTTTTAGTTTAGATGAAGGATAAAAGAATAAATCAGTGAAGAGTCATTCGTTTTCACAGTTGTCCTAAGCTCGGTGGAAATGAATGTACCCTTCAGAATAGAACCTCAAATAAATATTTCCATATTTTCTTTTACATTTTTCATGTTCCCATTGTGTTTAAATCTGATTTTGTTTCTTTTCCATGTCACATCCATTACCCATTGAATGTGACAAGGGGAGAGATTTGTAGATGAATAATCGATTTGATTTGCTGAATATACTTAGATTGAAAACATTTGAAAATTACACAAACAGTTTGTATTTACTCAGGTTGTACTTACTTAATCCATTAACATGATTCCTCCTACCAAAATAAACCCCATATACATGCAATCAGGAGGTATTACATTCGGGAGGTATTTCCTGGGTTTTGGGGCCATTCCACTGAGTTTTTCCCTAAATAAAGTAAAGTTATTTGTTAGTGGGGATGTGAATGGTTAATCAACTGTTGCTAAAGGCCGCAGGTGGAAGGCTAGACACAGCCCTACTACCAACAAGTAAAAGTACAGGTCAGAAGTGTACCGTTTCATTTTAAATACTTAAAAACTTGTTAAAGTATCTGGACCAGCTCAACACGAGGAGGGGTAATTCTCTTATCTGAATTGTCCAGAATCGTCTTTGATCAGTTACGTAGGTGTCTTGTCAAGGTCCAATTTCAAAAACTTGTCAGCCTGGTCAATTTCCCCTCACTCTATCAACCAAAACGGGCTATGGGTCAATAACAGGTGCTAAAAAATTGATTACATCCAAACATATTTTGAAAAGATTTGTTTTGGAACGGTACATTAGCTGAGATTTTTGAATTATAATAAAATTATTTGTTAGTGGAGATGTGAATTGTTAATCAGCTGTTGCTGAACGCTGCAGGTGGAGAGCTAGACACGACTCCACTAAACAAAAGGTAATACCCGGGAAAAACTTTGTCGTATGTGTCTCGAAATCTCATGAAATATAACCCTGTTTTACTTCCTAATTGAATGAATAACCATTATATACAGTCCTTTCAAAGTAATATCTGTTAATAACTTATACAACCCCTTACATTTTTTTTAATAATATATATCTATATATTAAATACATAACTAACCATTTTTTTTTTTTTAAAGGCATTAAGCCACTCTGTCACAATGTAAGGTTTATTAGTCTACAATTCGATTTAAATTATACAGTCCTTAAAATATATTTGTACTTCCAATCCATTTGCCCTTTAGGTCATTTGAAATCTCTGTGTCCTTACTTAGTCACTGTAAGCCTGTCTGTGTCTGGTTTGGTTTGAATAATGTCACAAGGTACAATCAGCTTGCCCTTTGACCCTATCCAAATCATGATCAAGAGGTAGGCTTGATAGATATGTTTTAATTAATCATAATTTGTCTAATGTCCTAAATCTGCTTTAAATGTCAAATTAATATAATGCTGTCATATTGGCCTAAACTCTGTCATGTACTATTCTGCTATTTCTCTGTCTATGCAAGGTCAGACTAGTTACAGGCCTTTCTGTGGTTATCTATTGTTTTAAGAACACCATATCTCGGTGTTCTACTCCAAATGCATAACCCTTCTCGCAGTGTCACGAAGTTACCTCTGACCAGACAGGTCAGAGCCGAGGCTAACGTGTTGTTCGAGACATGTGGACGCTGTTTGTTCAAAGATAAACTGTCACACCATCATCATCATCATCTACCATCATCATCCTCATCTGACGATGACGTACTCATCCTATCCACCAATGGCAGGACAACACCTCCGAGGGCTGGACGCTCGATGTATCTTCAATGATGTCATATGTTTATGTTAACGGACGCTGTTAAAGACCAGTGCTTTCTCTGTTTAATGGCAGAGAGAGACGACGACCGATGATGCCTACCCTGTGATACTGTAACCTTCCCACTCTCTCTGTCTGAATACAAGATATTTCATTACATCCATGGCTGCCTGTGTCCTGAGTCTGGTTTTTTCTTGTCGCCTTTGATGAAAGTTACTGGTACTTTGTATACATACTGATGTGATGTTTCGCCCTGCATTGGTATCTATACATATGGGTGATAAGGAAAAAACCTACTTTAACATAAGTCTATAGACAAACATACTTAATAGCATCTCTAGTGTCACAGTGCAAATCTTCATCAGGGAATCTTGATTGACAATTGAGGCCCATTGATTCTAGCTGCAAACCATTGTAAGTGCTGCTACTTGTGAGCAGGATGTAAACATGGAAGCAATCAGAGATGACTATAATAATACTTTGATTTATACAGTTGCGTGTGGGTGTGTCGCACACCGTCGAAAATAGCATATCCACAAGCTCACAACACGTTGCACCGTGACGTGGCGCGAGCTTGTAGATCTGCAGTTTTCGGTGCACGAAGGCCCGTCATCAGCTAAAAGCTGGCGCCAAAGATCAAGCCGTTTGATCTTTACATTTCCACCAAACGGTCCAGGTCATTAAGACACCTCACTAGCCCGGCGGAGGTCTCAGGGCTCAAAGGGTAGCCAATGATTTGCCCTCTCACCTGACGGTACGGGTCATGTGGTCTGGTCTCATGGCCCGGGCCCTCAACACAGCCTTTGGAGGGATGTTTTGTTCTCCCTTTCTTCTCGGGACTCTTGGACTCCACCAAACCTCTCCCAGGCTTGGCCGAACCCTTGATGTCTCTGTCAAGGTTGCGGTTCTCCTTCATGGAACACAGCGACTAGAGGCAGAAGGGTAAGGAAGCGAGTCAGAGAGACTTTTCTTCCAAAGGGCGAACCAAGCTGAAGCTGAAAATAGAACATAGTCCTCCAAGTGTTTTTTTTGACAACTTTAGACAGTTTTTCTTAATGAGCAATGAAAGGCACTTGCATTGTTTACTGCCTGGAAGTAAAAAAAATGTCCACAAAGAGAACGATGGGGGGAACAGAGAGAAAAAAAAAGTCACAAATAAGGAGACAGGAGTGTTTATCTTCCCTCTCACGCCTATATAAATGTTTATTCAAAAAGAATGTGCTGAGTAAACATGATCTCTTTCATAACGGGGCGGGGGGTATGGGAGAAATGCATCCCCTGCAGAAACTGCAGGGGACGCCTCATTGTCGCGCTCCATCTGACAGACTTCTTATCTCATCTCTGGAGAACAGTGGTGTCACGCGGCGCGGCTGTCGCATGAACGTACGCTACGCTCACTGCATGGGACGCAAGCACACACACACACAGGCACATGTACAGTATAGTACACACGCATGCACTCACGCACACGCACACGCCCACACCAGCCTGATCTCACAGAATGTAGTATACATTGCATGGACCCAGTGCACCTCATTCCCTGCATATAATCGCCTAGACAACCCAAAAATCTGTGCATATGTACACCGAGTCCCACGGTGGGCGTAACCAGTTGCAACCCGGAAAAACCTCGGAAGCAGAGCAGTCCCCACAACAAAATGTACGATTCTGTGCCTATCGGTACGTAACTCAAACGGCGTTGAGTAGGTCTCATGGGGAACGTTCCAACGTTCGGGACGGCAACTCGTTCGCTTTAGCTCACTCGGTGGCCCCTCGCGTGGCTCCAGTTCCCTTGAGACTGCGCGCCTCCGAAATGGTTTAGTCACAATGGGGGGTAATCTGAGTTCCCAGAAGTTTTCGCCAGCTCTCGCATACAAACGGGAGGGACGAGGAACTTCTGGGCCAAAACCCCTGTATTTGTGGGCGGGATGTAACTTACGCTCAGAATCTGAGCGGACACGCCTCGTACCGGTCTGAGAGCTGTGCAACTCGTCTAAACAGTCCAACGAGAGGCCAACAGCAGTACACAACAATGGCGGCCGCAATGTCTCAAGGAGAAATTGCTTCCCGTCGCCCCTATTTACATGCAACCCCCACTGCATGTGGATCCCGCCCCCCTTTCCTTCATTGGCTATAGATTTGAATCAGAACGCAGTGGCCGCGCCCCTGCTGTCCAGGCTCTGAGCCGAAGTCTCCCAGACTACAATGGGGGAGATGCGAGGCAGCTATGCACGGATTTTCGGGTTTTCCAGTTGTCTATGCACGGAATGACACCTCCGTGCAATGTATACTAAGTTGTGTGAGATCAGGGTTGCACACACACACACACACACACACACACTTTATAACTCCTATGAACTTACAGACACCAGTTGTTCTTTTTACGATAAAACATACCAAAGCAAAAGTGGGAGAGAAAGAGAGAGAGACAACGATCTAATAAAAGAGGGGGAAAAAAATGAAAACATGAAAACTACAGCAAGAAACACACTTAATGAGAAAAAGCAAAAAAAAAAAAAAAACTTAAAAAACATTCAGCATAATTGGAGGAACGGTGAAGTCGCGGTGGCTCCTCTCCACTTCAAATCAGCTGGGTTAATTACGGCAGCCGGTTGGCAGTCTCTGAGCCCCAGCCAGGGGAAAATACGCGGGGGTCCCATGGGATTCGCGCTAGCGCTAATATCATCAAGAGGACCAGGGCTATCATTGGATCTTATCCTCCTCTAAAGCTCTCCGACTGATTATGTTTCCGACCGCGATAAGAAATCGAGTGACAGAATTTGATTAGCGGGGGCCTTAACCCAGTGAGACCGGGGAACGCATCGGTGTGTCATTTTTTTTAGGTTTCTTTGGGCTATTCAAAAATAGCAGATATGCAAGCTCATAGCGCGGCACCGAGTGCCGCGCTATGAGCTTGTAGATCTGCTATTTTTTTGAGGAAAAAAAATCGTGAAAATCTTTGAATGTATATGTACATTTTTTTACCCAAATCTTTGCTTCTAGGTGGTCTCTGGAACAAAATATTTTGAGATGGGGGGTCCGCGGACAAATACATATCATTTTGGGGGGTCCTTGACATGAAAAAAGTTTGAGAACCACTGATATTATAGCAACATATGTTTAAAAAGAAAAAAAAAACTGTTAGGATTTAGAAGACATTTGTAGGTTCCCCAGAAGCAAAGATTTGAGTTAAAAATGTTTGCTAAAATATATTATAGATTTGGACCAAATTTTCATGATTTTTCAAAGAAATAGCAGATCTACAAGCTTGTAGCGCTACAAGCTTGTATCAAATAATGGTTTAAGTGGTTACACAGATGTGTTCCCCGGTTTAAATGGGTTAAACGTTTAGGGGGTGAGTGTGGTGCGGGGGAAGGGGGGTGGGGGGGTGTCTCTAAACCCTCAGAGAGGTTTAAGTTAATATTCTAGGGGGTCTATACTGTAGGTTGAAAAATTCATGAGCACAAGGGGACTGGAGGAAGAAGAAAAAAAAGTGGCAGCCATTAGCGACTGAGTTTGCCGCTAAAGTGATCTGACAAGAGAGGGATCGTACCGTATAGCTGGCTGACATCCACAGGGGTGGGTTTTTCTAGAAGCCATGCTGCTCTTCATGCTAAACTGTGGGTGTACGGAGTTCATGGAGTTTGCCCCTCTCCATTGAAGCACATCGAGGTCAAGGAGCAACACGACCCCCAGAGGAACGGCTGCATGCTCTCAGACGTGGAAGCTGGAACGTACCGATTCAGCGGGCCTTCAATGATGCCGCCAGCGCCTTCTCAGAGGGGAATTGCTGGGTCTTGGTAAGGGTATGGTCGCTCTTTATGTAAAGTGTCATGAGACAACGTGTTGTGATTTGGTGCTATATAAATAAAAATCACACCCAGTGTGAAGAGAGTGGTGCCTTTGAAAGTGTAACTGGTTGCATCCTTGTGTTGCAATCAGCAACAATATGTTGTCACGTGACACGTGACAACATATTGTCACGTGTCACGTGAAGCTTGACCAATCAGCCGTGCTCAAACATACGGACGGACATACGGACGGACGGACATACGGACACACGGACAAATGTAGGAGTGGTTGGCATCACTAAAAAAAAAAAAAAAAAAGACATGACTTGGATTTCTTTTTGGAGAAGACGCAGCACACATCGCTCTATAGCAGTGTTTTTCAACCTTTTTCATGTCAAGGACCCCCAAATTGACACTTATAGTAGCCCGCGGACCCACCATTTGAAAAGATATGCCAAGGATACCCCCATAGGAGAAGATTTTTTACGGCTCTAGCAGTGCTTTTCAACGATTCTAATTTCAAGGACCCCCCAGTTTGACATACATTATAGGCTACGGACCCCGATTTAATAACATTTCTATCTCTGGGACCCCAATTTGTATCGTAAAATCAATGTTAATTTAACTCTGACGGGTCCATTTGGTTCCATTTGTACACTCTCGGAGTTACAGACCCATAAGGGTCCATTTGGTTCCTAACTATCTATCATTTAGCTGGGGACCACCTGGAATCCCTTCAAGGACCACTGGTGGTCCCCGGACTGGTTGAGAACCACTGCTCTATACCAGTTTCTCTGAAACTATGAGTCCTGACCCAAAGTGGGTGGCGGACCCATTGGCAGGGTAAACTGTAAAAATGTTATGATATTAATACAAATAGGTGAAGAGTGCTCTCTTTGTGCTGTGCTGCTGTCAGTTGAGTTTGGCTGTGTTTGTTGTGTGGGTGCCTGTACCCTACCTCACTGCGGCTGCTGTAGCTGCATGCAAAGTGAGTGACACTATTGACTGTGTCATTACCCCCGCACCCACCCACCGACACCTCTAACAATTTAGTCGTTATGCCTTTGCCATGTCACTGCTAACCCCCACAGTTGTTCTATGGGAGGGTGTGGAGAACCACGCGTCGTCACATGCAGCTTCTTTACACATGACAGTGAGGAGTCTCACTGGGAGGGCATAACGCGTGTGGAGGATATTCTTCCTAGTTCCACTCCGTTATGAACACTAGCCCAGATCAACCTGTAGGAGTCTCTAAAGGCAGCGAAAGAGATTGCCCTCCTATACCCGGCCAAGCCGGAGGCAATGTGGAAGATTCAAACCCCGGTCTCTCCTCAGTGGTGGTGGTGGGCTCTGCATTACCCGGACATTCTGTCTGTCAATACTTTACTTTACCCATTAGGACCTGAAGTCAATTCTACAAATGTCTTCTAAATCCCAACAGTATTCTGAAAAAAAAAACGATGTTTCTATATCAGTGATGCTCAAACTTTTTCATGTCAAGGAAACCCCCAAAATGATATGTATTTGGCCGCTCGCTCCTCTGATCCCCTGTTTTGCGGAGGCCTTCGGAATGGGTCCCTTCTTACCAGCCAAAACACAATGCATACTTTGACGGCCATAGCAGAATGGGTAGAGAGGTCACCTGGGAAACAGAAGGTGCCCGGTTCGCATCCAGGGCCAGAGTATGGACCAAATTATGAATTATAATAATGATAGCGTCCCTGTGATGTCTGTCAGGCCCACTCACAACTCCTTAAGGAAGAGGAGATGGAGTTCTACTCATTGGTTTACACTGCAAGACAATGCAGCAGAGCTCTCCTACTTGACTGCATGGTAAAGATATTTCAATTGATTTTGGTACTACATACTGTGTGTTTGCGTGTGTGCGTGCGTGCGTGCGTGTGTGCGTGAATCTGTTCTTTCTACTAGAGTGTACTTTGGAAACTAAATAGATTCAAGATTGTTTATTTGTCACATATGCTTACAAGTACTGTATGTGGACTGAAATGTTGGTGTGGCATAGTATACTGTGGGTACTGGTAGACTGTGCAACTGTACAATCGAACATATAGAATAAAAAATAAAAAACAAACTTGTGTTATACACTACAACTTAGTATATTATACAAGTACACGTCTCCACATGTCAGGTAGGTTATTGTGGGCCAGCAATGTTCGGAATGAAAAATCTGACGGATCCGTCTTGATCACTTGACAATAGAGATAATGTGTACCGATTTGCGTGATGTTTGGACAAAAATCTTTTAGAGTACTGTCAAAAAAATAGTTTTGCAAACATTGGGGCAGAGGTTCAGCTCTGGCATCCAGGGAGTGTGTGGGTGCACAGTTTCACTGCGATCAAACCAACGGTGCCGGAGATTAGCTGATCACAGACGGACACACACACACACACACACACACACACACACACACGGACGGACGGACAGGGTGCAAAACATAGTCTCGGCCATGCCTTTTGGCCCGGCAGAGACAAATATAGAAAATACAGAATATAAATGGACAAACATACATACATACATGCAACAGAGGATGGCCAAAGTACTGTATAGTTATATAATAACTGACTATGCTGAGCATGAGTTCAGGTTTGCACTTTGAAAAACCGAGGCCAGAATAGTCTCACTAGGATTGACTGAGCCTAGCTCTCATTTTGATCCAAGTTTATATAAATAAAGTATTGTACCTCTCATAGCTGCCAGGGCAGTAAAATATGAGATGAATTTAAAAAAAGTGTTTCAAAATGCAAATGTTGGGGTTAGGGTTGAGAGAGGGAGGGAGAACATGCATTTCAAATTAAATCATTTTTATGTGCATTTCAATTTGTCATAATTAGTCTTTATTGATAGTTTAGATGTTATGCCAATTCATTCAATGTTATTTTGTGAGTCTTGTCTTAGGGAGACACCAGTTCTTGCTTTTGGGCCAAGGGCCAAAAAGGTTTAAGATCTTGAACCCCTATTCTGGGGGGAACATTCGTCAAAAATAGCAGATGTCCAAGCTCACAACGTGTCGCGTTGCGACACGTTGTGAGCTTGTAGATTGGCTATTTTTGGCGAAGAGATTTGGTGTAGACAGAAGAAAGCGGTCAAAGTAAAGTTGTAACTCAAGTCTGTTTCTCTAAGACTAGAGAAGTGGTAAAGAACCACTGCGGCTAAACAATGATCAATGATGATGACAGACACCAGTGATAAAATCCTTGGAATTGATGAGCTATGTTTCTGGGGATTTTATGCGTTAAAAATAGTCTAGAAAGGATTTTAAAGGATGGGATTTTTATTCAGTTCAAAACATGAACTTCATACATTAAAAAACATTCCTCTGTCTTGTATTTTGTATTGATCTAAGTATAAAGTTTAGCTGTGTGTTGTTTTTCAGAGGCATTGCATCCTATTTCTGGATGGAAAGACCAGAGATATTCTTTGACATTTTGGGGTAGGTTGTTTTTTTTCCATACAGAAAGCAATTTGACCGAGTACTGTAGGTTCCATTTGTACTTCGACCATGCGACCTTTGTTGAAATTGTCAGCCTGTCAACTTGTCTCTCTCCTGATAAAATTGCTTTGAAGAAAAGAACGCACGCTCCATCACTTCCTGTTTGCTTACCTTTATTCCCCTCAGGAGTGGTCAGACAGGAAATCCACTGTTGATGTTACACATGGCTGGACAGGGAGTCTCAGAAGGCAGTCGATTTCTCTTTGCTCGTCGGAAATAATACGTGTGCAGGAGAGAGGAATGGAAGCACAAAATTAAGAATGTCATCTCTTAACACGAGGCCCATTTCTTTCCCATTATTCACTAAACGTGACACATGCTGTATGTTGTACCGTATTCTATACCTCCCTCGCTGCAAAGTAAATTTCCAATTAGGGGGGGCGGAAAATGTCAAAGTCGAAGTTGAGTACTTCCAGAACAGGTTTCCTGGAAACTGATTAGGAGTTGGCTTTCCTTACTCACCTGGAAGACGAAGATGAGCACCGCAGGTGAGCTTGTCACGCTCAAACAGGCCTCTGGTGGTGTACTAGAACACGCGCGAGGTGATGCTGTCAATTAGGTTGGACACCTGCTGCGGTTGAGAGTCTCATCAGGTTTGGCCTTGAGCACCGCGTTCTGGAACACCTCACTGAAGGCCTGGGGAAACAGGACCCAGGCAGAGAACACAGGCAAAGCAACCTGTCAGTGTATAAGATCCCCTGTTGTCAGCGCGTAATGAGTAACAAGCCATGGAGGGCCCGTATCGGACATCCACGGGTGCCAAGTGTGATGAAATAAAAAATTCTCCTAGTCAACAACGGTCATGCCGAAAATTGGCCACGGTGTATTTCAGCTACACTGTAAAAATCCAGAGTATTAATTTAACTCTGAATGTAAAAATCGACCCTTACTGCAGGCAATGGTGGAAAAAGCACTACTTTTTTTACTTAAGTAAAAGTATCAATACTGCAATGTAGAAGTAGAAGTACTCGTTTTCAAATAATTGTAGTGGAGTAAAAGTACAATATTTGCCTCTGAGATGTAGTGGAGTAGAAGTAAAAGTATAAACAATTGAACATTGAAAAAGTACCTTAAAATTTTACTGAAGTACAGTACTTGAGTAAATGTACTTAGTTACTTTACACCACTGACTGCAGGGGAACACAAACTTATTCAGCAGTCACCCATAAGTATCTATTAATTCTTGTCGCAACAACCCAACCCAGTTTAGTGCAGTATGTATTGGTTATGAATTCATTGACAATTAATTGTTCGACCGCTGACAGCAGCCATGTTTTATTTAATAATAATCATTCAGGAGAGAATGCCCAGGAGGAAAAACTAAATGCTGAATTCATTGGCAAGAGCATTTGTGCACTCAGAAAGCCAACGTGATGAGTCACAACACATTAGCTTCAGGACAAAAAAAAAACTACATGTTTTGAATAAGGTCTTCTTTTTAACACTTCACCTGCCAGAGTTATTTCACATTTTTTGCTGTTGTCTGCCAGAGTTTTTTCATTGAAATTAAAAAAGTACTCAGGAGCCGAAATACAGAATTTTTAAGTTTTGAGTTAACAAGGAAGTGGATGGGAGTCTAAATCTTCGAAAAATCATATCTCCTTGGTCTTTGGGTCAAATTGAAAAAAATAAAAATATTTTTTTCTTCAATTTTTTTAATTTTTCAATAGAACGCATTTATGCGATCTTGGCGGCCAAGTGCGCTATTTAATAGATCGCATTTATGCGTGATTGGAAGGAATTGAGTTAATAAAGTTTTGCAAGGCACACCAAAGCCTGCTCTTAAAAGTACACTAGAAAGAGCCAAGGTGCTCAGTGGAGTGCAAATCTCCGCTAATAATGACATTGTTTTGGTGTTGGTTGGTTCATGTATTTGCATTGTCATTCTAACATTGCTGTAAAGGTCTCCTTGACCCAAGTGTGGGTCACAACCCACAGTATGAGCACCACTGCCATATCTATCCATTGTTACGCTCTCAGAGTTAGATAAACAGATTGTTTTGCAGTGCAGGCCCTATATATCGTTGGTTCTCAAAGTGGGGTCCGGGGACCCCCAGGGGTCCTTGGCCGGGTTCCAGGAGGTCCCCAGCAACATGTGTGAATATAGCATCACAATAATTTTAACCTTTTATATAAAAATAGCAGATATACAAGCTATATACAAGCAGATATACAAGCTCATAGCTCATAGCACGGCACCGAGTGCCGCGATATGAGCTTGTAGATCTGCTATTTTTGAAAAAGCTTGAAGATTCGTGCAAATCTTTGAATATATAGTATATATATAGTATGTATATATATATATACTAAAGCGAACATTTTAACACAAATCTTTGCTTCCGGGAGTCCCTGGCACAACATATTTTCAGATGGGGGTCCGCGGCCAAGTATATATCAATTTGGGGGTCCCTGGCATGAAAAAGTTTCAGAAGCACTGCTATACATCACAAAAAACTGGCAAGTGCAAACAATTATTATCACCACAAACTTCTAGTCTGGGTTAATGACAATGTATGCCTACAGCACACAGTAGTTTGTGCAACTGCACACATAGCTCTAGTCTACACAACACGGTTCGACGAGCGTGCATTAACCCATTAAGACCGGGAACGCATCTGTGTGTCATTTTTAGATGTCTTTGGCTATTCAAAAATAGCGGATATACAAGCTCATAGCGCAGCACCGAGTGCGCTTGTAGATCTGCTATTTTTTTTAAATCTTCAAAATTTGTGGCAAAATCTTGGATTATATATTTTTTAAAGCGAACATTTGTAAAATATTTAGTTCCAGGAACCCCCAGAAGCAAAGATTTGAGTTACAAATGTCCGCAAAAAAAAAGAAAAAAAAATCTAATATTTGCGAAACTTTTCATGATTTTTCAAAAATAGCAGATCTACAAGCTCATAGCGCGGCACTCGGTGCCGCGCTATGAGCTTGTAGATCTGCCATTTTTGAATAGCCCAACGAAATCTAAAAATGACACACAGATGCGTTCCCGGTCTTAAAGAATTAAAATGAATTTCATTCCCATTTTTAAGGGGTCAAAGGCACATACAGACGACAGCGTATGCGTTTCCAGTTGATTACGCCAGGAGGGGAAGGCGGACCGTGGCGGGCCGGCTACCTGCGGCGGCCGCCGGGTGTGTGATTGCACACTACATCTCCTCTCCTGGCCTCTCTCTCTCCTTGCAGAAAGCCGAGTGACAATATGAAAGACATTACACTCTACATAACCACATTAGCCCATTAAGACCTGGAACTGTGCCATTTTTAGATTTGAGCTAAAAAGCATTATCTTACACTTTGGCTATTCAAAAATAGCAGATATACAAGCTCGTAGCGCGGCACCGAGTGCCGCGCTACGAGCTTGTAGATCTGCTATTTTTGAAAAATCGTGAAAATGTGTGCAAATCTTTGAATATATATATATTTAAAGTGAAATTTTTTTAACTCAAATCGTTGCTTCTGGGGGGTCCCTGGAACAACATATTTTGATGGGGGTCCGCGGCCAAATACATATACATTTGGGGGTCCTTGACATGAAAAATATTGAGCACCACTGATATAGAAACATACGTTTTTCAGAAAACTGTTGGGATTTAGGAGACATGTAGAATCGGCTTCAGGTCTCAATGGGTTAGGGAGCCACAAACACAATAAAAGGGGTGGGAGCAAAGAGCATAAAACACAGCGAGAGAATGGGTAGAACAGGAGAGAGAGGAGGAACAAAGGGAGAGAGTGTAAAGACGTGTCTCACTGGGGGCCACGGGCGAGGCGGAGGGAGAAACACGACGGGTCAATAGAGATGCTATACCGACGGAGAGGACTGGAACACGGGGTGGATTTTTTATTGAGGTCGTCCATTATGAAGTACAATAACGAGGGAGGTGCGGTGCCGCTGCCCGTCGGTAGTGCTCCCCAGCATCATTGATTTTGGCCCCGGCCCTGCAGACACCCCCTGCATTCTTTTACCTGCAGCACGGCTAGTGTGGTTAGCACGGGAGCTAAATGGAACCATACAACAGTGTTGGATCCGGGCAACATGCACAAACACACAGACACGCACGCGCACGCAGACACACAGACACACACACACACACACACACACACACACACACACACACACACACACACAAATGCAGGCACTCACAGAAACACATGCACGAGAGCAAGCACACACACACACACACACGTGCAATTTACAATTGAAGCATTAACAGACTCTCTTATCCAGAGAGACCTCCAAGTGTGTAGACAGACACACAAAGAGAGATGCAAATGCATGAGAGCAGGCATGCACATGCACACGTGCACACACACACACACACATGAAGGCAAGCTGGCACACACATACAGCAAGCGCCCACGCACGCACGCACGCACGCACGCACGCACACACACACACACACACACACACACACACACACACACACACACACACACACACACACACACACACACACACACAGAGGAGTCATCAGTCAACTAATGATGAAATTGTGCACAGTACAATAAAACACCACCGCCACTGGAGAACAGGAGCAGCAATTCCAATTTCACGGTGTAAACCTAAATGTTGTCACACTGCAATAACCTAACGAATGCCTGTTTAATAATTAAACAGCCATAATTATTATGCTGAAGATGCAGCTCATGTTCATCTCATCCCTGATAGAAAGTGCTGTACTGTGTGTACACTGACTCGCCCATCAATATGTCAGTGCTTCTCAAGCATCCACAAACAAACAGTAAGTAGCACATCTCTTCTACCCTCTAAGAAAGAAAGATATGAGTAATTAGTTTGTTTTTATTTGTTAACCACTTGTCAGCTCCACTATGTATAACTCTTCAATAACTGTATAGTACATTATGTCCTATGCAAATAAAAAGTTGCATGTATAATAAGCAACAAATCCCACCCTTCCCAGACTCTGTAAAACTCAGGGGTTTCACTGCTAAAGAGTTAGTTTAATGTATTATTGTCTCCGCCAGGCCGAAGGCGCGGCCGAGACTATATGTTTGCCCCATATCCGTCCGTCAGTCCGTGTATGTGTGTCCGTCCGTGCGCGTGTGTGTGTGTGTCCGTCCGTCCGTGTGTCCGTCCGTCTGTGGACAGCTAATCTCCGCCACCATCGATGTGAAACTGTGAACCCACACTCCCTGGATGCCAGAGCAGAACCTCATAGAAGTCCCATATTTTCCACATCGGCCTGTTATGGCGCCACCAGGAGGCAGTTTTTTGCAAAACAATTTGTTTGATATTACTCCTACAGATGTTATCCAATCATCACGCAAATTGGTACACAGTATCTCTATAGTCATGTGATCAAGACGGATCTGTCCGATTATTCATATTCCATCCTGATTGGCTAAGATTGCCATCTAAAGTTTGCAGGTGTGGTTCGCTTTGAACAAAATGCCTCAAATCCTGAACGATTCCATTCACCTCTATAATGACTGGATTCCGAACATTGCTTGCCCACAATAACCTACCTGGCCTGGCGGAGACCTGTGCTCCAAGGAGTCCTTTTTCGAGTTTGGTATGGAATGACCCCAGAGGCGGGCATCCAGGCAATCGGGCTGTGGCGCACAGGAAGTGACATCAGCACATAGGCTATATCAGGAAATGAAATGTCTGAAAAGAATGAGGAAGAGAAAGAATAATAATTCAACAAAGCAACGTGCCAACCTTTTCCACAGGAAAAAAGTCACCATTTGGATCCTCCATGCTGATGCCTGCCATGGTCATACCACACCAAACAGTAAAGTCTCTTCTAGCCTCTTGCTTATAAAAGCACCTTTTTATTTGTATGGGACATAATGTTCTAATAAAATGTTACATAGTGAAGCTTTAAATAAGCCCTATTGTTGGTGCTACGATGGTGTTGCGCGGCGAAAATAGCCAATCTACAAGCTCACAACTCACAAAGCGCATTCTGACATGCTGTCAGCTTGTTAGTGTATGTCCTATTTTTTTATCATATTTCTGAAAAAGTCCACCTATAATGATATGCCCAAAATAGGGACTCCAGGTTGGAAAAAAGGTGACTTCTGGGTGGGTTCTGATTGGCTGACCAGAGATGAATAATGAAGAGGCTGCCAGGGAAGAATACAGAGGTCAAATACGGAGGTCAAATCCTCAGTGTTCATTTAACCGTGAGGGTGCTGAAACCTTACGGGTCCATTTTTACACACCCAGAAATAGTTCTTAAAAGTAAAGGGTGAGGATGGACATAGAGCGAGAAAGACAGAGAGAGAGAGAGAGAGAGAGAGAGAGAGAGAGAGAGAGAGAGAGAGAGAGAGAGAGAGAAAGAGTGAGAGAGTGTGAAAGAAAAGACAGCGGAACCTTCTTTTCTATCACAGCGGCAGTGAGTGCACTTGGTGGTCTCCAGGAAGTTCCCCGAGGCGGAGGACAGACGGGACAGCAGGTTGTCCTCCAGGGTCTTCTTAACCCATTAAAACCGGGGAAAGCATCTATTCTGTGTCATTTTACATTTTAGCGTTGGCTGTTCAAGAAACAGCAGATATACAAGCTCACAGTGACACGACGCAAGCTTGTACATCTGCTATTTTGGATTTTCTTTTTTAATTCTTGAAAATGTGTGTGAACTACTGATTTAGAAGGCATTTGTAGAATCGGCCTCAGGTCTTAATCAGTTAAAACCATTCTGCTCCTTCGTCTGGTTGGACTGTGATACACACTCTCTCACACACACACACACACACACACACACACACACACACGCACGCACACATACATGCACACGCACGCACACACACACACACACACACACACACACACACACACACACACGCACACACGCACACACACACACACACACACAGTCACGCACACGCGCACACACACACACACACACACACACACACGCACGCACGCACGCACGCACGCACGCACGCACGCACGCACGCACGCACGCACGCACGCACGCACACACGCACGCACGCACACACACATGCAGTCACGCACACACACACACAAAACAGAAAGATGAACTTTTGACAGATTACAAACTCCTAGAATATACACTCTAACTGCTGTAGACATTTATTCTTTCCCGGCTTAATCAAGAGCTTCCACCACCGCCAGGCAAAGTGAGTTCTGAACCGCAGTGAAGGTATAGACATGAAACCAGTGATTCTCAACCTGCGGGGCCGGGGCCCACTGGTGGGCCGTGAGGATATTGCAAGTGGTTAGTAATGGTATTTGTGTTTAAAACCATGAACAAAAATTAGTTTTCATTGTGATAGGCCTATACTGATGAATATAGGAACTTAGTCTCAGATTATACTACTAGTCTAGAATCAACCCCATTGATCACTGAATGTCCCTCACTAAAATGTTAGTGAGGGACTAGTGGAGAAGAGATCCAATAGAACTAAAAGGCAAGTCATTTTATGTTTGGTTGAGCTCGGGTGTTGCGCTCTGAAAATAGCAGATCTACAAGCTCACAACGCGTCGCAGTTGTGAGCTTGTAGATCGGCTATCTTCAGCATGCAAATAAGTGTAAAATCAGCCATTACGACGCCATCAAGGCACCGCCAAAATACAATTTAGTCGACTATATTCTTATGATATTTAGTCGACTAAAACTAGACAAAATCTAAAACATTTAAGATGACTAAAATATGACTAAAACTAAATGGAATTTTATTCAAAAGACTATGAGTAAAACTAAATAAACATTTGCTGTCAAAATCAACACTGCCGCACACCCACACATGGCTGAGATAACAGGTGCACCTTTACATTGCACACACACATACGTAAAATACGTATATATGAGCGCGCACGCACACGCACACGCACGCACACACACACACACACACACACACACACGCACGCACTTCCTCATTCCCAATTCATAATGACCATTAGTCAAACTTCGCCATATGGCTTACTGCACCCAGTCCTGTAATAACGCTTGAACTCAAATGGCCTCATCTCTTTGATCTAAACAGATGAAAAAACTTTCACTTTTCAAAGCGGTTTAATGACTAGCATTGGCCAGGCGGTTCCAAGAACAAAGTAGACAGTGTGGGGACGCTTTCTTGTCCTTTATTTCTACTTGATAATGACTTTGTCCTGTTTAACCCATTAAGACCGGGAACGCATCTGTGTGTCATTTTTAGATTTCTTTGGCTATTCAAAAATAGCAGATGTACAAGCTTGTAGATCTGCCATTTTTGAAAAATCGTGAAAATTTGTGTCAAAATCTTGGATTGCATATTTTTTAAAGCGAACATTTGTAAGATATTTAGTTCCAGGAACCCCCAGAAGCAAAGATTTGAGTTACAAATGTCCGCCAAAAAAAAAGAAAATAATTCAAATATTTGCACGACTTTTCAAAAATAGCAGATATACAAGCTCATAGCGCGGCACTCGGTGCCGTGCTATGAGCTTGTATATCTGCTATTTTTGAATAGCCAAAGAAATCTAAAAATCAGACACAGATGCTTTCCCGGACTTAAAGAGTTAAGTTTCGGCCCCAACGGATGCCTTCATGAGTTTTTAAGTGTTATAATTATGGGAGAGTGTGATGGCGGGGGGATTTGCTAACGTCGCTATTTCTTTATTTTATATTTTTTTTGTCGACTGACTCTATAAGCCATAGCGGGGGGTGTCTCCCTGACACACCATGGTAGTAGTCATCTTCTCACAGCGGTGTATTTTTCCCTTTCCCTCTATTTTATTCTTCGTGTGCGTAAGTTGTTTTTTTCCCCCCGTCTATATTGACATATCGGAACGGCAAGTGTGGTTAAATTAACTCTTTCATTGCCAGACTTATTTCAGACTGTGTCGTCCCAGTGCCAGGAAAATGGTGCATTTTTCCTCCGTTTGATTTTTAACATTGAAGTGAATGGAGCAGCAATTTTTTGGATAGCGTTATCTCCTAGTTGCTTTGAGATAAACAAAAAACAAACAAGACCAAAAAAAAAATATATATATATATAAAAAAAAAAAAAAAGTTTTAATTATTATTTTTTTTTTATATTTTCGTCATTTCCGTCATTGGCCATGATAGCCATAGTACATAATTCCCGTTTTTCCCATTTTTGGCAGTCAAAGAGTTAATACCCCGGATTTTACGTGTACTTAGCTGCAGAACGCAATAGCGAAGCAGGAGGCTTAGAGCTCGCCGGGCGGTGTCGGGGTGGGTGGGGGGGTGGGTATTGGGTTTGGTTGTCACGTCGTTAAATTGCCCTTTTTTTATGACAGTATTTCCTATCAGGGTGGTGAGAGAGAGAGATATTTCACACCACTGTTAAACCTAATTGAGCCTCCTCCGCCTTGTTAACCCGTTAAGACCGGGAACGCATCTGTGTGTGTCATTTTTAAGATTTCTTTGGGCTATTCAAAAATAGCAGATATACAAGCTCATAGCGCGGCACCGAGTGCCGCGCTATGAGCTTGTAGATCTGCTATTTTTTTGTAAAATCGTGAACATTTTAGCAAATCTTTGAATATTGTTTTTTTTTAAGCGAACATTTTTTAACTCATCTTACAACTTCTGGGGGGGTCCCTGGAACAAAACATTTTTAGATGGGGGTCCACGGCCAAATACATATCATGTTGGGGGTCCTTGACATTAAAAAAAAAATTGACATACCTAACCCTAACCCCAAAAATATTCAAAGATTTGCACAAAATATCCATGATTTAAAAAAAAAAAAAAAGCAAATCTACAAGTTATTTTCAATAGCCAAAGAAATCTAAAAATGACAGAGATGCGTTCCCCGGCTTGAACGGGTTAAATTGCATGAGCCCGCGCTAAAGATAGGACTTTCATGCCAGTTTGCCGTTGAGAAGTTTCTCCTACTTCCCTATTCAGATTTTTGACAGGCACAAATTGCCAGGAAGTGATTGACGGACGGGGAGGATGAGTCATCCTTATATTCCGGGGGAAAAGAATGGATTTGTCTTTTTTTCCGAGAGAGAGAGAGAGCAAGAGGAAAGTGCAGCACCGGTGTGTGTGAGTGGTGTGGGCGTGCGAGAGAGAGAGAGAGAGAGAGAGAGAGCACGTCCGCTTTGCGGATCAACCTTGACCCTCCGATACTCCTGAGTCCTCGTAATCGTGGGGATGGGGGGGTGGGGGGGGTTCTACATCAAAACACCCACCCCACAACCCCTGCCCATCGGATCCAATAATGAGTCCGCGTTACCAACAATCAGCTCTCCTCTCTGGCACACACTGTACATGTAATTACCCCCAGCCGGAGAAAGGAAAAAAAAAGACAAACAATTAACCCATGTCAGCAGAAAGCCCTTAATTGGGATTAAAATGAGATAATACATCTATCATTTTAGGCAAATGATTAGCAAGCGCCACAGCGCAGCTCGGTTAAGGTAATTTGGGAAGTGGAAGCATTTTAGTTCTCATTAACTGTGTGAAGACCTGCGTAAGAATTGTGTGTGGTGAAAACACACACACACACACACGCACGCACGCGCACACACGCACACACACACACACACACACACACACACACACACACACACACACACACACACACACACACACACACACACACACACACACACACACACACGCACACACACACACGCACACACACACACGCACACACACACAAAGGGAGATAAATGTTGTGGTGAGAGGTTGTTGTGGTGGTGACCCACCTCCCCGAAAAAGAAAAGAAAAGGACAAGTTGACATTTTAAGCTCCTTAGCTCATCCTGGGCCTATAGTCAAACGAGAGCTTCTTTTTTGCTTTTTTTTCAGCCAGCGCTCATCCTACGGCTCAGTGGCAACGCTAACCTCATTAATCCATTCAATCCGGGGACGCATCTGTGTCATTTCAGATTTCTTTGGGCTATTCGAAAATAGCAGATATACAAGCTCATAGCGCGGCACCGAGTGCCGCGCTATGAGCTTGTATATCTGCTATTTTTGAGAAATCGTGACAATTGTGTACAAATCTTTGAATTTTGTATATTTTTTTGAAGCAAACATTTTTAACTCTGTTACAACGTCTGGGGGGCCCCTGGAACAAAATATTTTGAGATGGGGGTCCACGGCCAAATACATGAGAAGCACTGATATCATAGCGAACACAATTTAAAAGAAAAACTGTTGAATCCCCAGAAGCAAAGATTTGAGTGACAAATGTTCGCTTTAAAAATACATTATTCAAAGAATTGTACATATTTTTCAAGATTTTTCAAAAAAATAGCAGATCTACAAGCTCATATCGCGGCACTCGGTGCCGCGATATGAGCTTGTATATCTGCTATTTTTGAACAGCCAAAATAAATCTTTAAAATTACACCGATGCGTCCCCGGTCTTAATGGGTTAAGGATATAATGGCACCAAGTCATTCAGGGAAAATAAAACAGGTACAGCCAATTTAGGTTCCCTCCATCAGTCGTATGATCGTTATCAGTCGCCGTTGTTTACTGACAAGATAAAAGCTATTCACTGTAGTCTTATGGAGCCGTGTTTTGATAGCAAGGTGCGGTGAGTATACACAATGCAGGCCCCCCCCCATGCGCGCGCACACATACACACACACACACACACACACACACACACACACACACACACACACACACACACACACACACACACACACACACACACACACACACACACACACACACACACACACACACACACACACACACACACCACAGACACACACACACACACACACCACAGACACCACACACACACTCCAACTTTCAGCGTTAATTAAAATGATAAGTGAGTTCCAGATCGTGTTTTTTTTTTTTCTCCCTTGCCCTCCCATCTCAGAAAAATGCTAATTAAACAAGCTTCATTAAATCACATTTCACTGCTAGGCTGGATTTGCTGAGGGGACACAAGGCTTAAAATAACTGTTTTTTTGTGTGTGTACCCCCCCCACCCCCTCTCTGTCTCTTATTAAAAAATGCCGATTTGTCCGTGGCCCACAGGTCTGAATTAAACACCGCCTACAGAGGCTCAACACAAACAAGCACACGGGCAAAGAAAATCATCCAAATTTAAAGAGGATTCATTGTTACGCTAAATCTGCCTGACCTAACAGGCTTCTCAAATTATCTCCCGTTCAGATCGCTCAGAAAACCCCGCCATGAGCCATATGTGTTCTGTGTGAAGTGGGATTTCAGATCCTTTTCCCAGCTATAACTACACTGCAAAAATCCGGAGGGTCAATTCAAACTCGAGCGAGATTAGAGACGGGACCTTAACGGGTCCATTTTGGATACTCCCCAGAGTTAAACTGACACTCCGGATTTTATAGCACAAGAAAGAGCCATGGGAGCGGACCGTAGGATGTGTGTCAGTGTCTTGCCTAATTGCTGTGGTACAGAGAAGAGCCACTGGCCAATCCATTTCAAACAGCTGACATAAAAAGGCCTGGATTTGTCGACGAGACGAGCATGTGGCATCATTAGGAGCTCTGGCTTTGATCACGCCAATTTTCACTTAATTACGGGCCATTTACATATATGCCGCGGACCATTCCGTGGATATGATGCCTCTCACTGCTCATTACTCTTCGGACTTCAGCTGTAAAGCTGCCAGGGAACCTGCTTGCACCGTACACAGCGTCCTGTAACAGAGCCAGCCATTAACTGTGACCAGCGATGACAGGTAAAGCTACAGCCTGCGACAGCTATGCTGATCAATAGGAGAAGTAATGTTCCATGAGCTTTTCTACTGCACAGCAAAGGTTGTTGTTACCTCGTGTCTTTCGCCAGCCAGTGCACCAAACAGAATCATACATATTAAAAGGAACGTGTAGCTTCGAAAACAATTCATATAGGTGCGGTTCGTGATTTGCAGAAATTGAGCCTCGATTTGCAGACCTGCAAATCACGTCCAGAGCTCCTCAAGTGAAGTCAGACAACATCGACAACACAGCATGTGTCAAGAGAGTGGTCCTGGACCTGCTTAACTGAAGTTAAAAAGGAGACTAGCTCAGTGCCTGTAGTCATGGGGCAAACTTCACACACAGAAGAACACGCGCGCAGACACACGCACAGACACACGCACGCACACACACACACACACACACACACACACACACACACAGCTCCAGGTATTGTGTGCAAAGATACGCGCCTAGCACTAATTGATGCTCTATTCTGCCTTAATGTGGTTAATTGCTGTGGTTAATGCGGTTAATTGATTTAATTGCTTAAAATAAATCCACCTTTATGAAAGCAATGCATCATTAAATGTTTGTGATTATTTTCACGTTCCGTGACATTTTGTGACAACATACAAATATACAGGCACAGACATAGAAACACAGCACACACAGAAACACAGGAACACACACACACACATGAAGCAAACACACAGTCACAGTCACAGTCACACAGAGTCACACGACACTCTCTCTCTCTCACACGCACGCTCACATACACAAAGTCTGCTCGTCTCTCTAAGAGAGGGACCCATAGCCCTGTAATTATCATTCATCCACTTAGCGTTGCCGTTAACCCATTAAGACCTGAGGCCATTCTTAAAAATGTTTTCTAAATCCTAACAGTTTTTTTGAAAAAAAATAAAATAAAAAAAAATTAAAAAAAATGTTCAAGATTAAAAAAAAAAATAGCAGATATACAAGCTCATAACGCGGCACTCGGTGCCGCGTTATGAGCTTGTATATCTGCTATTTTTGAATAGCCAAAGACATCTAAAGTGACACAGATGCGTTCCAGGTATTAATGGGTTAATCAAAGCTGCCTGCTGATTGTTTTGGAATCAAAGAGCCCAGAGCTGCAGCCTCTTATGGCATTAAAAAGACAGAGCGTTGTGTTTTTATGTCAGAATGTATGATTAAAAGATGGATAATGATGAGAGAGAGCAGATAAAGCCTGACTTCAGGAGGCCCCAGGCGCCTCTGACTTCTCCTTTTAATATTACCTGGAGCAAAGAGATGCGCTGAAACCTCTTTAACGTTTGCCGAGTTGTACTTTTTCTGGGATAAAACCGGACGAGCAGGACATTAGACGCCGGCCCATTTCTACAAAATAGGATAGAATATTTGAATCTCTGAATATTTGATGAGAAGATGTCCGTCATGAATCCATCCTCGACGGACACACTATAGTCATTCCAAAAAGGACACAGCACACATTTCACGAGCTGTGAGATAGGACTGTAAATGTCAGTTTATCTAATCTTGTTATTTTATGCTCTCTAATTCCCTAAACGTTTTTCGTTTCCGACACAGATTACTGAGATTTTAACTGAACTCTACCGCAGTTCAATCTATGTGTTTTTGTTGGGGGGGGGGTTTGTACTCTATTTGAGTTTCTCAACACATGCAGAATCAAGCGGAAGCTACGGCTGTACTCACACACACACACACCATTGTCTCCAATCTTTATTTCCCTAATGAGAAAAACTAAACAAGACTACGGGCCCTATCTTACGCCCGGTGCAAAATGGCGCACAGCCAAAGTTCAAATGTCATTGCTAGTTTACAAGTGACACGTTTTGCGTCACTCGTTGTTACACCCAATGTGCTTGCAGCCATATCTGTGTGACCGTGGGCGATGGTCTTAACTCCCTGAGTGCCAGGATTGCCAGAATTATTTCAGAATTGATTCTGAAAAGTGCCAGAGTTTTTTTACACAGAAAACAAAAAGTGCTTAGGAAGCGAGATACAGCCTTTTTCAGTTCTAAGTTAAACAAGGAGTGGATGGAGCTGCACATCTTCAGATGATGATATCTTGGGTTCTGAACATGTTTTTCAAAATGTTTTTTTTTCACTATTTTTTTTCAAAAACACGTGAAACACGTTAATGGCACCCAGCGCCATAGCGGTAAAAACACGTGAAACACGTTAATGGCACTCAGTGAGTTAAAATGAGGTGTGGTCAGGCAGAGAGAGAGAAAGAAGAGATGCCGTTTATTTCAATAGTATAGGCTACACCGCTGATAGAAAATATTATGTTCAAGGACCTCTCGTCTTTGAGTTATCCCATATCCTGCTTTTCTTTTTCTTACCCTGCGTAACATACAGCAGTACCAGGTCATCACTATCCATTTCAGGACAGCTGGAGCATGCAGCATCCCTGTCATACTTTAATAGCTGGTTTAACCCATTAATACCTGGAACGCATCTGTGTCACTTTAGATTTCTTTGGCTATTCAAAAATAGCAGATCTACAAGCTCATAGCGCGGCACCGAGTGCCGCGCTATGAGCTTGTAGATCTGCTATTTTTGAAAAATCGTGAAAAAAAAATATTTTTTCCCGAAAAACTGTTAGGATTTAGATTTTTTTTTAGAAGCGGCCTCAGGTCTTAATGGGTTAAATAAAGAACCTAAACGAAGAGAATGAGCATGTGATTATTGATTTGCTACGTCAAGATATCACAGATGTCTCGTGGACATAAATGAGGACACGTTACAGGAAGGCATGGTTCTTCTGAACTGCATGCCCAAAGATGAGGGAGTTTCACCTCCTGTTTCTACTTGATGTTTTCTGTGTGAGCGACAGGCTTTCGTTTCACCCCCGTCTCTTGACATCATTATGTCACTGTCACATCATTGTGTCGCCGTTCTATGCCAGAAGACATGGACATGCACACGGTCAGACCTGTTTACTCACTGGTCCCTCAACTGCCAAATCCTTCATTTAAATAGCAATAGCAAATAGCAGGTGAGATGGCACTCTGACTGGTTTTAATGAATGTTGCACCCAATACAGACCTGTATTATTAATTAAGTAGCGAAAGTGGAATTGGACACACAGACCATATGTGCCATAGATTGTTTAAATACTGTAGGGCCCTAGAGTCTAAAAGCCCCACTTACATCCCCTAGAGCATTGGTTCTCAAAGTGGGGTACGGGGACCCCCAGGGGTACTTGAGGCTGTTCCAGGGGGTCCCCAGCTAAATGATGGATAGGAACCAAATGGAACCTTATGGTTCTGTAACTCTGAGAGTGTACAAATGGAACCAAATGGACCCTAACGGGTCCATTTGGTTCCATTTGTACACTCTCAGAGTTAAATTAACATTGATTTTATAATATAAATTCGGGTCCCAGAGGTATAAATGCCATTAAATGGGGGTCCGTAGCCTAATAATACATATCAAACTGGGTGTCCTTGAAATTAAAATGTTTGAGAATCACTGCTAGAAAGCCGTATAAACCTTCTTTTATTGGGGTCCCTGGCATATCTTTTCAAATGGGGGTCCGCGGGCTAATAAGTGTCAATTTGGGGGTCCTTGACATGAAAAAGTTTGAGAACCACTGCCCTAGAGTCTGTGCTATACTCCTTACACCCAACTGGAAATTGGCCAAAGGGGTGGTGCTAGAGGAAATTGGCCATCAAAATCCGTACGGTCTAGGGGTGTGCCGATACACTAATTTCACCAATCGACACGATACGATATTTGGCTCACAACTTCGATACGATTTTGATACGATACGATACGCACTTTTTTTATTATGAAAATATATGGGGGAGAAAAAAAGTAAATGCAAACAAATGATTCTGTTTTTGCATTATTCAGACATGCAAACTTGTACAGTAGCTTTTCAGCTACAATAGCCGTTTTGAATCCAAATAGGGCAATAGTGTGACACCTGACCCGAAAAAAAACAACATGTTGTCATCCTTTTCACCTCGGGGCTGTTTACATGCCTGATTATAATGATTGTAAAAAAATAAAAAAAATAAAAACGTTATTTTTATTTTTTTCCCCAAAACGATACATATCGTCACGAAAACGTATCGCGATATATCGTGGGACGATATATCGGCACACCCTTAGTACGGTCCATCCTAGAATCTACCGATTAGATCACCCAGTTATGGTTCATTTTCCAGGGAGCAGAATAAACCAGGAAAATGGAAATCATGCCCATTGGATTTTGAGATGTGGGTGTGCAATTGAATATTTTGGCATGAGGGTGGTGCTTGAGGTCCATTGGGTCAACAAATTCAGTAAGGGCCATTGTCTATAAGCCAAGAGCATGCATAAGTGCACCGCAAATTCCACGGCAATCCAGGCAATAGTTTGATATATCTTGTCTGGGAGGGAAATGTGTGCAAGTGATGGCGAAAGGCCATGGTGTCAACTAAATTGGTGGGGGCCATCCTCTGGGGTGTTGGGAGGTTCATAGAAAACTCCATGGAACCCAGCCAGTAGTGTTTCAGTATTATTTGGAACCAAAAGTGGTGAACCATGGTAAGCTACTGACCTTTAGTGCTCCGCTGCTAGCAGGGCTAAAAATAGAAGAAAAATAATAATGTGATTACTATTGATTGATTGATTTCTGTTAGGGTTCGAGTTTTTATGAGTCTCAAGGGGGTTTCCCACCTGCCCTTCCTAATGGTTTCTCGGCCCAGTAAGGGCCCGAGAACAGGAACCACAACAGGATCCACAACCTGGTTCTATCAGAACCACGTCTCTGCCTACCATCGCTCTCTCTAAGGCATCCAGGTCAAAAATAAACAGAGGCAAATAGATGCACTAAAAAACAAAACGTCCAAGACCATAAATCATCATCTCTTCTCTATACCCTTGCTTTCCTGTCTCTGTATTTGAACAATTTCATAGCCTCCAATGTTGCTACAAGCTGAGGTAGAGAGGAGGAGGAGAGCCCACACACATTAACCCATTAAGACATGAAGCCGATTCTACAAATGTCTTCTAAATCCCAACAGTATTCTGAAAAAAGTGCTCAATCTTTTTCATGTCAAGGACCCCCGAAATTATATGTATTTGGCCGCGGACCCCCATCAAAATATGTTGTTCCAGGGACCCCCAGAAGCAAAGATTTGAGTTAAAAATGTTCGCTTTAAAAATATATATACTGTATATATATTCAAAGATTTGCACACATTTTCACGATTTTTCAAAAATAGCAGATCTACAAGCTCATAGCGCGGCACTCGGTGCCGCGCTATGAGCTTGTATATCTGCTATTTTTGAAAAGCCAAAATGTAAAATAATGCTTTTTTAGGTCAAATCTAAAAAATGACTTCTTCTCCCCGTCTTAAAGGGTTAACCAGGCCAATGCTGGGTATATACCGAAAACCTGAACACGCTGATTGACACGTGGCGATTGGTTGTCAGCGCAATATAACCCCAGCAAACGCCAGGCAAGCTGTTTCCTGCGTGTGTACAGTACAGTATACAAAACCCAGGCAGTTATCAGCTCGCCCCGGCATTGTCAGGGTTATTGCGCTGACGCATAAGCAATAACCGTGTTCAGGTTTTGTACCCAAGCATTGGCCCGGGTTATTGGCGTCGGTGCTTTCACGTCCGTATTTGAACAATTTCATTGCCTCCGATGTTGCCATGAGCTGAGGGAACACAGGGAGAGAGGCCTATATAACGCAATAACCCAGGTCAATGATGGGTATACCGAAACCTGAACACTGCATGCAATCAATGCATCGCAAAGCGGACGCGTTGTCAACGCAATAACCACCGCGCCAAGGTGTTTTCTGCTTACATAAATAAGCTGATAACACACACACACACACACACACACACACACACACACACACACACACACACACACACACACACACACACACACACACACACACACACACACACACACACACACAGTATAGCATTGGTTCTCAAAGTGGGGTCCGGGGAGCCACAGGGGTACTTGAGGAGGTTCCAGGGGGGTCCCCAGCAAAATGTGATAATATAGCATCACAATAGTTTTAACCACTTTAACCTTTTACACTTTGGCTATTCAAAAATAGCAGATCTACAAGCTCATAGCGCGGCACCGAGTGCCGCGCTATGAGCTTGTAGATCTGCTATTTTTGAAAAAACGTGAAAATGTGTGCAAATCTTTGAATATATATTTTTTTAAAGCAAACATTCGTGCTCTCAAATCTTTGCTACTAGGGGTCCCTGGAACAACATATTTTGAGATTGGAGTCCGCGGCCAAAATACATATCATTTTGTGGGTCCTTGACATGAAAAAGTTTCAAGAGAACCACTGCAGTATTAGTACAAATATTATGCATTAGCCCACCATCAGGTCTCCAGGTGTTGTCAATGAGCTATGACACTATAGTGTTTGGTAAAGTAGCCCAGGTAGGAGACAAAGACCATGACTAGAAGACTACCGGTACTATCTCCGCACAGCGTTCTCTCCTGTCCCCTGATGTTCAACACCACCACTGCTCACTGAACGTTCTCTGAAACCAGACCTCCCACCCGCAGCAGAACAGCAGCAACAAGAACACGGCGATTTTGACGCTGATGGCACAAGACGGTACACCATTACTGGAATAATCCCTGTTGGTATAGTGCTACTGTAACAGTATGTGCTGGACATGCTGTACTGGCACTGTATGAATAACCCATTAAGACCTGAGGCCGCTTCTAAAACAAATCTAAATCCTAACAGTTTTTCGGAAAAAAATATTACACTTTTTTTTTTTCACGATTTTTCAAAAATAGCAGATCTACAAGCTCATAGCGCGGCACTCGGTGCCGCGCTATGAGCTTGTATATCTGCTATGTTTGAATAGCCAAAGAAATCTAAAGTGACGCAGATGCGTTCCAGGTATTGATGGGATAATACATCACAATAAAACGAGTCCAAAGATAATCTTCTCGACGCGGCAACATTGTTCAAGGGCAAACTTTGTAAATGGTCCATTGTTGACACACAACTAACTGTATAAACTTAGCGATGATTGTGAATCTACAAGTCACCGTGGGTGATTACACAAGTGATTATATTTCTGATTAACTGGAGAATGAGCCGAACTCCTCATTGCCGTCCCTTTCCCATTCTCGCTGTGAATAATTTAGATCCTCGTACTAACAGTGTCAACACTCATCTGTTCAGTTTGCTATTGTCACTGGGGGATTAAGACACCCACAGATGAGGGATAAGCTTTCCCCGTCTGTGTGCCTGTGTGTAAATGTGGGGTTTGTGCCGTCTGTGTGAGAGAGAGAGGAAGAGAAAAAGAATCATGGGGAGACAAGAGAAACGGAGAGAAAGGGAATATGTGAGTGCAAGCAAGGAAGTATGTTATGTGTGTGTGTGTGTGTGTGTGTGTGTGTGTGTGTGTGTGTGTTCAACGCATCACCCCGGACGATGGCCCGTGACGTGTACTCACCAGGCGGTTAGCCAAGGAGATGGTGTGAGCGGCGCGCTGTATTCCGCCTCCTGTTGGCACCTGAGTTTGTTAGCGGGTAGCTTTTTGCAAAAACTTGGCTGCTGGCTCGGCCAGGTTCTCGTCGAGGTTCTGACAAATACGCGCACGCACTCACCCACATAAAATGCACACGGAGGGAAGGGAAGAAAGCGATTGCCGCTCGTTAAAGGTGTGGCGCAGCAGGAAGAATCTCTTGAAGGAACCTACGTGCGTCTGTTACATAACAGACAAACAAGGACTGCTTAAATCTCTAAGACCTGGGACGCATCTGTGTCACTTTTTGATTTGAGCTAAAAAAGCATTATTTTACACTTTGGCTATTCAAAAATAGCAGATATACAAGCTCATAGCGCGGCACCGAGTGCCGCGCTATGAGCTTGTAGATCTGCTATTTTTGAAAAATCGAGAAAATGTGTCCAAATTAATATATTTATATTCTTTTAAGGCGAACATTTTTAACTCAAATCCTTGCTCCTGGGGGTTCCTGGAACAAAATATTTTGAGATGGGGGTCCGCGGCAAAATACATATAATTTTGGGGGTCCTTGACATGAAAAAGTTTGAGCACCACTGATATGGAAACATACGTTTTTCAGAAAACTGTTGGGATTTAGAGGAGACATTTTGTAGAATCGGCTTCAAGTCTTAATGGGTTAAATCTCTACATTAAAAAAGTAAAGTTGGGAGACTGTCAAAAGTTTAGTAAAAGTTATCACCCCCCACCCCCACCCCCCCCCCCCCCCCCCACACACACACACACACACCCAATGAATCGATTTGGCATATGGCAGCAATTAGCACAAACTAGGGTTAATTGGTGGAGAGGCACACAGGATCAGTAGAAAGTTTGAGGATGGTTAATTCCCCTTGGCTCTCAAACCCTCTCTTCATTCAACCAAGCTGACTTGGGGAGCTTGAAAAATGACAGAGAGAGAAGTCATGGCAGATCTTATTAGCAGTCTCGACACTGAGCGGTCGGTCGGGTGGCGCATGCTAGGGCTAAAGTATCTATCTGTCAACTCATCGTGGAGTCTAGGGGTTCGAAACCACCGCGGTGGTGGTGGTGCGTCCAGCCTGGCCGAGCGCATACGAAACACAATTGGCTGTGTGTGTGTGTGTGTGTGTGTGTGTGTGTGTGTACGGGGGAGGACAGCCGGGCAGAGAGAGGGTGGTCCATGTCGCTGCGCTAACGACTCACTTGGGTTGGGGTTGGCGCTCGTCTGCACGGGGGGGGGTGTTGGATGGAGAGACACGACTACGTCCTCCTGGTGGGAGCTCTCCCCCCACGGGCCAATGAGCCAGTTGAGAACATTTACAACCCATTTTAAAATCCATGCAATCCATGCCGACAGGCTTTAGAGTCGGTTTTAAGATCCTTTTTATTGGTTTTTAAATCATTCAATGGAAATACACCCACCATCCATCCATCTGCAATGCTCTCCAGGTATGTTTCACGGCAGGACCCTTAGATGGCACCAGTCTCCTAACTGTTCCGGAGGCTAGAACAGAAAAAGGCATGGAGAAGCGGCCTTTTTAGCCTATTACGGTCCATGTCTTTGGAACGGCTTGCCGGAGGATCAGCAGGTCTCCTGAATCTGTGGACATTTTACAAAAGAAATCTTAAGACACACATTTTTAGCATTGCTTTCACTTACTGTAGGTTTCTGCATTACTCTTGCTTTTACATTTTAAAAGATTTTTGTATGCATTTTGAATGTAATTCCTTTATTTGTTTTCCTGTCTTTTCTTTTAATCCCTTTTGTGAAGCTTATTGAACTGCACTTGATTGGCAGAACGTTGCAAAATGTTTTATTGACTACAATAAAGACATTCTGAAGAAGTACAGACTGAACTAGCTATTTACAGCTATTTGAATCAATATGCGGTTGTTTACTTGTACTTATAATAGGTCTCTATTGATGAAACAGGGGTGGCATATCATTACTTTTTTTTTATAATATTTTTTATTTTTTATTTTACCTTTTGTGTCAAGACAAGAGACAGTACAGTGTATAACAGACGATACCAAAAATGACACTAAAAACTAGGTTTGCTAGGTTTTACGGATGCAGTTGCTTTTCTAACACAAATGTCCAACTTTCCCTTAATTTTGTAATGCAAGTAATCTAGAGGTATATAACTTGATATTTCTGCCTTAGCTGGGTCAGTGTTGGGGGGAAGGGGCCTGCCAATTTACAGCAATACATTTTTTGGCAGCGATTAATGCAAGGTTGCACAACCGTCTATTGGATATACTCCAGTAAAGTAAAATACCTCAAAAGTCTACAATACTTTAGTAAATGTACTTAGTTACTTTACACCACTGAGCACAAGTGTGTTAACTATGGTCCTCCTCAGAGCTCAGATCTCCGCCAATCTCCGCCAGGCCGGGTTGTCTACCCAAGGTCTGCCTTGGGTAGACAACCCGGCCTGAGATCTGAGCTCTGAGCTAGAAACCTGTCACTTGTGAAGTATCCCCTGATTTAAGAGAGGATTAAAGACTTACCTTTTTAGCAAAGCATTTTTTTAGCTGGTTTTACCTCTAGGCTTTATGCCCCATGTTTTAATTGTTTTTAGTTGTTTTCTTTTAAATTGGTGTGATGTTTTCTGTTCTTATGCTACTGCCTTCTGTAAGCACTTTGAGATTTCCTGTAAATGTAAAGTGCGTTATAAATAAAATCCATTATTATTATTATTATTATTGATTGTGTCTTGTGCACTTAAGCTGCATGCCTACTTGAAAATAATAAAATCCAAGTTTAGAACTCGTATGACTGACTCACATCTTAATGACTGCCTCAGACTGGCATTCCCTAAGTATCAACCAGATTTCAAAAGGCTTGCAGATAATGTGCAGTCACAGAAGTCTCATTAAAGGTGGGCTGATCCTGAGAGTATTGTATCTGTCACCATATCTGTGCAAATATATGGTCATGGATGCATTTTTGTCATTTGAACAGATCTGTAAATGTGAAAATTCTGAGAAATTGAGAACTGAGAAACTAAATATTGTGCATTGAAGAGAAGAAATCTGTAAAAGCAATTTATTTCATGTCCTTTGTGTCTTGTTTTATTTAAAAATAACTCAACAAAGAAGTTTATTTGTATTTTTGTCCTAATATTTATATTTCTAATACGTTTTTCTTAATTTTTAGGCATTTATTATATAACTATCATCTTTATTCTTATTTAAACTACTAGTCTTTGTGTGGATGTATGCACATGCATTGAGCCTGTCAGAAATTGCAATGTGACAAGTGTTTTTTTAAAAACATATTTTAGTGGTAGATCACGGCTTACAATTGGAAATAAAATGTGCTCTTGGGCTTGAAAAGGTTGGTTACCACTGACATAAAGGAACATATATCCTATGTTTATGGCAGGACCATATTATGTAAGAATTGAAAGACTTTTTTTTTCACCTTCAATCTCCAACACAAAAAGGACATTTCGGGATGCATAGCATTCAATTTCACCGGAGTATAATATGTTCTATGTACGATCTTAAAATGGCAAACGTTTATGTCTCCAATTATATGATTCACAATGTATGCTTGACCATATCTTTATTCATTGATGTCTTCTCTAAAATCTGGTTTGCTTTTGTAGACAAAGTATTAACTGGAAAAGCCTCAGGCCATGGTACAATTTAGACAATAATTTAGTGTGTTTCAGGATTATCTCCATTGTAGAGGGTTCTGGTTCGTCAAGTGTATGCTGTGTGGACTGAATAAAACTTCTTAGTTGTAGAAAACAAATAAAACAGTGAGTTTTTCTTTAATCTGTTGCGGTGACATATCATTTTCTATTCTGACCCATGCACATGGTTCACTAAACCATTGTCTTAATGACTTTAATTGCCCAATAATACAATTTCTGACTCATAATATATCTCCTGCCATTCATGAGGCCCACTGACCCCCGTATACAGTATATAATACTGTATGTACATTTCTAGTTTTAATTGTGTTTGAACTTCATATCTCAGGTCTGCTGTACAGTAGTTAGAGAGGGGGGAAAAAAGAGAAAAACAAGAAAGAACAAAAAAGATTTAAGGGCAAAAAAAAGAAGGAAGAAACTTTACTGACTTTGAGGAGGCAACAGAGATTTCTAATTAGGGCGTCTTTGGAGAGCTCGGTGCAGTGAGTGAACTGTCTGTTCTGCTTGTTTGAGCAGAGAGCACCTCTTAACCCATTAAGACCGGGAACGCATCATTTTATGATGTCTTTGGGCTATTTTTTTGAAAAATTGTGAAAATGTGTGCAAATCTTTGAATAAGTCTCTTTTAAAGCGAACATTTTTAACTCAAATCTTTTCTTCTGGGGGATTCTACAAATGTCTTCTAAATCCTAACAGTTTTGTGAAAATAAAACGTACGTTGCTATAATATCAGCGGTTCTCAAACTTTTTTCATGTCCAGGACCACCAAAATTATGTATTATGTATTTGGCCGCGGACCCCCATCGCAAAATATGTTGTTCCAGGGACCCCCCACCCCAGAAGCAAAGATTTGAGTTAAAAATGTATATATATTCAAATATTTCACATTTTCACGATTGTTTTTCCAAAAAATAGCAGATCTACAAGCTCATAGCGCGGCACTCGGTGCCGCGCTATGAGCTTGTATATCTGCTATTTTTGAATAGCCAAAGAAATCTTGAAAAAATGACACAGAGATGCGTTCCCGGTCTCAATGGCTTAAACACGGCGAGTGTTTTGGAAATTCCCCAGGTCGCCCGTAAAATGTAAAAACGGCTGCTAGAACATTGAGTAGCGCTTATTTTACAAAAGACCCGGACAAACCCTGACTAAGTATTCTTTTTACACAACTCTCTGGGCTTATGTAGGAGCAACTTTTATTCCGCTGCGACCGAAGAAGCAGAAAGAAAACGACGGTGCATTATTTCAACCACTCTTCAAACCCACTGGACCAGATGACAACTGTACAGTAAAGTGTATGAACAGAAGACGACGGTGTACAGTAGCAGACAAACAGAGCTGATACAGCAGAGAGCAGGGGGTTGAGACCATAAAAGAGGCGTCTCACCAGTGGTGGAAAAAGTACTCAAATGTTTTACTTAAGTAAAAGTATCAATACTACAACGTAGAAGTACTATGTTACAAATAAAAAGTCCGGAATTAAAACATTATTTGAGTAAAAGTACAAATGTATTGGTATCAAAATGTACCAAAAGTAAAAGTACTAAAATGTTTGAAAATAGCAGATCTACAAGCTCACAACGCGTCGCGATGCGACGCGTTGTGAGCTTGTAGATCTGCTATTTTCCAAATAGCCTCCGTATAAAATAGGGCTAAAGTGGTTAAATGTATGTTTCATAATATCATAATTTATGTTTGAAAAGTAACTAGTAACTGAAGTTTTCAAATAATTGTAGTGGAGTAAAAGTACAATATGTGCCTCTGAGATGTAGTGGAGTAGAAGTAAAAGTATTGGAAATTGGAAACGCTCAAGTAAAGTACAAATACCTCAAAAGTGTACTTAAGCACAGTACTTAAGTAAATGCACTTAATAGTTACTTTCCACCACTGCGTCTCACCAGGACCCGGTGCACACACACACACACACACACACACACACACACACACACACACACACACACACACACACACACACACACACACACACACACACACACACACACACACACACACACACACACACACACACACACACACACACACACACACACACACACACACACACAATATACATAGTATATGTATGAAACTGCAGACTGTCTAAGCTCAGAGACCTCTGGCTACACCCGGACATGTGTGACTGGATACTAGACTTCCTGACAAACCGTGGCCAGGTTTTTGTGGGAGGTTATAGCTGCTGTCTCCCTCCAGGAATTGTACGAGAGGCGGTGTGTGTGTGTGTGTGTGGTCAAAGCTCAACATAATCATCAAGGACAATTACTACCCCAGCCACAAATGTATCTGTTCACCCATTACTGTGACAACGGCCAGGCAATTAAGCTCTATGGCAGTATCAAATTGGCCGAACGAACACTCAATTTCTTAGACCCTCCAGAAAAACGCAGGCAAAAATCCTTGATTATGCGGGCTAAAACTCTTGATTATGTGGGCTAAAACTCTTGATTATGTGGGCTAAAACTCTTGATTATGTGGGCTAAAACTCTTGATTATGCGGGCTAAAACTCTTGATTATGCGGGCTAAAACTCTTGATTATGCGGGCTAAAACTCTTGATTATGCGGGCTAAAACTCTTGATTATGCGGGCTAAAACTCTTGATTATGCGGGCTAAAACTCTTGATTATGCGGTCTAAAACTCTTGATTATGCGGGCTAAAACTCTTGATTATGCGGGCTAAAACTCTTGATTATGCGGTCTAAAACTCTTGATTATGCGGGCTAAAACTCTTGATTATGCGGTCTAAAACTCTTGATTATGCGGGCTAAAACTCTTGATTATGCGGGCTAAAACTCTTGATTATGCGGTCTAAAACTCTTGATTATGCGGGCTAAAACTCTTGATTATGCGGGCTAAAACTCTTGATTATGCGGTCTAAAACTCTTGATTATGCGGTCTAAACCTCTTGATTATGCGGGCTAAAACTCTTGATTATGCGGGCTAAAACTCTTGATTATGCGGTCTAAAACTCTTGATTATGCGGTCTAAAACTCTTGATTATGCGGTCTAAAACTCTTGATTATGCGGTCTAAAATCCTTGATTCTGCGACGAAATATGCGGGTTTTTTTGCAATTTTATGCGGTGAAATTGCGGGAAGTTGTGAAATATGCGAAATATGCGATATGCGAAAAGTTGCGAAAAATGCGAAATATGTTAAAAGTTGCGAAATATGCGGAAATATGCGATGCGAATTGCATATTATGTGATGCGATGTGCGTATTATGCAATGCGATGCGCATATTATGTGATGCGATGTGCGTATTATGCGATGCGATGCGCACATTATGTGATGCGATGCGGCTTTTTTGAAAAAAACGTTAACCCCGCATAATTATGCGCCATTTTGCTGATTATGCGTTAAATTCTGTGATCGCATAAACGCATTTTTCTGGAGGGTCTAATTTCTGAACAGTTTCTAGTACCCGCCCGGCTACCATCAGACTGTTGAACAAGGCATGAACACCGCCCACCTGAGGTGGTAAAAAAAAAGAAAACAAAAACCCTTAACTCATCGACTGTCATGGACGAGTTAACTCGTTGAATGAAAAAAAAACGGGAGACAATAATGATTTTTGTGATGTTTTTTTTGCCGAAACATGCTATTTTTAACGGCGTATAACAAGCGAGCGGGAGGTCGCGATGACATGTTTTTCTTTTTTGCGGGAAGCACAGTGAAACCCTCCGTGATTAGCAACCATCAGGGGATCGACCATACTGGAGATAAGTATTCTGTGACTACTTGAACAAGGTAAGAAAAACAAAAAATCGCTGGCAGTCTGGGCCTTATTCAGTTACGAAACATATTGTACCTGCTGGTACTTTTTTTCACCTGCATATGTTAATGTTTCAAAATGCATATGAGGCTAAAGTTGATATCATGTACATCTGTACATGATATCAACATCTGCTTATGCAATCTGTATTATGTATATATCTTTATTTGTTCTATTTAACCTGTCTTCTATGTCTTTCACTTTGCTCTCACTCTAACTTCTCTCTTCTCAGGGACGTGCACAGATAGGCTCTAGGTGGTGCTAAAGCACCTGCCCTTTGCCCTCTTGACCAGAAGTGCCCTTTTGAAAAAAAATGAAAAAAAGTTTTTTTTCTTCAGTTTACAGCAGGGGTCTTCAACAGGGGGTCCGGGGCCCCTAGGGGGTCCTCAGAGTTACTACAGGGGGTCCGCCAAATCTTTGTGATATGATTTTTCTTTTTACCATAACCACTCGAAACCTGGCATCCCTTTTCTGAGGAGAACTTTAGCCAAAAATAGCAGATCTACAAGCTCACAACGCCTCGCGCTGGGGTGTAGAGGGAAAAAAGAGCAGACCAAGTAAACAAAAAAAAGTATAATTTTTACTTGAGCACCTGCCCCTCAAAATGTCTGTGCACGCCACTGTCTCTTCTCATATACTAAACAAATAATGAGTGGGCACAAATTCATTTCACCCACAGCTCTACAGCTGTAAACTGTGATGTGACAAATAAAACTGATTCTGATATGTTTACTGTAGTAGTGTGGTCAAACAAATGTGGTCCAACTTAAGGCATACATTAAGTATAAATAGAAAATATTGCTTTGGCCATTTTTTGTATTGCATGATTTATTGTGGACGTAAGAATGAGCAAAGAGGAAGAGACGAGTTGCAGAAGAAAGAAAATCTATTTTTGTCTCATTAAAACAGAATAAATAGCAATCAGCTGCGTATATCATGGCGACTAATGAATCTGTTGCTATCATCTAATTGAATCTGAGGCAGTTTTTGAAAGACAGCTCGTTTGTTTTGTTGTTCGTCTCGTTGTGAGATCTTATTAGTGATCTAATCACTGATAGACCTCGATGGTAATTTAATTGAAAACGAAAACTCTTGCTCTTTAAAGGAACAACGCAGACTCTGGCTGAAGAGAGTTGAACAGATCAACTTTTAAAAGTGCCCAAAACATTTTATTCTACCTTTATTTTTCAGTCAGTCCCATTGAGAGAGAGACCAGAGCAAGGTAGCGGCCGCATAAAAATGGCAACAAACTTAATAAAAATCCCATCATATTAAAATGACAACATATGCAACATTATATTAAAAATATTCGCAATATGGCATAAAAACACAATTTCAAGCACAGTGGCCCACTCAGGAAAAACAAGCACATGCCTCCATCATCACCACAACCCCTCATAGCATTGAATCATGTATAATGCATACAGTGTGACCTTTAATTCCCCAGTCAAAAATATCATCCTGTACAATGAGATAAAGGGAACTGTGTTGCTAGAAAAATGAGATATGCTGTTCTGCAAAAACATGAGTGTTAATTTAACCCATTAAGACCTGAAGCCGATTCTACAAAATGTCTTCTAAATCCTAACAGTTTTTTTTGAAAAAAACCTATGTTGCCGTCAGTGGTTCTCAAACTTTTTCATGTCAAGGACCCCCAAAATGATATGTATTTGGCCGCGGACCCCCATCTCAAAATATTTTGTTCCAAGGACCGCCAGAAGCAACGATTTGAGTTACAAATGTTTGCTTTAAAAATATATATATTCAAAGATTTGCACACATTTTCACGATTTTTCAAAAATAGCAGATATACAAGCTCGTAGCGCGGCACTCGGTGCCGCGCTATGAGCTTGTAGATCTGATATTTTTGAATAGCCAATTAGTGTAAAATAATGCTTTTTAGATCAAATAAAAAAATTACACAGATGCGTTCCAGGTCTTTATGGATTAACTCTGAAGTGGGTACAAATAGACACTCAGGATTTTACAGTGCGTAGGCCTATAGGGAAACAGAGCCGTTATCAAAAGCCACATGTGGACGTGTGTGTACACGTGCGTGCGCACAGAGAACTTACGCAGAGGGAAGGAAAAAAACATTGTCAAGACAAATTAAAGACAAATTAAAGCTGTAACCTACTCCTCATACAGTAACTCCCCCACAAACAGGGCTCTGGTTTAGTGTCTGACTCCATCAAAATGTTGCACAGGGGAAATAAAAAACGAGACTGTTGTTCATGGTTGTCTTTCAGATAATTAACAAACAGGAAATCAGGCACTAGGTAGAGACGTGTCCCTTTTGGTTTGTGATGACGCGGTGCAAAGAATCCAGTCCAACGTTAAGACGAGCACCGAGTGAGCCATCAATGTGATGAATAGACGGCCGCACCAGACAGACGGACGGACGGACGGAAACAGAAGGAGGGCCAGGAATTGAGAGAGGGATGGAGAGGGAGGGAGAGAGAGAGAGAGAAAGAGATGGCAGAGAAATGGGTTAATTGTAGACAGACGTGGTCGAGAACCGGTGCTCTTGGGAAGGGCAGACCTGCACCTCGTCAGTTTACAACAACTGCCTTCGTGTTCCCTGTTAATGTGTGTGGGCTTCAACACATCAACACACTGGATGTTTGGTATGGGAATGAACGTCAGAGGTGGAAAGTAACTAAGTACATTTACTCAAGTACTGTACTTAAAAATGTTGAGGTATTTTTTTACTTTACTGGAGTACTCCCAATTTTCAATACTTGTACTTACTTCACTAGTTCTCAGAGGCAAATATTGTACTTTTTACTCCACTACAATTATTTGAAAACTTTGTAGATTTGGATTATTATTACAAATATATATATATATAATATATTTTAATGCAAATACTTTTGTACTTTGAAAAGTCAGTGAGCTTTTCAAACACCTTTTCCAAGATTAATAAAACATCTTTATTGTTTACGCAAATGCCACATTATGACATGAGCACTGTTTTTGACATTATCTGAATATCCTGCATTTAAAACAATCTTTTGCCCTGCCTTTAACACATGTGTGTGTGTGTGTGTGTGCGTGCGTGTCTATATGTTTGTGCACGTGTGTGCACATCTGTGTACAACCTCATCACAAGGACTGTGAAGCAACAGTTCGCTTACTCATCTCCTGACAAAGACTTAAGTACAACGCACGCACACACGCAAGCACGCGCGCACACACACACACACACACACACACACGCGCACGCACACACACACACGCACACACACCACTAAACCCTCGACCAGCCAATGACTACTGGGGGGGTCAGTTCCTCCACAGCAGAACAGGAAAGCAATGTGCAGCGATCTCCTCTAATGCATTCTCTGGGGATGTGATGACTCACGCAGCGCCGCCCAAACACACCCCCCCCCCCCCCCCCCCTTCAGCTTTAACCCCACCGCTACTAGTTTATCATGATCGTTGCGGACCCCCAGTGACCCGCTGCACTGTATGCAAAACAACACAACACCAACAGTGGAGTGCGCTATAACCCATTCAGTCCGGGAACGCATCTGTGTCATTTTTAGATTTCTGTGGGCTATTCAAAAATAGCAGATATACAAGCTCATAGCGCGGCACCGAGTGCTTGTAGATCTGCTATTTTTGGGGATTTTTTTTTTTTAATATATATTTTTAAAGCGAACATTTGTAACTCAAATCTTTGCTTCTGCGGATTCTACAAATGTCTTCTAAATCCTAACTTGAAAAAAATATATGTATTTGGCCGTGGACCCCCCATCTCGAATTTCTTTTTCCAGGGACCCCCAGAGGTTGTAACAGAGTTAAAAATGTTCGCTTTAAAAAGTATATTATTCGAAGATTTGCTAAAAAAATCCACGATTTTCCAGAAAAATAGCAGATATACAAGCTCATAGCTTATGAGCTTGTATATCTGTTATTTTTGAATAGCCCAAAAGATATCTTAAAAATGACACAGATGCGTTCCCGGTCTTAATGGGCTAATGGAGGTGCGGCGCTGGAAAGGGGCCAAAGGGCTCTGCGCTCTAATTAGAAGGCGCCTCAATTACCAAACGGCTGCCCGCCGTACAGAGCGTGCGTTGGCCCGATCCGACAGCACAAAGGCTGTGGGGGTTGTGGGGGAAGAAAAACGGATAAACACAGGACACGTTGTGACTTATCTAAGACGCTGATGCCACCGCGGTGTACATACGATTATTCATGAGGGTTGTTTATCTGCACGCGTGCGTGCGTGCGTGTCGTGTGTGTGCGTACCTGGAAGGCATGATACGCAAACCCTACCTGCACGGAGCCACAGACCTGGGTTCAAGCCCCTGGTTTTACCCGGAGGAAACCCCTCATCAGAAAATATACAGTGATCTCTCACCAAAGAGATTATGGAAAGTAAAGAGCAGGTACTGCTTTATTCACATTTTATTACATTAAATTGAAAGTAATCTTGCTCTCTTTTTTTTAAATCAAACGGCATATTTGCACCTATGGTTGCATTCAATTCAATTTTTATTAAAGTGTCAAATCACAATAAGTTGTCTCAAGACACTTTATATGTAGAGCAGAGACCCGATATTGTCCCACCCTGAGCAAGCAATTTTGCGACAGTGGCAATTGTACTTTCCCCCACTGCCCAGTAGCGAACAATTCTTGTTTCAACCTGTTTTGCATAAATCTACCCACGCCTACAGCTCCCTACAAATGTGTATGAATGAACACTTGGTGGAAGGGAAAATAAGAATAGCAGGTCAGGTAGCTTCTGTTCTCCACATGTACAGTATTTTCAGAGGGATAATTGGCGTGTCTGTGTCTCACTCTCTGTGTGTGTGTGTGTGTGTGTGTGTGTGTGTGTGTGTGTGTGTGTGTGTGTGTGTGTGTGTGTGTGTGTGTGTGTGTGTGTGTGTGTGTTTGTGTTACTATACTTGCGAGGACCAAGTATAGTGGAATTTGAAGAAATATACATTGTGAGGACCGTTTTCCTGCTCGTCACAATGCAAATGTTTGTTTTATAGTTAAAAAAAAACGATTTTTAGAGATACGTTAACAATCAGAAAAACATTCAGGTTAGGATTAGACATTTAGAGGTTAGGTTTAGGGATTGGAATTAAGAGTTAAACATGATTTATACTTAGTTGCGCGCCAGTGTCATGCACCGAAAAATAGCTTATAGATCAGCTATTTTTCGGCTTTAGGCTTTTGCAAAATATATGTATTTTTTAAATGGCATTCATAAAATGGCTGTCCTAAAGTGTTGCTTTTTTGTTGTTGTTCATATTTTCAAAACTACTAAATATACCATTTGTATTCTGCAGGGCAGAGAAGCCCAGGTTCTCAGTGAAAAAGCAACACGCATAATAATCCTCAAGTTGCCAAGCTGGCACTAGGTTACCCCGCTTGTCTTTGTTATTTTAGCTGTCTTGTACATTGGACATAGGCGTATCTTGCCCACTTTTGGGGCCCACTTTTGTATACCTATGGGGGGTTTTGCATAGCATTTCCTGATTCTGCTTGGCATGCTTCTTAGCTAAAATTGGGGAACATCTTAACCCATTGAGACCTGAAGCCAATTCTACATGTCTCCTAAATCTCAACAGTTTTCTGAAAAAACGCATGTTTCTATATCAGTGGTGCTCAATCTTTTTCACGTCAAGGACCCCCAAAATTATATGTATTTGGCCGCGGACCCCCATCAAAATATGTTGTTCCAGGGACCCCCCAGAAGCAAAGATTTGAGTTAAAAATGTTCGCTTTAAATATATATATATTTCAAAGATTTGCACACATTTTCACGATTTTTCCAAAATAGCCCAAAGTGTAAAATAATGCTTTTTAGCTCAAATCAAAAAATGACACAGTTCCAGGTCTTAATGGGTTAAGGGGGCGGAGCCATCAATGCCAAGTATAACGCCTACTACCTCTATTTATGACGCGAATGGTCCTGAATGAATGGAAATAAGCTCTTGAGCTTTACTGTGTTTACAGATATACTGTATGTACATATTCATAAGAAATGTGTTTTTGTAAAAAAAATAATAATAATAATAATCAAGTCCCAGGTACATAATGTACACAAACCCTCAGTTTTCAACAGAAGTTCAGAGTTAACCCATTAAGACCCGGAACTGTCATTTTTAGATTTGAGCTAAAAAGCATTATTTCACACTTTGGGCTATTCAAAAATAGCAGATATACAAGCTCGTAGCGCGGCACCGAGTGCCGCGCTACGAGCTTGTAGATCTGCTATTTTTGAAAATGTGTGAAAATGTGTGCAAATCTTTGAATATATACATTTTTAAAGCGAACATTTTTAACTCAAATCTTTGCTTCTGGGGGTCCCTGGAACAAAATATTTTGATGGGGGTCCTCGGCCAAATTCATATCATTTTGGGGGTCCTTGACATGAAAAAGATTGAGCACCACTGATATAGAAACATACGTTTTTCAGAAAACTGTTGGGATTTAGGAGACATGTAGAATCGGCTTCAGGTCTCAATGGGTTAAATGAACACTAAAGATTTGACATCTGTACTGAGTCCCACAGTACAGTTTTCTATACAGCAGGGGATCTCGTTATTGCGGCCGAGAATGTGGACACACGCGTCTTCTTGCAGAACAACACGTAGAACAGCAGTATCCTTCTGTCCAGAATTGTGTCAAGGGAAGGCAAACAGTTAACTGTAACCGTTAACAAATAAAAAGCATGTTGAAATTGCCAATGCCCCTGAAACTCCCCACCCACACCCCCCCCCCACCCCCTGCTTTACTGAGACGAAATCTGAGACACCAAAAGCAAGATATGAACCGTAATCGTCAATTTTGCGATCCCTTCCACCCCGAGCGTTCATTCATACACATTTGTAGGGAGCTGTGTAGGCGTGGGTAGATTTATGCAAAACAGGGGAGATGTCTAATATGCAGAATGTTAGAGAAAGAGTGAGTGTGATTCTGTGTGTGTGTGTGCGTGTGCGTGTGCGTGTGCGTGTGCGTGTGTGTGTGTGTGTGTGTGGTGTGTGCATTTTTCCACGCATGCAGAGGCACAGCAGGGGCACTGCAATTAGGGCTTGTTACACAGAAACAGATTTTCCGTTGTCTCATTTATACACCTGTCTCCCTGTGTTGGAATGGTAAACATTTGAACATATGGACGACGTGGGTATGAAATATTTAACCCATTAAGACTTGAAGCTCGAATCTACAAATGTCTTCTAAATCCCAACAGTATTCTGAAAAACCTATGTTTCTATATCAGTGGCTCTCAAACTTTTTCATGTCAAGGACCCCCAAAATTATATGTATTTGGCTGCCGACCCCCATCTGAAAACATTTTTGTTCCAGGGACCCCCAGAAGCAAATATTTGAGTTAAAAATGTTCTTTTAAAGAATATATATATTCAAAGATTTGCACGCATTTTCACGATTTCTCAAAAATAGCAGATCTACAAGCTCGTAGCGCGGCACTCGGTGCCGCGCTATGAGCTTGTAGATCTGCTATTTTTGAATAGCCAAAAGTGTAAAACAATGTTTTTTTTTTGCTCAAATCAAAAAAATGACACAGATGCTTCTCCCGGTCTCAAAGGGTTAAACCTCAGATGCAGCTTAACAATTTATCAGAAGAGAAAAAGACAAGAGGGGAGAAAAAAATAAGAATAGCAGGTCAGGTAGCTTCTGTTCTCCACATGTACAGTATTTTCAGAGGGATAATTGGCGTGTCTGTGTCTCACTCTCTGTGTGTGTGTGTGTGTGTGTGTGTGTGTGTGTGTGTGTGTGTGTGTGTGTGTGTGTGTGTGTGTGTGTGTGTGTGTGTGTTATTATACTTGCGAGGACCAAGTATAGTGGAATTTGAAGAAATATACATTGTGAGGACCGTTTTCCTGCTCCTCACAATGCAAATGTTTGTTTTATAGTTAAAAAAAAAAAAACAATTTTTAGAGATACGTTTACAATCAGAAAAACATTCAGGTTAGGATTAGACATTTAGAGGTTAGGTTTAGGGATTGGAATTAAGAGTTAAACATGATTTATACTTAGTTGCGCGCCAGTGTCATGCACCGAAAAATAGCTGATCTATAAGCTCACAACGCGTCGCAGCGCGACGCGTTGTGAGCTTATACGTAGATCAGCTATTTTTCGGCTTTAGGCTTTTGCAAAATATATGTATTTTTTAAATGGCATTCATAAAATGGCTGTCCTAAAGTGTTGCTGTCCTCACAAGTATACTGTAGTAATACAAACGTGTGTGTGTGTGTGTGTGTGTGTGTGTGTGTGTGTGTGTGTGTGTGTGTGTGTGTGTGTGTGTGTGTGTGTGTGTGTGTGTGTGTGTGTGTGTGTGTGTGTGTGTGTGTGTGTGTGTGTGAATGCACACAAGTGGACTTATTGGCGAGGGTACAGCATGTTATGTGTGCCGTATAATGTGAGCAGATCAATAGAGCTGTGGCTGAAATAGAGGATACAGTATAATCAAAGAGCCTTGTTCCAAGACAACATATATCGTCGCTGTCTGGAGGAATACCTTGTAAGTCCAGAAATGTGACTTTTCAGAACATGGATAAAAGAACCTAAGTGTGCTCCAATGCATCCAATGTAGGTAATATGTATTCACAAGATGTTGTTAACCTGAGGCCGATTCTATAAATGTCTTCTAAATCCTAACGGTTGTTTTGAAAAAAAAAATCTAAAAACTTTTTTTTCCCCACGATTTTTCAAAAATAGCAGATCTACAAGCTCATAGCGCGGCACTCGGTGCCGCGCTATGAGCTTGTATATCTGCTATTTTTGAATAGCCAAAGTAATCGCAAAATGACACACAGACGCGTTCCCAGCCGTAATGGGTCAATAGGCTACTTTTCAGTGGTTCAACATTTATTAAACCCACAGACAGACTTAGCCACATTCACCTAATTTCCCCCCCTCCAAAATAGCAAAAACAATTGCAGATCTACAAGCTCACAATGCATCACAAAGTGCGTTGTGAACTTGTAGATCGGCTACTTTTATGACAAAGTAGGGCATTAATTGACAACAAAAAAACATACGGAGATACAAGGTTTCTGCCTAACAGCAAGGATATCCATACTTTAAAAATATATACACATTCTGACACATACTCCTACAATACATCTACCGAATGATGGCTGACTATAAATAACATGCATCCATCCATACTCCTAGCAATGCAATTAGGCTGGCTCTTGGGCGGGAGAATATTATACACAGGGGACCACACCACCATCCCCTAGTTTATTTTATTCTTTTTTTTTCTTTAGCCCATTAAGACCTGGAACTGTGTCATTTTTAGATTTGAGCTAAAAAGCATTATTTTACACTTTGGGCTATTCAAAAATAGCAGATCTACAAGCTCATAGCGCGGCACCGAGTGCCGCGCTATGAGCTTGTATATCTGCTATTTTTGAAAATTCGTGAAAATGTGTGCAAATCTTTGAATATATATATTTTCAAAGCGAACCGTTTTTAACTCAAATATTTGCTTCTGGGGGTCCCTGGAACAAAATATTTTGATGGGGGTCCGCGGCCAAATACATATCATTTTGGGGGTCCTTGACATGAAAAAGATTGAGCACCACTGATATAGAAACAAACGTTTTTCAGAAAACTGTTGAGATTTAGGAGACATGTAGAATCGACTTCAGGTCTCAATGGGTTAAGTTTAAGCACACAGTTTCGCTGTGTTATGACTATGGAATGTGTTGCTGAATTAAATTATCCAATTAAGAGGCTTATCTTGCTGTAGATTTGTCAAAAAGCGAATCGAATTCAACCCCGGCGATAAAAGTGTATTCTCATAATATTGTGACGGGGAATATCGGTTCAGTAAATGTATCCAGAGAGATTAGGAGACCATTAATATAAAATAAGGGCAGGGACAGAAACATTTGGTTATGAATAAGGATAAGGAGTATACAAGCGGAAAAAGGCTCGAACTGTGTGATTGTGCAGGGTGCTGCTGTAAAAGAGCTCAGCACCTTCCCTGGGTAAATAAAGGTAAAAATAAATAATATATTTTTTAAAGCCTGTAGGAGTCACTAGCGCAGCAATAAAGATCGCCCTAAACCTAACACCAATGTGAAGTCCTACTCTATGGCACTGAGACATGGGGGACCACTGTCAACACGCAAACTAAATCCAGTCATTCATCGACACCTGTCTGAGACGAATCCTCCAGATCCGCTGGCCTAACACCATCAGCAACAAAGAACTGTGGCACCCCACCAACCAAAAAACAGCAGAGGAAAAGATCCTCAAACGGCGTTGGAGATGGATAAGGCCATACTCTCCGTAAACCAGCCTCAAACACCACAAGATAGTGCCTCCCCCAAGGGAAAAGAAAGAGAGGTCGGCCACGAAACACCTGGCGCCGAGACTTGGGAGGCAGATGCCAAGAAAATGGGCCACACTTGGGGACAGCTGGAGATGTTGGCTCAGGACCGAGATGCTTGGAGAACTCTTGTTGATGGCCTAAGGGGTAATAGGCATAAGTAAGTAAGTAGACCTACCAGCCTCCGTCCCCCTAATGTGGGAAATTGTGCACCACGGTGGATTCTTACCCCTAGAATGACACGTCAGGTACTTTACCCCTACACTCCACAAGCTTTACCCCTACACTCCACAAGCTTTACCCCTACACTCCACAAGCGCCTTGTAGCTCAATTCACACTCCATTCCACGACAGTGTTGCTTGCCGACCAGAACTGATCTTCAAGCTAACAACATGTCCCAATGCAGTCAACGCAATTACAATATTGCAGATGTTGTTACATTGAATGGAGACGACATACATACATAGAATAATAACATTTCCTGAGGATTAAAGCCGCAGATATATATGGCCTCAAAACGCGATCTCCAAACCGAAATTGCGATCTTTGCGTCGTGACACTCGATATTTGCAGTTCATATTTTGAGAGTATGAGCGGTGGCATGTATCGCGCGTTGTCCTCACTTCAATATTTTCCATCCTCTGAAGGAACTCGACCAATATGGCATCGCTATTTTTGGGCATGTTATTATAGACACAAACGCAGCACCATAGGTTACCATTAATTATGAATAAATAATAACTAAATGACAAACTGACAACTGACAAATTGACTGCCAGTGTACAATATGTTAAAATCCAGGGGGTAGTAGTCTGTAGTCAGTGGTGGAAAAATTACTCAATTCTTTACTCAAGTAAAAGTACCAATACTGTGATATAGAAATACTCTGTTACAAGTGAAAGTCCAGAATTAAAAATGTACTTGAGTAAAAGTACTAAAGTATTGGCATCAAAATGTACTTAAATTACCAAAAGTAAAAGTACTAAAATATTTGAAAATAGCAGATCTACAAGCTCACAACGCGTCGCATCGCGACGCGTTGTGAGCTTGTAGATCTGCTATTTTCAAATAGCCTAGGTATAAAATATGACTAAAGTGTTTAATGTATGTTTTGCAATATAATAATTTAAATCTACAAAGTAACTAGTAACTAAAGTTTTCAAATAAATGTAGTGGAGTAAAAGTACAATATTTGCCTCTGAGATGTAGTGGAGTAGAAGTAAAAGTATTGGAAATTGGAAATACTCCAGTAAAGTACAGATACCTCAAAATTGTACTTAAGTACAGTAAATGTACTTAGTTACTTTACACCACTGGTCTGTAGTGCTGTGGTTAGTGAGTGATCTGAAGATGCTTTTATTGTCATTTCATATTGTGTGGAGTGACACTGGGCTTATTGCTGGCCTGGCAAGCTCAGCCAGCAGCTTTGCAGCGCTTGGTAAATATTTAAAATGCTCTGCTGCTATTAAAACTTGGCGGGTGTGCGTAGAGCGTTGCTCTCTGTACTCCAAAAGGGTGATTGCAATCATGGTAAAAAACTTCAACAATGGCCCAGGTTGACTGCCAGAGTGTGACCTGGCACTGAACAATGCCAAGTTTTTTTATGCACTCTTTACGAGCTCGATGTTTTCCCTTGCAAATCTACGGTGGGAAATCTGTGGTGTTAACATAGTAACTTACTAGCCTGGGATCCAGCCTGCTTCGCTACGTTCGGCGGACTTTTTTTCTCTCTTCGCTTATCAGTCTGGAAAGCCTCCTATCTCCAAGGGAGGCGGGACATGGCATACGGCTGGAATCGTGCCGTGGCTTCTGATTGGTCTGTGGTGCGGGGCGGGACAAAAAAAAACGGTGTGATCGTTGTGATTCGTCATTCGTTTGAACAACATCCAATCAGCAACGACGTTGCCTAACGTAACATATGTAGTTCCAGTGTAGTTCTGCAAAACGAGTCAATAGGAGGCTTTCCAGACTGAGAAGCGAAGAGAGAAAAAAAAGTCAGCCGAAAATAGCGAAGCAGGCTGGATCCCAGGCTAGTAACTTACACTCTTGTGAGAGACAAAATTGACCCGTACGGGTCGATGACGTCTTTAAGAAGGCTTGATGAACATTCCTAAACTGAGAAAAAGATACATTTATATATTTTTTTAAAAATCTGTTTAAAAACATAAGGGAGAAGAAAAACGTATTTGTTACAAACTAAGAAAAATACATGTACATGAGTAATACAAAGGTACACTACGTATATCTTATGTAATGCACAGCAAGTTAGTAAATTCTATTTTGGCCAAGTTACAGAAAATAGATATTTCCTTATATAAAAATATGGGGGAACATACTGGTGTAATTTATTTTTAAATAATTTGGCAATAAACTATGAACCCACCCCTCAAAGTATTTTAACTCTAGCCCTTACGGTTTCCGAGAAAGAAATACTTGAATTGGAGTTTTTTCATTTTCCCATTAAAGTCGATGGGGACATTTAATGCACTAATAAATCAATATCAATTAAACTATGTAACCAATCTCTTAGCAAAGTACAAGCAGTCTATTCCCAGTGACGCCGGTCAATTTGACATATGGCACGAGTGTGGGGAAAAATAAACTGTGGGAGAAATAGCGCGACAAAATAAAGTTTATCTAGTGAAATAAAGTCGGAAGAGTACTACTGTATAGTCTGGTTGCCCTAGTCGGGCAACCACACTAATTATATTTCGACAGGAGCTGAAACAAATACAATTTCCTGTATTCGTGCTACCTACACTATAGGTTGTATGAAAAGAGATTACCACACGTAAGTCTTTCCAGCGAGAGCATTCCAGAGAAAAAGAGAGGAATCCAATCTGTCCTGGTAGCAGCCCATGGCATTACCTCTGTAACTTAATAACACTTCAGTACAGGACGGCTTGGGCTGGTGAGGGAGACAGAGGCAGCCCAACATTGCGATATGACAATGAATGTACGGCACAAGCAACCCTTTGGTTGCTACTCCCTCCCACATCCCATGGGGGAACACAACAACAGCGCCATGTGGATGAAATCTCCTCCATCAGAGTCGGTTTCTCAGAACTAATTTGTGTGCGAGGGTTGCATCCTGCTGCTGAAAATGATACAAGCCTTGCAAGTTCATCTAAACGCGTTGTGAGAAAACAAAATTGTCTGGGGAAAAAGAAGAGGCACCGGCCTCAAGTTTGAGCCTTTTAAAACGGAGACTTGTTGGAGTTTTTCCGTTTTTTTTGTTTAACCCATTAAGACCGGGAACGCATGTGTGTCATTTTTTAGATGTATTTGGCTATTCAAAAATAGCAGATCTACAAGCTCATAGCGCGGCACCGAGTGCCGCGCTATGAGCTTGTAGATCTGCTATTTTTTTGAAAAATCATGGAATTTTTTTAAAGCATTTTTTTACTCAATTCTTTGCTTCTACAAATGTTTTCTAAATCCTGACAAAAATCCTAAGAAAAAACGTATGTTTTGCTATAATATCAGTGGTTTTCAAACTTTTTCATGTCAAGGACCCCAAAATGATATATTTGACCGCGGACCGCCGGACCACCATCTCAAAATATGTTGTTCCAGGGGGTCCCAGAAGCAAAGATTTGAGTTACAAATGTTCGCTTAAAAAAAAAATATATAAATTCAAAGATTAGCACACATTTTCACGATATTTCAAAAATAGCAGATCTACAAGCTCGAGTGCCGCGCTATGAGCTTGTAGATCTGCTATTTTTGAATAGCCAAAGTGTAAAATAATGCTTTTTAGCTCAAATCTAAAAATGACACACAGATGCGTTCCCGGTCTTAAAGAGTTAAGGACACGTCCTAGACTCTTCCCCCTTCTGTCTCCTTGGCTGTGAAACAAACTCCGTCTTGCAGTCAGAACTGCAGACTCACTCGCAATTTTCGTCTGACAACTCATCACCTCACAGCACTCTTATCTCGCCTTATATAACTTCTTGTCACCTTTTTCGATAGAAAAAAAGTTCACTTATTTTTGTTCCTTAAGATTTAGACAAATGTTAAGGATGTTATTTAGATAGCATGTCATTTAGACAGATTAGTTTTGATGATGTTTACCGGTTCTCCCCGTTTCTCGGATTTACTCAAGATTTTGCGCTTGCCAGTCGCTCTAGATCCTTGGTTCTCAACCTGTGGCTCGGGACCCCCAGGGGGGTCCCCACATGATTTTTTTGGGGGGTCCCCAGATGACAGTGAAGTGACAATTTATGTACTTTAAAGACCTTTTTAATACCTAAAAAAATAAAAATAGCATTACTGCATCAAAAGTTATCAACAAACTATACTATAAAACATTGGCCAAATTGTCAAATAATATAAGAAAGAGGCAAAAAAAATGAAAATAGCTGATCTACAAGCTTGCGAGGCGTTGTGAGGCGTTGTGAGCCTGTAGATCTGCTATTTTCACAATATTTATCTGTGGAACGGAGTCAAACTAAATGGGGGGTCCCCAGTTCAAATATGATTATTTTGGGGGGTCACGGCCTGAAAAGGTTGAGAACCACTGCTCTAGATAAGAGCATCTCCTAAATGCCTAAATTGTAAGAGGATGTGTCTGTCTGTCTGTCTGTCTGTCTGGGGCCATAAACCTGCAAACCGCTGGACTGATCAATGGCAAAAGTATTGTGCATGCTGCCAGTATAGGCCAAGGACGTACCTCCTTCTCACATGTTTAACAAAAAAAATATATAAATATATTTAACTTTAATTTTATAATGAAAGTGAATGGCCGTTGGCTGGGATGAAACTTTGCCATGGAGTCATACAGCACAGACTGGCGTCATAAACCGGCCCGGTTGAGTCTGAGGGCCACATGGGAGCCTCGCCGCTATTAGACCCCGTCTTGTTTAAATTTGAATGGTAAATCGGTGCATGAGGCGGCATGATATTCATATATTAAGAGAGGTTGGAGATCACCTGCCGTGGGAATTGAATGAGACAGATTACTTTTTTTTCGCCGGAAAACTTCAGAGGAAAAAAAAAAAGAAGGAAAGAAAGAAAACTAGGAAGGAAAAAAAAGTTTTTTTTAAACTTGTGCAACTTTTGGTCTCCATTGTCCTCACCTTGAGCTGTCTGCAGACACCGGTCGATGAAGAACGAACTTCCAGCAGTTTTCCCTCGTATATCCATCAACCGGGGTGGCATGGACGGACCTCTGTCCTTAACGCTGCCAATAGCGTTCTCCCCTTCGTCATCAGGGAACGGGTCAGGGATCTCTCCTGTAATAGACAGCGGCGGGGTTCACATCCTGACCATTGGGAAAAAGCACATCACATTCACGGCAAAGCGCTCACTTTAGTGTGACATGTTGGACGTTTGATGTAACGTGATTCCTCGCACTTCTTTTTTTCTCTGTGCGTCAGGCTGCACTAAGATGGCTGCGTGTGAGGCAGTCAAATAAACAGGTGAGATTTTGTACGGTTGACATCTGCACCTTTAACACATTAAGACCGGGAACGCATCTGTGTCATTTTAGATTTCTTTGGCTCTCAAAAATAGCAGAAATACAAGCTATGAGCTTGTTGATCTGCTATTTCTTTGAAGAAAAAAAAACATGAAAATCTGCAAATCTTTGAATATGTTTTTTTTAACTCACATCTTTGCTTCATGGGGATCCCTGGAACTAAATATTTTGAGATGGGGGTCCAAATGCATATAATTTTGGGGGTCCTTGACATGAAAAGGTTTGAGAAACACTGATATTATAGCATAGCAACATAAGTTTTTTTTTAAAACTGTTAGGATTTAGAAGACATTTGTAGAATCCCCCAGAAGCAAAGATCTGAGTTACAAACGCTTTATATATTCAAAGATTTGCACACATTTCCACGATAAAAAAAACAAACAGAAGATCTACAAGCTCTTATCGCGGCACTCGGTGCCGCGCTACAAGCTTGTATATCTGCTATTTTTGAATAGCCAAAGAAATCAAAAAAAATTACACACAGATGCGTTCCCGGTCTTAATGGGTTAAGCAAGACTCCTGATGTGTCGCTGTCTTGTTACAGTGTCACCTGAGACGGAACGACGGTGAAATTGAGACAGTCGAACATCACGTCTCGTGAAAAGAGAGGAAACGCTGACAGCACCGGGGCCACGATGATGATGATGACTCATGCTACTGTACGCGTCTACAAGTTAACAATCTCAGAGGAACAAGAGCAAAGCAGAGTGGGAGAGCGTGTATCGTGTCGTTATGTTTACTGTCTGGCAGCATTTCTATGTTCAATCACGGAGGGGACAGTATAAAATAAATGAGGGATCTGCCTGAAAACGCAGTTAATCACAATTGAGAGCAATGCAGCTAATAACACGTAATATGATGTGACACCGTGGCAAACATTTCTGGATTGTTATTTCATTTTGGGAGGCAATTAAAACAGCTTTTTTTTTCTCGAACAAAACAAGCCAGACGCGAGCGGACGGCTTGTCATCACCTGATGCCAAGAGACCATTGACCAGAACGAAGAGCTTCTCTCGTCTGCCACCTGGGGCGTCAGTCGTTAAGCCGTTAAGACCAGGGAACGCTGTTCCGTGTGTCATTTTTTTGATTTCTTTGGGCTATTCAAAAGTAGCAGATACTGCTATTTTTGAAAAATCGTGAAAAATGCGCACAAATCTTTGAGATATATGTATTTTTTAAAGCAAACATTTGTGACTCAAATCTTCGCTTCTGCATGGAGATTCTTTAATGTCTTCTAAACAGTTTTCTGAAAAAAGTATGTTACTATATCAGTGGTTCTCAAAAAATGTTCATGTCAAGGACCCCCCAAAATTATATGTATTTGGCCTGCGGACCCCCCCCCCCCCCCATCTCAAAATATGTAGTTCCAGGGGCCGCCCAGAACCAAATAAAAAAAATTATATATTCAAAGATTTTCACACATTTTCACGATTTTTCAAAAAAATAGCAGATCTACAAGCTCATAGCGCGGCACTCGGTGCCGCGCTATGAGCTTGTATATCTGCTATTTTTTTAAAAGGCCAAAAGTATAAAATAACGGTGCCAGATGCAGTCTCTCCCGGTCTTAAAGGGTTAAGGAACGAGCGTGCCAACATGCTTTACGCCAGCTTTGATGTAGAGGGCTGCCAAGTCACTCTGGGTAACAGAGAGAGACAGCGACAGAGGATTGGGAAAGGGGGGAGAACAGACATAATGACAGACATAATGAGCTCCGTGCTATCACAGGGATGGAGAAAAAGTTGTCCTTTTTTTTTGCCTTGACGCATCACTGCGGGGATGATGCTGCTGGCAGTGTGGCTCAGGAGACGAGAGCTATAGCTAGCCGCCTGGGAATTAGAAAAAAATAAAAAGGTTCCCGCTTCCCCGGGTTCGATTCGACCCCCCCCCCGCCCCCGTCCTCCTGGCATCATGTTAACCCATGAAGACCCGGGAACGCATCTTGTGTCATTTTTTAATTTCTTTGGCTATTCAAATATAGCAGATCTGCTGTTTTTTTTTCTTTTCGTAAAGATTCGTGCAAATCTTTGAATACGTATACTTTTTAAAGCGAACATTTGTAACTTAAATCTTTGTTTCTAGGGGTCCCAGGAACCAAATATTGTATAACTGTTCGCTTTAAAAAATATATATTCAAAGATTTGCAAAAAAAATCAAGATCCCCCCCCCCAAAAAAACAGGTTATACAAGCTTGTTGTACCAGCTTGTATATCTACTATTTTTGAATAGCCACAGAAATCTAAAATGGCAGAGATGCGTTCCCGGATTGAATGGGTTAAAAGTGTCCTTGAGCTACACACTGAACCCCTGACCCAGTGCTAGAAAATGTTTTACCCAAAATACGGACGCTAGCAATCTTTTTGTTAGCGTTTGTTAATTATTACATCTTTGCCATTTTCTGTCCTTTCCACTTTGAAATCCTGTGCCCTAACCATCAGTGTGTGAATGTGTGAATTGGCTAATGTGAGGTATACGTTACAAAGTACACCGAGTGGTCAGAAAATACTAGAAAAGAGCCTACATACTGTAAATGGAGTCATTTGGGTAAATGTTATGCCCTGCTATATTTTTGTTTGCATTGCTAACCTTCGACCACCCTTGCATCATATGTCAGGAGATCTAACATATGAAGTTTCAGGGCCTTCATTGTGTCGGCCTTGTGTATGATACTTATTTTATGCTTTTTTACGCTGCTACTGTTGTGGAGTGGATAGGCTCTATGCACAGCAGCCATATTGGGAATGAATTGGGCCCCTTCCTTACTTCCTTCACAGGTGTTACCAATGATACTAATTAAGGCTCTGTTCCATTTAGTGTGGCATAGTGGTTGTCTTATTTTCAAAGACCCCCCATAACTCTGAGAGTGTACAAATGGAACCAAATGGACCCGTAAATGGACCCATTTGGTTCCATTTGTACACTCTCAGAGTTACACACCCACCATAAGGGGCCATTTGGGAACCAAAATGGAGTGTCTAGTGAGCCAACATGCACGATATCAGCACCCTGACCAGAATGGAACAGAGCCTTCATTAGTATCATTGGTAACACCTGTGAAGGAAGTAAGAAGAGGCCCAATTTCTTTCCAATATGGCTGATGTGCATATAGAGCCTATTGCATGCCGAACAAAGTTTTGTGGCGCTTTACTACCTATTATGCAACGACAATAAAACATCTAATCTAATCTAATCTAATCTGTATCGAGTCATTATGGGATGTTTTATCGTTGCGTGTTTATATTTTAGCTCCGGTTTAGTGGCAGTATGAGCTTCACAGTCGTAAACCACCAATAAAACATCTAGGAAGATGGAGAGTCAGGCAGAGGAGTGGGTTAGGGTTACACACAGACACAACCTCATTACAACGAGCTCTGGAAAACGCTCGGAGGCTCAACCAAAACAAGAAGTGCCATGCAACGTCATGTCTATCCACCTCAAACCTAATAAAAAAACACATCTTCTGGATATTTTCATCATTAGAAAATGCCTGCAGCCGTTACAAATACAATATGTTCTCCATGTGAAGTTTGTGCACTGAACAAGACGTCTCGGTGTTAGACTATTAGAACACGGGAAATAGGATGTGTGCGTGTGCGTGTGCGTGTGTGTGTGTGTGTGTGTCAGTGGTGGAAGTACTCGGATGTTTTACTCAAGTAAAAGTAGCAATACCGCAATATAAAAATACTCTGTTACAAGTAGAAAAGGCCTGTGTTCAAAATGTTACTTGAGTAAAAGGACAAAAGTATTGGCTTCAAAATATGCTTAAAGTACCAAAAGTAAAAGTACTAAAAATGTTTGAAAATAGCAGATCTACAAGCTCACAACGCGTCGCGATGCGACGCGTTGTGAGCTTGTAGATCTGCTATTTTCAAACAGCCTCGGTATACAATAAGGCTAAAGTGGTTAATGTATGTTTTATAATATAATAATTTATATCTGCAAAGTAACTAGTAACTAACGTTTTCAAATAATTCTAGTGGAGTAAAAGCACAATATTTGCCTCTGAGGTGTAGTGTAGTAGAAGTAAAAGTATTGAAAATTGGAAATGCTCCAGTAAAGTAAAAACACCTAAAAAAAAATCGTACAGTACTTGAGTAAATGTGCTTAGTTTCTCTCCACCACTGGTGTGTGTGTGTGTGTGTGTGTGTGTGTGTGTGTGTGTGTGTGTGTGTGTGTGTGTGTGTGTGAGCGCCCACAGTCGCGCACGTGCGTGTGTGTGTGTGTGTGTGTGTGTGTGTGTGTGTGTAAAAATTCCCTTTGAAGATGAAGATCTGAGATACCTGTAGCCTTATAACACCTCCATATTGGCGATATGATGACACTATGGCGTCAGACTCTGCTTCCCCACTAACGCCCACACCGACCAGCAGGGTCATTCCCTCGTGGACACACACTGACTCCGCGATGCGGTTTGTTAATACGGCAGCTGAGCGAGAGTGTGAGAGTGTGGAGGAAGAAGGGGGAGGGGTTGGAGAAGAGGAGGATTCAGAATATATATATATAAGATTACAATACTACATAATACACACGGCAGAGAATAATTGTCCATTGTCCGTTACCATCATCATCACTATTGGAATCTATTCAACTGCAGAATGAATTAAGCCATTAAGACCTGGAACGCATTCTGTGTGGCATTTTTTTTAATTTCTTTGGGCTATTCAAAAATAGCAGATCTACAAGCTCATAGCGCGGCACCGAGTGCCGCGCTATGAGCTTGTAGATCTGCTATTTTTGAATAATCATGAAAAGTTGTGCAAATATAAGATTTTTTTCCCTTTTTTTGGTGGACATTTGTAACTCAAATCTTTGCTTCTGGGGGTTCCTGGAACTAAATATTTTACAAATGTTCGCTTTAAAAAAATATATAATGATTTTGCCACGAATTTTCACGATTTTTCAAAAATAGCAGATCTACAAGCTCGTAGCCCGGATAGCTCGTAGATCTACAAGCTCGGTGCCGTGCTATGAGCTTGTAGATCTGCTATTTTTGAATAGCCCAAAGAAATCAAGAAATGACACACAGAATGCGTTCCCGGTCTAGATATGTTAATGAGAAAAAGGTGTAAGATAATGAGAATGTAAATCTCAGCACATAATTCAGCGAGTGGAAGTCCGCTCTGTGTCTTCAATTAAAATATCACTGGCATCAGCTGCGATGCACCGGTGACAATGACAGTACCACTAGCGACGTACGGGCCTGGCTTATCCAACGGGGCTGTAGGTGCTGAAGCACAGGGCACCAACCTTGGGGGGGGGGGGGGGGGGCACCAAACGGCGTGGAGAAAGTTAAAGAAGACAGAACTATCGGCGAAAAGCGCCGACATTTAGAAGCAGCGGCTGCTAAAGGAGCACTACAACATTGAAATGCGCCGGTGCGTCATTTTTTTACGCGCTGCCCCCCCCCGGCAGCAAACCGGTCCCGGGGGGCACGAAACAGGGTCCAAGCACCGGGCACCACGATGGCTTAAGCCGGCCCTGGCGACGTTTACTGTACTCACTTAGAGGCAGGGGTGAACACTACAGTTAAAACATATATATATATATATATATATATATATATTGGCATCAAAAAGTACCAAAAGTAAAAGTACTCATTGTGCAGAAAGTCCCATTTCACAAGTTTTCAAAAGATATATATTTTGAAAACAGCAGATCTACTAGCTCACAATGCGTCGCAATTTGGTTCCATTTGTACACTCTCAGAGTTAAATTAACATTGATTTTACAATATAAATTGGGGTCCCAGAGATAGAAATGCCATTAAATGGGGATCCGTAGGCTAATGCATGTCAAACTGGGGGTCCTTGACATGAAAAAGTTTGAGAAGCACTGCTGTAGGCGTCCTTGCTGCACATCACATCACATCTCAGCACTCCGATCTCTAAAGGGCTTTTGCTTGTTTGCATGCAAAAGTAGCAGGAAAACATGGGTGTACTTCTCTGTGGCACAGGGCTCATTGTCATAAGTTGGCTGAGGGTGCCACCGCTGAATAATGTATAGTGCAGCAGTTCTGAGTACAGTATTCTCTCACTCTCACGCTCTCTCTCTCGCTCTCTCTCGCTCTCTCTCTCTCTCTCTGGTCCCCACTGTGTACGTATACGTGTTGTGTGTGCGTGCGTGTGTGTGTGTGTGTGTGTGTGTGCGTGCACGCATGTGTGCATGTATACTTGTCAGGGTTCTTCATTGTGGCATGACTAGTGTGTGTGTGTGTGTGTGTGATAGACCCGGGGAGGGAAAGGGAGGGAGGAGCGGACAGAAAACCATTAAAATGTTTTCCAATTTGCTGGGCTGATGGCGCAGGGCCCTGACAGCCCAGACCCCATGCCACACCACTGATTAGTATTCTCTCCCATCACTCCCCCAACTTTTCTCTCACACAACCCCACACCCACCCCTTATTTCTCCTTCCTCACTGCACTATGGCCACTGATGTCCAGGTCCAGACACACAAGAAGAGCAAGGCAGCCCTAATGATTTCTCTCTCTCTCTCTCTCTCTCTCTCTCTCTCTCTCTCTCTCTCTCTCTCTCTCTCTCTCTCTCTCTCTCTCTCTCTCTCTCTCTCTCTCTCTCTCTCTCTCTCTCTCTCTCTCTCTCTCTCTCTCTCTCTCTCTCTCTCTCTCTCTCTCTCTCTCTCTCTCTCTCTCTCTCTATCCATGACCCCCCCACCCCACTTATCCCCCCCCCCCCCATGGCGGAACTCTCACCTCGTAGAACTTTTTTTTTTTTACAGTGTCCACCTGCGGCTTATCAAAGGCTCTGGAAGTCTCACTCCTCTACCATCTTGTCTCAGGAGGCCCGGTCGCACTATAATGCAGGTACACAATATTTTTTTGTTTGTTAATTTATCCATTAGTAATCTCTCAAGAACAGATTCTGCTCTGTGTTGGAATCTGTCGGTAGCCGTGTTGACAACCCGTGCGCATTGGTTTCAAGTTGGTGTGCCTTCAGATCAGGAAGCAGGCCGCGCTTTACCCAATCAAATGTAGTGGCCGGGATTCACGTGTCCATCCACCCTTCCCCCCTCGAAACTAACCGAAACTAATTTAACAATAGCGTCCTCGGAGCAGACAACAGCCTCCTTCCCATGCCTTTACTCATCTGCTGTAATAAGAGGAAAGCCTGGTCACAACCTAATGCCAATATAGGGGCAGGACTTCCGTCGTGCGTATTTCCCCCGGAAACAATCTTTTTCGACCAATCGCAACACTCGTTTCATTCACGGAGAACGTAAACAGATTTGTAAAGCGTCAACGTCATTTCCTTGGGCGGTAACTTCCGCCAAATTCCAGGTCCATTTAACTCATTAAGACCTGAGGCCGATTCTACAAATGTTCTAAATCCTAACAGTTTTCTGAAAAACCTATGTTTCCATGTCAGTGGTTCTCAATTTTTTTCATGTCAAGGACCCCCCAAAATTATATGTATTTGGCCGCGGAACCCCATCTCAAAATATTTAGTTCCAGGGACCCCCGAGAAGCAAAGATTTGAGTTAAAAATGTTCGCTTTAAAACAATCTATACTGTATATTCAAAGATTTGCACACATTTTCACCATTTTTCAAAAATAGCAGATCTACAAGCTCATCATAGCGCGGCACTCGGATTTGGCGGACCCCATGTAGTAACTCTGAGGACCCCTAGGGGGTCCTCAGAGTTACTACATGGGGTCCGCCAAATCTTTATGTGATATGATTGTTCTTTTTACCATAACCACTCGAAGCATCCCTAGCATCCCTTTTCTGAGGAGAACTTTAGCCAAAAATAGCCGATCTACAAGCCCACAACGCCTCGCGCTGCGAGGCGTTGTGGGCTTGTAGATCGGCTATTTTTGGCAAGGAGGTATAGGTATAGAGGGAAAAAAGAGCAGACCAAGTAAACAAAAAAAGTATAATTTACTTGAGCACCTGCCCCTCAAAATGTCTGTGCACGCCACTGTTCCATATGAATTACATGTGTACTCTCCCAGAGTTAAATGACAGTGCAGACTTTCAGCAGGTCTGTAGGGCCCTTCAGGCACTCGGCGGTGCAGAAGACGATGCCCTTGGTAAGGGGAAGGGGGGGGGGGGGGGGGGCGTTCAGCACGTTTCATTCCCGAGGCTGATTTGGATCATTTACACCATAACAAGGAGTAAAACGCAGCCCAGCTGCTGTGGGTAACGCAGTGGATATCAGGTGGAAAAGGCCATTAAGAGAGGGTGTCTCTGAGAAACTCTCAGATAAAGTGCTGGTGGCACTTTGATTCACCATAGTGCAGAGGTCTTCAACAGGGGGTCCGGGACCCCTAGGGGGTCCTCAGAGCTACTACAGGGGGTCCGCCAAATCTTTGTGTGATATATATTTGTTTTACCTTAACCACTTGAACCCTAGCATCCTCTTTTCTGAGGAGAACTTTAGCCAAAAATAGCAGATCTACAAGCTCTCAACGCCTTGCAGCGCGAGGCGTTGAGAGCTTGTAGATCTGCTATTTTTGGCAAAGAGGCTATTCACCTGTTTCCTATGCTATGTGTTTTCCCCTTCCTGTCGATTTCATTGGATATCATTGGTCATCTGACCAGTTTCATTGGATTTCATTGGATCAAATCGACAGGAAGTGGAAAACACAGCCTAGGAAACAGGTGAATAGGTGTAGAGGGAAAAAAGAGCGGACTAAGTAAAAAAAAAAAAATCATCTGAAACACAATTTTATACAATATAGAGTAGGGGGTCCCTGCTTTATCTCTCTCTCAGCTAGGGGGTCCTTGGCCTGAAAAGGTTGAAGACCCCTGCCATAGTGCCATAGGGCTGGGACAATAACCGCATAACCACAATACCACCATGGTCATGTGATGCAGAACGTGCATGAGCTCATCACCGCGATTAAACATTTCTGTCTGCTGAAAGATACAGGAGTGCATTTGAGTAATATAATAATATAATAGGCTTTCTATACGTAAACACGTACATCATTGTTTAGCGGTCATCATTGACTGTCTTCCATTCTAAAAGGAGAAACAAAATTCAGTTGCTTGTCACTTTCATCTTTCTCGTGAGAGGGTCACGATGCAGTCATGTCGCAAACGCTGGCATTCATCGACTGCCGGGACAAAAAACATCACTTTACGCCAGCGGTTTTCAACCCTTTTCATATCAAGGTCCATTATTTATTTGAGCATTTGAGCCACGGACCACCGTTTGATGAGATTTAGACTCTCCAAACCCAAGACTTAGATTATTCTTCTTATCGTTGGATAAGATTTTGTCCACAATTCCATGCTGTGTTGATGTGGTTCCATAGGAGAGATTACAGGCACACGTTGATCAAAATAAAATAAAAATCTACATTCTCTAATTGTATAGACTTCTTGTGAATTAAGTAATGCATATGTTTAACAATAATGTAACTCTTGAGAGCGTAAAATGAAACCAAATGGACCCGTAAGGGTCCATTTGGTTTCATTTTACGCTCTCAAGAGTTAAAGATCGCTCTTAAGAGTAGCTCTTAAAGAGAGCTACTCTAGTTAAAGATCGCTCTTAAGAGATAGCTCTTAAAGAGTTAAAACACGCTTTTAAGAGTTAAAGATCTATAAGGGTCCATTTGGTTACCAACTCTTCCATCATTTAGCTGAGGACCACCAGGAACCCCCTCAAAGACCAATGGTGGTCCCCGGACCACTGGTTGAGATTCTTCCCTCTCCATGTTGCTCTTGTAAGGTCTTTAAAAGGATTAAAAAAGGTTCAAGCTGCTGTATTGGAAGTAACAGAATTTTGAATGAATGAATGTCGAGATGGCAATTAGTTATAGTGGGACTGTGAACTGAAACAGAGTATTGATCATTGCTCCATGGTATATGATCATATTATGATCATATACTGTATTATTCCAGTGCTCTATCCAGTGGTGCTCCTCTGAAAAGACGTGGGTTACAGCCGATGGTGATAATAACGTATTCATTTTGAAATCACGGGGCCAGCCAAGTCCAATAACGACTCACACAGCCCCAATGCACCGTCAATAGACCACCGAAGTCCTGACGTCATCCCCAGGTTCGTAAAGTAATTTCGCTATGGAGAATAACATTGGGTCATCATAGAATCGTCTCATATAAGAATTGTGGTCCAAAAATAAACAAACTGTCTCGGCGCCATTGTCAGGGAGGAGGTTCTGTATCGTTTATGATAGTCAGTCACTTATATTTGATACAGTCTGTTTCTGGCAAAAATGTAACTAATTTGGCGGGAGTAACATTATCGTTTTCTCGCCGTCAGTTGATGCTTCATATCCATAAGAGTCAAACCGCCGGGGTCACTAGTTTCTTTTTGGAACACAGTTCTTATTTGACGCGATATTAAAGACGTCTATGGGATTCAGAATGGGGATGGAAAACCGCGAACCAGGTACGCAAACCAAGGATGTGTAAATTACGTCAGACTTCGGTGGTCTATATGGGAGACATGTTATAACACTGAAGAAGAGAAATAAACCCTTCTATAACTTCTATGAACAGGTGGAGGACATAGATAAAAAGTGCATGTCACTGTACTGTAACGCTGGCAAAAAGGGGAGCTTTCATGTCTCCGCATAAACGCTTTGCAACCCCAGGCGTGCATCTTTGATAGACCCTCTTCCTATGTTTATTTAACCCATTAAGACCGGGAACGCATCTGTGTCATTTTAGGATTTCTTTCGGCTATTCAAAAATAGCAGATCTACAAGCTCATAGCGCGGCACCGAGTGCCGCGCTATGAGCTTGTAGATCTGCTGTTTTCAGAAAAATCGTGAACGTTTGTGCAAATCTTTTATATACATTTTGAACTCAAATCTTTGCTTCTGGGGGTCCCTGGAACAAAATATTTTAAGATGGGAGGGGGTCCGCGGACAAATACATGATATTATTTCTGGGGTCCTTGACATGAAAAAAGTTTGAAAACCATTGATAATATAGCAACATAAGTCAAAAAAATTATAAAATAAAAACTTTAGGGAAAAAAAACTGTTAGGATTTAGAAGACATTTGTAAAATCCCCAGAAGCAAAGATTTGAGTTAAAAACTTTAGCTTTAAAAAAGTATCGATATATTCAAACTAAAGATTTGCACACATTTTCACGTTTTTTCAAAAAAATTGCAGATCTACAAGCTCATAGCGCGGCACTCGGTGCCGCGCTATGATTGTAGATCTGCTATTTTTGAATAGCCCCAAATAAATCAAAAAATGACTTTCCCGGTCTTAATGGATTAAACACTGTCTTCCGCGCACACAGAGCCACCAAACATATCATCATTGAAAAGAAGGACTCAACAGCGGCGCGACCACAACAGTAAAAATCACGACAACTGTTGAGCAGCTTGATGAGCGCTTAGCGGATGATTGATGATTAATGTGTCTCTGGGGGACGGCCCATATCCAGCCTGCTCGTTTTCCCACGGGCGTGATCGTGACGCAGCCCGCCATTAATCAGAGTGGAATCTTCGCTTCGCACCCAGCAGGTGCTGCTGTATATAGGATGCGGTACGGGAAACCAGGGAACCGTCCGTTCCGCGCACCGTTGCCCGGGAGGCAGAGGCAGCGCGGGGTAAAAACAGATGCTACGTGTTCCTAGCAGCAGAACTCATTCCAATCAACAGCATCATCTCCAAGGGGGTACAGCTGACCGAATCCGATCCGTCTCCATATCAGGGCCCGGTGAATGTGACAATTGGATGCTAAATCCACTGTGTAATGGTGCAGATGAGAGGAGGAGTGTGTGTGTGTGTGTGTGTGTGTGTGTGTGTGTGTGTGTGTGTGTGTGTGCGTGTGCTTGGGGCGAGGGGAATTGTGTGCTTGTGCGTGTCTGCATGCATGGGTGTGTGAATGTGTACAGTACATTGTTGTGCCGAATAGAATACAAAGTGATTGTCGACATACAATACCTCAATTCCTAATAGACCACCGAAGTCTGACGTAATTTACACATCCTTGGTTTGTCTACCTGGTTCGCGGTTTTCCACCCCCATTCTGAATCCCATAGACGACTTTAATATTGCGTCAAATAAGAACTGTGTTCCAAAAATAAACAAGTGACCCCCGCGGTTTGACTCTTATGGATATGAAGCATCAACTGACGGTGAGAAAACGATAATGTTACTTCCGCCGAATTAGTTACATTTTCGCCAGAAACAGACTGTATCAAATATAAGTGACTGACTATCATAAACGATACAGAACCTCCTCCCTGACAATTATGCCGAGACAGTTTGTTTATTTTTGGACCACAATTCTTATATGAGACGATTCTATGATGACCCAATGTTATTCTCCATGGCGAAATTACTTTACGAACCTGGGTATGAACGAGTGACGTCAGGACTTCGGTAGTCTATACCAACACAATAATTCCAACACAATAAAAACGTGCCTCCCCCTGGTCAGCCGGGGCGCCTGATGGAGGGGAAGGGAACTGGTTGGAATAATAACGTGTTCCTTCCACGCGCTACGTCCAACCAGGGAAACTCCCCCCTGTCAGGTGACAAGAAGGTCAGTTGGCTCTCATGCATTGAAGGAGGCATGAGCTCGGCCCTGGCCTCCCTAGGCTGGTGGGGGGGAGTGTAGTGCCCAGGATCACTTATTAAATTGGCACCGGGTGAAAACGTGGGATAAAACAGGTGTGAACGTGGTCCATTCCTACCACATAAGATTACTATATATTTAATATTCATTCTGTGTAACTCGCGAAAGACCTACAGTAGATTGCAGTGTATTTTCCGACACCATTTCTTTGCTTAACGGCTTTATAAATCGCAATACCACATTTATTTTAGCAAGAATAAATAAATAAACACCATATGGGAGGTGTATATAACTTATCACACTTGTTTACCGCATATATAGCAACCACATGGTGCCGCCTAACTGTTCATCATAGAAATATAACAAACACAACATGAGCAAACAGTAAGAGAACTTTCTGTTCCTTCTTTCCTCGGTCAACTTTGGCGAGTCTTTTTCTCTATGTCCCTGATCTTTCCGTTGCTTTGTTGGACACCGAGGAGGGGGATTAATCCTTTAAGACCGGGAACGCATCTGTGTGTCATTTTTAGATTTCGTTGGGCTATTCAAAAATAGCAGATATACAAGCTCGTAGCGCGGTACCGAGTGCCGCGCTATGAGCTTGTATATCTGCTATTTTTGAAAAATCGTGAAAATTTGTGCATATCTTTGAATATATATTTTTTTAAAGCGATTTTTTTTTTACCCAAATATTTGCTTCTGGGGGGTCCCTGGAACAACATATTTTGAGATGGGGGGGTCCGCGGTCAAAAATATAATTTTGGGGTCCTTGACATGAAAAAAGTTTGAAAACCACTGATATTATAGCAACATACGTTTTTTTCTTAGGGTTTTTGTTAGGATTTTTAGAAGACATTTCTAGAAGCAAAGATTTGAGTGGAAAATAAAATGTGTGCGAGTGAAAAAAAAAAATAGCAGATCTACAAACTCGTAGCCGACACACATGCATTCCAGGTCTTAAATGGTTAAAGATAGGCTTGTGTGTCGGGTCTGTGTCGGCCTGTCTTGTGTGTTCTGTTGGCTGGCTGGCTGGCTGGCTGGCTGGCTGGAGTGGGGCCTGGTTTTCAGATAGCCTGACAGCTGCTCTGAGCCCCAAAACACTGCCTCCACATTCCATCAGTAACAAACGCACCCAGCTGACTGCCCAGCACACACATCACACTAGAATACTCTGTACAGTACCACTGAAACTTCACACTCTCTCTCCCTCAGCCTCCCAATCTTAACACTCTCACGCTCTCTATCCTATCAGTGTCTCCCTCTCTCTCTCTCTCTCTCTCTCTCTCTCATTCTCTATCCCCCTTTGCCTCTGTCCTTTGCCATTTCTTTCTCTTCCATCTCTTCTGTTTACTCTCGAGCTTTTGAGCTGCTCATTTAACCCTTTAAGAACGCATCTGTGTGTCATTTTTAGATGTCTTTGGGATATTCAAAAATAGCAGATCTACAAGCTCATAGCGCGGCACCGAGTGCCGCGCTGTGAGCTTGTAGATCTGCTATTTTTTTGAAAAATCATGAAAATGTGTGCAAATCTTTGAATGTATATTTTTTAAAGCGACAATCTTTCAATTCAAATCTTTGCTTCTGGGGATTCTACAAATGTCTTCTAAATCCTAACTGTTTTTTGAAAAAACGTATGTTGGTATAATCCGTGGTTCTCAAACGTTTTTGTATTTAGCGCCGGACCCCCATCTCAAAATATGTTGTTCCCCCTGAAGCACAGATTTGAGTTAAAAATGTTTGCTTCAAAAAATATATATATTCAAAGATTTGCACACATTTTCCACGATTTTTCCCAAAAATAGCAGATATACAAGCGCATAGCGCGGCACTCGGTGCCGCGCTATGAGCTTGTATATCTGCTATTTTTTGAATAGCCAAAGTGTAAAATAATGCTTTTTTTTAGCTCAAATCAAAAAGTGACACAGATGCGTTCCCGGTCTCAATGGGTTAAGGTGATGTAGAAAAGACAGGCCTCTGTTATGCCCACTGGTCATGGCAGGGAGTGATGAACGAACGCCGGTGGCTAGCGGACCATCCAATGCCTTACAACACTTTCCTAACCGCATGCCAAAATGTTTGTCTTGTTCTATTAGTTGCATCTGGCTACCAGCTATTCACTTAAGTGTAATGGAACGTCTACGGGGCTTAATTATCGTGCATGGTTTTGGGGGAAAGTAAGCTGGGGGAGAGATTATAGAAGAGACAGGAAGAGCAAGAGAGAGAGAGAGAGAGAGAGAGAGAGAGAGAGAGAGAGAGAGAGAATGAGTGAGACAGAGACAGACAGACATGAAGGAGAAAGAGTGAAATAGATGACGATGGAGATGAAAAAAAGAGCGAGACGATGCATGAATGCATAAGGAGAGAATCTGCCGGCACAAGCTATCCTACTTGTTATTCTACAAAAGGCTGGCTTCACCTACGGATTTAAAGTGTGAAAAAACAGTGTGATGCTATCATAAAGAAATGTCCCTGCAGTCAGTGGCTGTCTGGGCCTCGGTGCTTTTTTGTCCCTTAACCCATTAAGACCGGGGACGCTTCTGTGTACGTTTATTTGGGCTATTCAAAAATAGCAGAAACATTCTTAGAATGATGTATTTTTAAAGCAAACATTTGCCACTCAAATCTTTGCTGCTGGGGGATTCTACAAATGTCTTCTAAATCCTAACAGTTTTTTTTTTTAAATCGTGTTTGCTATAATATCAGTGGTTCACAAAAAATATATGTATTTGGCCATGGACCCCCCCATCTCAAAAATATTTTGTTCCAGGGACCGCCCAGAAGTTGTAACAGAGTTAAAAATGTTCGCTTTAAAAAAATAGCAGATCTACAAGCTCATAGCGCGGCACTCGGTGCCGCGCTATGAGCTTGTATATCTGCTATTTTTGAATAGCCCAAAGAAATCTTCAAATGACACACAGATGCGTTCCCGGTCTTAACGGGTTAAAAAGGGGACGTCAAAAGCAAAGATTTTTATTAAAAGTGTTGTTGGCTCACACACACACTGATCCTGCTTAGGCTTGCCTCATTAAAGTTGATGGTAATGAGATGGTAGCCTATGGCGAAACTCCCCAGGTTCCGATGTTTGAAAAACAGGGCGCGTTGTTAGAAAGCCATCCAATTATTTCGGGCGGACACGACATCTGAAAACGATCACTTTAGCTATTGACGACAGAGAAGAGGAAAAAAACTAAATTGGGAGCGACATGTTTAACGCCACAAAAGGAAGGGGAAAAAAAAGAAAAGTAGGAGGAATAGCATTTAGGCGTCACACTTGAAATTACAGTAGAAAGTGTTTGTTCTGTCACTTCAGGGTACTTACAGTACTGTACAGTACTTTCCAACTAGTGAAAGCCTTCGAGCCAGACTATTCAATGCATTTGAAAGGTGGCAAGCTGGCAAGGCTACTCTCCTTCGCCTGCCTGTCCTCGGGGCGTTTATTATATACAGTAGTGTTGCGGCAAAGAAAAATTGCCAATCTACAAGCTCACAACGTGTTGCATCGCGGCACATTGTAAGCTTGTGGTTCTGCTGTTGTAGCTATTTTATTTTTTTTAAGATTTTGAAAGTTATATAGACCCTCTAGAAAAAATGCGGGCAAAAATCCTGAATTGTGCGTGCTAAAAATCTTGATTACGCGATGAAAAATGCCTTTTTTTTTGCAAATTTATGCGGTTAAATTGCGGGAAGTTGCGAAAAATTCGGAAAGTTGTGAAATATGCGGCAATATGCGATATGCGAAAAGTGGCGAAATATGTGAAAAGTTGCGAAATATGCGATGTGAAGCGCATATTATGCGATGCTATGCACATATTATGCGATGCGGTCTTTTTGAAAAAAACGTTACCCCCGCATAATCATGCGCCATTTTGCTGATTATGCGGTAAATTCTGCAATCGCATAATCGCATTTTTCTGGAGGGTCTAGTTATAGGTGAAAGCTTATAATGACACGCCCAAAAATAGGGTCACTAATGGGTAGGTTGAAAGTGGGTAAGAGAGCTTGGGTTCCGCAGAGAACTTCAAATGATATCCGCTGCTGCGTCGGAGAACCCTATCTCGCTTTCTCCTTATTAACCAGGCAGGCAGGCAAGTCAGCCAAGTGGAAAGAGGAACAACAAGGAGGCTCCTAACACGGTTTTCCCCTCTGTAGCTGTTTGACATCCAGTGATACCACGCACAACGCAGACTTCAACTGAACACACAGCATGGGCCTTTCAAAACTTTGCCTTCAAAGGGCCATGCACGTTGCTCCTCTCTGCTTAAGCTCGGCGTCAGGTGTAATCAAGGGTCTGAAAGGTGGGTTCAGAGGGGTCAGTGAGGGCTGGGGCTTTGGGTCGGTAATTATACTTAATCAAGTCTCAAACAGCCTCGAGTCTTCAGCGCGGCACCATTAAAGGTTAGATGTCAAAGCTACACATTATAATTGCTAAGAGCCAAGAGGCATATATGGAAAATGAGGCAAACAAGGCAATAGCTTTAAGAAACTAGTCTTTGGAGATCTATATTATACTGTTATTATGGCACCATTTATATTTGCATTCTTTATTTAATTTAATGCAATAAAACGTGGCTGCATTAGATCCCAGAGTTCTCTTTTGCAGCCTTTGCAGGGAATAATGAAAAATAAAGTACCTATGGCTGACTGACTGGAAGCATTAATTATACATTGGTGTGTTAAATGAGAGAGCCTTGCCCTCCATGAAACCGTGGAGGATTTTGACAGAAATATCGCCCCAAAAGCTTCTCCCATGACAGCTTTACTGCTCTGATATTATATTCATTTGAATATATTAAATCATTGCTGACACCCAAGGAAGCGCAAATCCATTCTATTTTCTGTTACACTTGCTCCAGACGTCTTTCCAGCGCGCTCTGACCGACCCCAGCAATTCAATAATCATTTAGATAAGAAATTAGTGACGGAACCCTGCCTCTTTCCATTTGGGAAGCGGAGTGAACAAATCAAATTAACCCATTAAGACCTGGAACTGTGCCATTTTTAGATTTGAGCTAAAAAGCATTATTTTACACTTTGGGCTATTCAAAAATAGCAGATATACAAGCTCGTAGCGCGGCACCGAGTGCCGCGCTACGAGCTTGTAGATCTGCTATTTTTGAAAAATGGTGAAAATGTGTGCAAATCTTTGAATATATATATTTTTAAAGCGAACATTTTTAATTCAAATCTTTGCTTCTGGGGGGTCCTTGGAACAAAATATTTTGATGGGGGTCCGCAGCCAAATACATATCATTTTGGGGGTCCTTGACATGAAAAAGATTGAGCACCACTGATATAGAAACATAGGTTTTTCAGAAAACTGTTGGGATTTAGGAGACATGTAGAATCGGCTTCAGGTCTCAATGGGTTAAATACATAACTGGTGAGAAATAAAAGAGTGATTTTTGGGTTTGTTGTTGTTATTATGCCAAGATGACCTGGAGCTTCTTTTTTAAAGGACAATTTCTTCCCCACAAAAGTATGGTAGCTGATTCTCCCTCACCTGGAATAATTATGTTGGAGAGGTCTCTGAGGTTGAACAGTGGGACTTGACTGTTGAGGAGAGGACGATTCAGGACGGAGAGGTGCTGGTGCAGGACCAGTGATAAGTGGTTTTCTGAAGGGGCGAGGTGCTGCAGCCTAGGAGTAGGATGGAGGACGTGGTAGGAGGTGCAACAGTTATGCAAACAAATGGATTTGATCAATTATAAACAAAAAGTATTGATAATCGATACTTTGATAAAAGAAAATGTTGTTTTTTTTCTTACATGTTTTATCCCACGATTTTTGTAACCCATTTTTTCACCCAGTGCCAATTATCTAAGTCAGTGGTTTTCAACCTTTTTCATGTCAAGGACCCCCAAATTGACACTTAGTAGCCCGCGGACCCACCATTTGAAAACATATGCCAAGGACCCCCATAGGAAAAGATTTTTACGGCTCTAGCAGTGATTTTCAACGATTCTAATTTAACTGGACCCCCAGTTGACATACATTATAGGCTACGGACCCCCATTTAATAACATTTCTATCTCTGGGACCCCAATTTGTATTGTAAAATCAATGTTAATTTAACTTTGAGAGTGTACAAATGGAACCAAATGGACCCGTTAGGGTCCATTTGGTTCCATTTGTACACTCTCGGAGTTACATACCCATAAGGGTCCATTTGGTTCCTAACTATCTATCATTTAGCTGGGGACCACCTGGAATCCCTTCAAGGACCACTGGTGGTCCCGGGACCACTGGTTGAGAACCACTGATTTAAGTAATCCTGGGAGCTACACTCCTCTGCCAGCCTAGGGAGAGCCTAGAGCCGAGCTCATGCCTCCTTCAATGCATGAGAGCAAGCACGCCGCTTCTTTATCACCTGACAGGGGGGAGGTTCCCTGGTTAGACGTAACGCGTGGAAGGAACACGTTATTCCAACCAGTTCCTTTCCCCTCCATCAGGTGCCCTGGCTGACCAGGGGGAGGCAGTATAGAGACCAGGATTACAGCATGTTTTTGTGAGGGTACCTACCCTAGGGGACACTGGGAAAACAGATACAAGAAAATCTTATTGATCCTTATTTGGAGCATTTCATTGTAGGCGAAAAGTAAAAAAAAAAGCTGTCCAAAAACTGTGAAAAAAATGTGAAAATAGCCGATCTACAAGCTCACAACGCGTCGGGAATGGGACGCTTTGTGGAGCCTTCCCTGGAGCCTATGTATGCTCAAGGAAAACTCAGGGCAAAGACTGAGAAGAGCCACAGTAAAATATATTCACCAGATGGATGTATCCATTCTGCATGTGTGTGTAAGTGCAAAGTAGCTTTGGTAAAAGCATTGCAACAAAAATCAATGGGGAGCAAATGTGCTGCGTGTGCATGTTTTTTTTGTGTGCAATGTGTGTGTGTCGGTGTGTATATACCTGCAGGGTGTGGGTTGGTGGTGGAGCTGGCAGTGGTATAGGATTCATGCAGGACACGTATTGCAAAGTGTGGACTTACTTCAACAGTAGCGGCTTACTCCAGTCATACCTGGAAACACACACACACACACACACACACACACACACACACACCGAATCATTATTTCACTTCCACAAAGACCAGAATGCACGCGCACGCACTCGTGCATGCACGCACACACACACACGCGCACAAACAGTACACACACAGACAGTCAGACACACAAACAAACACACAAAATCATTATTTCATGCCCATTCATAGCACACGCACACAGTTTCCCCACATGTTTATGTCGATATGCATGCCTCAGCTCCCACTTAACCCTTTAAGACCTGAGGTTCCGATTCTACAAAATAATGTCTTCTAAATCTCAACAGTATTCTGAAAAACGTATGTTTCTGTATCAGTGGTGCTCAAACCTTTTCATGTCAAGGACCCCCAAAATGATATGTATTTGGCCGCGGACCCCCATCGCAAAATATTTTGTTCCAGGGACCCCCCAGAAGCAAAGATTTGAGTTAAAAATGATCGCTTTAAAACAATATATATTCCAAGATTTGCACACATTTTCACGATTTCTCAAAAATAGCAGATCTACAAGCTCGTAGCGCGGCACTCGGTGCCGCGCTACGAGCTTGTATATCTGCTATTTTTGAATAGCCCAAAGTGTAAAATAATGCTGTTTTTTTTTTTTTTTGCTCAAATCAAAAAAAAATGCGACACAGATGCGTTCCCGGTCTCAACGGGTTAAGCCGGCGTGGCGCGCCGACGTCCCCTTTCCTCTCAATTTCATACCTGAAGTCCTCCCTCTCTATCTGTAATGGGATGACTGTGTCTAAATCAGTCAGCCTGAGTCTAAGGCTGCGGAACCGTGTCCAGAATGCCCTTAACAATGTCAGAGAACTCAGCAACAAAAATCCCTTTAAGCCATTGGAACCGGGGAAAGCATATGTGTCATTTTAGAGATTTTTAGCTAAAAAAAGCATTATTTTATACTTTGGCTATTCCAAAATAGCAGATCTACAAGCTCATAGTGCGTCACTTCGTGCCGCGCTATGAGCTTGTAGATCTGCTATTTTTGAAAGTTTTTTTTTTTTTTTTGCGAATCTTTGAATATATATATATATATTATTTTTTTTAAGCGAACATTTTTAACTCAAATCTTTGCTTCTGAGGGTCCCTGGAACATAATATACTGCTCAAAGAACAATCCCTGAATTGTTTTGAGTTTTCATGAACTGTGTACATACTGCTAACAAAAACTGCTCAAAAGAATTAAGGGATCAAGTGTTCCCTTAATTATTTTGAGCAGTATATATATATTTTCTTTTAAGCAAACATTTTTAACTCAAATCTTTGCTTCTGAAGGTCCCTGGAACAAAATGTTTTGAGATGGGGGTCGGCGGCCAAACACATATCATTTTCAGGGGACATGAAAAAGTTTGAGCACCACCGATATAGCAACATATACGTTTTTCAGAAAACTGTTTGGATTTTAGAAGACATTTGTAGAACCGGCCTCAGGTCTTAATGGGTTAAGGAAAATCACACAACCCAGGCTCCAAAACACATTTGATGTTTGACATTCATAAAAGTTGCACAGTGCTGATACTGTTGCGTTGCGGGGCATATCTGGGAAATGGAATACTAAATGGAATTTTCAGAAAAATGTACTGCTTACCTGTGTGTGTGTGTGGGGGGGGGGGGGGGGATTTGAGGCAATCGGCATAATCACTTATCTGGGAGAAAAAAGGGGGGGGGAAATAATTGGCAACTGTAAACATATTTCAAAAAGAAATATCATTAAAAAAACAATGACCGCCTACTACAATTACGAAGGTATTACACAGCTAACGGTATCTCAAATACAATAGCAAACACTAAATCATCCTTTTTTAGAGCAAAAAGCTGTGAAAACGACCTACGATTTACCGTATCTATAATTCGAACACCCAATAAAAAGGTGTGAATCCTCCTCTGATGGAGCATTTTGTCTAATATAATTAGAAAGGATATCCTTTCTAATGCTTTCTTTTCTCCAGTCACAGAATTAGCATAATCGTGTCCTATTGAAATTAATGCACGCGTGTGAGAGACCGGCAATATGCGGTACACATGTGCTTATGCATATTAATGAAGAGGGTTTTCACAAGTGGTCATACTGCATATGTTTCCAGTAAAATCCTCAGGGTTTGTTTTATACATTTGCAACTCTGTTGCACACATATATAACACATCTATAATATAAATGCTTACATTTGCAAAATCAATCAAAGTTAAATGAACACTCAGGATTTTACAGTGTCGGCATTAGAGTGCTTTAAGCACCAACTCCGGGCATTCAGTGGTGAATAAAGTACTCCCATGTTTTACTTACTGTAAGTAAAAGTATCAATACCACAATGAAGAAATACTAGTTCAAAATTTACTTGAGTAAGAGTACAAAAGTATTCGCATCAGACTATACTTAAAGTACCAAAGGTAGAAGTACTCATTATGCAGTATGTCCCATTTGACAAGTTCGTCGTGTATAAAAATCCTTTGAAAATAGCAGATCCACAAGCTCACAACGCGTCGCAAAGCGACGCGTTGTGAGCTTGTAGATCTGCTATTTTCAAATAGGCAAAGTATATACAGTATAGGGCTGAAGTGGTTAATGTGTGTTTTGTAATAATAATAAAAATCTAGAAAGCAAATAGTAACTAAAGTTGTCAAATAATTATAGTGGAGTAAAAGTACAACATTTGCCTCTTAGATGTAGTGGAGTAGAAGTAAAAGTATTGGATATTGGAAATACTCAAGTGAAGTAAAAAAATACCTCAAGTACGGTACTTAAATGAGTACATGTACTTAGTTACTTTCCACCACTGCTGGCTGTAAAGTCCAGCAGTCTGCTGCTGCTACGTGGGGGGGTGTGGGGGTGGGGCCGTGGGGGGGCTGTGGGGGGGGCGTATCTTCCCGTTTTCTTCTCCGGGGGGGTGCTTCTGCTGGACCCCCCAGGCAGCAGAAGAAGGAACTAGAAGGAGCAGGAGGGATGGAGGGATGAAATGACAGAAGAAAAGAAAAGAGAAGAGAAGACAAACACGAGGAAGATGTACATTGGGAAGGGAATGATTGTGTTTTTTTTATTATTATGTACCCAATGTATTTGATTTTATACATGTATTATGTATTGTTGTTTGTATGTCCGGCGTTGTGGGGAAGGATGGTGGGTGGATGGAGAAGAATGGAAGGGAGTTGTGGGAGAAAATGTAAAACCAAAGAGTTGTTTTATTCTTTTGTAACTTGAATACGATGTCATGTGTACTCTTTGAATACATTTTGCTTGAAAAAAAATATATATATATATGTAAGGGTAACAACAACCATCCTCCCACCCACCCACCTCCATAATTATGGACAGCAGACCACCACCATATCGCACCATAGGAAACAAAAGAAAGAACACATCAGCTCATCGTTACTTACCATCCTCCCAGATGGAGATGGGCATGTCAACTGTCCCCTGAAACTAAATAACAGCTATTTGGCCACCGACCCCCTCTCAAAATATTTTGTTCCAGGGACCCCCAGAAGCAAATAATGTTCGCTTAAACATTATTTTTTTTTTTAATCTTTTTTATATATATTCAAAGATTCGCACACATTTTCTAGATTTTTCAAAAATAGCAGATCTACAAGCTCGTAGCGCGGCACGAAGTGACGCGCTACGAGCTTGTAGATCTGCTATTTTTGAAAAAATCGTGAAACATTACAGATGAAAAATGATCTAAATAGCTCCTGCTTCCATTATTGATGCCACGAATGGAGGTAGGTATAAATGAGAATTTAATAAAGAATATAATTCTAAATATACAACAAATTGACACTACGTGTATACAGAATATTTTTGCATGGACAAAATATCTCTCCGATATTTTTTGTGAAAACGGCACCTACAATTATATGGGTCAAAATGCGATATATTTTCATATTTCCAAATATTTGGTCAATTATGTCTATGCTTTTGTAGTATTTGGTGCTAAAGCCAGATAAACAAACAAGGCCTACGAGCGTGGCATATACTGTAGGTCATTGGTTCTCAAAGTGGGGTCTGGGGACCCCCAGGGGTACTTGAGGCGGTTCCAGGGGGTCCCCAGCTAAATGATGGATAGGAACCAAATGGACCCTTATAGGTCTGTAACTCTGAGAGTGTACAAATGGAACCAAATGGACCCGTTAGGGTCCATTTGAGTTAAATTAACATCGTTTTTTTTCCCCCCAGAGATAGAAATGCCATTAAATGGGGGTCCGTAGCCTAATGCATGTCAAACTGGGGGTCCTTGAAATTAAAATGGTTGAGAATCACTGCTAGAGCCGTAAAAATCTTCTCTTATGGGGGTCCCTGGCATATCTTTTCAAATGGGGGTCCGCGGGCTAATAAGTGTCAATTTGGGGGTCCTTGACATGAAACAGTTTGAGAACCACTGCTGTAGGTGGTGTAATAGACGAATGGGACGTTTTTGGATCATGTATTTCTCCATTTATGTCCCCAAGCATGACACGATGACAACGCTGAGTGAAGCAACAGCCCCCAATGGCCTCTGTGTTGTAGACCAGACAGGCTTGGAGAGACAGCATGCGTAGATAGACACATGAAAACGCACGTACGCACTCACGTGTGTGTGCGCGCATAGCGTAGCTATGAATGTACATTATGAATAAGAATTGAATATGAATAATATGAATGCATAATGGAACATAAAAGTCGTGCAGGTACAGTATAGAACATCCATTCATGTACCATGAAGTGGAATATCTGAGTCCCGTCTCAAACTTGGGACCCGGGCTCAAAAAAACATCTTGGCGTTTGGGGTCGATGCAATAATCAAACACACTTCCCTGGGACAGGAGCTTAATGGTTTTGAACTGAGTCACCCGCCACCACCCACTGTAACGGTGGTGGTCCAAGCAGCTTCACTCACACACTGCAGAGTACACACAGAGACAACCCGTCAATACTCCAAAATGACTTCCACTCCGGATCTGCTTTATAAAAGCTGATTTATACCATTGAGACCTGAATTAAGCCGATTCTACATGTCTCCTAAATCTCAACAGATTTCTGAAAAACGTATGTTTCTATATCAGTGGTGCTCAAACTTTCTCATGTCAAGGACCCCCAAAATGTATATGTATTTGGCCGTGGACCCCCATCAAAATATTTTGTTCCAGGGACCCCCCAGAAGCAAAGATTTGAATTAAAAATGTTCGCTTTAAAAAAATATATATTGAAAGATTTGCAAACATTTTCACGATTTTTCAAAAATAGCAGATCTACAAGCTCGTAGCGCGGCACTCGGTGCCGCGCTACGAGCTTGTAGATCTGCTATTTTTGAATAGCCCAAAGTGTAAAATAATGCTTTTTAGCTCAAATCTAAAAATGACACAGTTCCAGGTCTTAATGGGTTAAACCCGGTGTGAATGCAAGCCAGGAGACAAGCAAATCGTAACAAAAAAAAAAAAAAAACGGAGATACCCTCATAACACTTGAAGGGTAAAAAATGAGAGGTGGCAGGCCTAATCTATCTATCTGTCTCATTCAGACGGTTGAAGTAGCCTCATCGCCCCCTCTGGCAAGCCGTCTCCCACCCACACCCCACACCCCCACCCGCCCGATCCTCCACTATCTCTCTCCACTATCCACTACCTGCTCGCCAGTCAATAAAACCACTTAGCATGTAAATGCACCTGTGATGGGAAAATAAAGTGGAGTACATTTGTACCAAGAGGGGGGAGAGAGGAGTTATATCCCATAACTTGGATGGACGCGCTTACTGTACGGCTACTAACTGGAGTGCTTAGCAACCAGCAGCCCCGGCATCACAGCACCTCGGCTGATTTAGCCCATTAAGACCTGGCAACGCATCTCATGTCATGCTTAGGATTCCTTTGGGCTATTCAAAAATAGCAGATATACATGCGCATAGCGCGGCACCGAGTGCCGCGCTATGAGCATGTAGATCTGCTATTTTTTGGGGAAAGATCGTGGAAAATCGTGGGGCTTTGAATATATATATATTTTCAAAGCGAACATTTGTAACTCAAATCTTTGCTTCTGGGGGATTCTACACATGTCTTCTAAATCTTATCAGTGGTTCTCAAAAAATGTATTTATTTGGCTGTGGACCGCCCATCTCAAATATTTTGTTCCAGGGACCCCCCAGGAGCTGTAACGACGAGTTAAAAATGTTCAATTTGAAAAACAAATATATTCAAAGAGTTGCACAAATCTTCACGATTTTTAAAAAATAGCACATGTACAAGTTCATAGTGCGGCCGCGCTATGAGCTTGTATATCTGTTATTTTCGAATAGCCAAAGAAATCTTTGAAAAAATGACACACGGATGCGTTCCCCGGTCTTAAAGGGTTAAATTCAGCCCCACCCCCGTGTTGTTCGGAGGGTGTGAAGGTGGTGGTGGGGGGTGCTGGTGTGTGTGTGGGGGGGGGGGGAGCACATCATTTTCAGATGGGATCTCACTCTTCCAGGGCTGCAATCCACCAACAGCTGCAACCTGCCCCCCCCTCAGCCTGACGGGAAAATGACTTGGAAATGACTTTTCATACATATATATATATATATAGGCACAGAGTCGGGTTACATAAGGGCCATAAGGGCTTGAATAATTCGGTTGGAAAGCACCATGATGCAAATTCTAAAACATTCCCTCTGAAGTTATAAGTCAGCTGTTTCTGTTTGTTGTGTCTTATCCCATTAAGACCTGGAACGCATCTGTGTTACTTTGACTTCTTTGGGCTATTCAAAAACAGCAGATATACAAGCTCATAGCGCGGCACCGAGTGCCGCGCTATGAGCTTGTAGATCTGCTATTTTTGAAAAATCTTGGAAAAAAAAGGGATTTTTTTTTTCAAAAAACTGTTAGGATTTAGTTTTTTTTTTAAAGAATCGCCTCAAGTCTTAATGTGTTATTCCCCCGTGTCGTTCCATTTCTTTCTCTTCATGCAGCTATATTTTACGAGTATTTCATATTCTATACCTTGTGCTGGAAAAGGAGCTCTCCCGAACGCCCCAGACAGCAGCACACATAGAGCGGCAGCGAGTGTAGTTCCAGAGTCAGCAGACACTCCAGCACAGGTGACACAGGGTCTGGACCGTGCTCTGCTCTGTGACGCCCATCTTCTTCAACCTGAACACATAACAGACACACGGTATTAACCCATTAAGACTAAATCCTAATAGTTTTCAGAAAGACTTATGTTGCTACGGTATATCTATCTTTTTCATGTCAAGGACCCCCAAAATGATATGTTTTTTTGGCTACGCGGACCCACATCTCAAAATATTGTGTTCCAGGGACCCCCAGCAGCAACGATTTGAGTTGAAAAAAATTGCTTTAAAAAAAATATATATTCACCCGTTTCCTAGGCTGTGTCGACTTCCTGTCGATTTCATTGGATATCATTGGATAAAATCGACGGGAAGTGGAAAACACACAGCCTAGGAAACAGGCGAATACAGCATATTCAAAGATTTGCACAAACATCAAAAATAGCAGATCTACAAGCTCATAGCGCGGCACGAAGTGTCGCGCTATGAACTTGTAGATCTGCTATTTTTGAATAGCCAATCAATGTGCTATATATTTTAGCTAAAATCTGAAATGACACAGACGCTTTTTTTCCCGGTTTTAATGGGTTAAGTAAAATCATTTATTATCACTAATCTCAGTGTCCCTTAATTGGAAATGTTTTGAGAGGTGAGTTTATTAGCTATATTCCCAACATGTGGGCTGGCTTAGGCCCACATGGAAGAGAAGCAATCAGGTTGGCCTTCTCTGAATGGACGTCCCTGCTGTCAATCCAGCTGAACACATGTGTAGGCGGGATCCAGCTATAGCCCAAGTCTGCTGCCTTCACATAGAGCAGTGGTTCTCAAACCTTTTCATTTGAAGGTCTCCCCTTAACTCTGACAGTGTACAAATGGAACCAAATGGACCCGTTAGGGTCCATTTGGTTCCATTTGTATACTGTCAGAGTTACAGACTTGTAAGGGTCAATTTAGAACCCCTAAATGGAACCCAGAGAGTCACTAGAACCCACTTTGAGAACCACTGATATTGAGAAGAGACAAATAGCACAGTCACTGCACAAGGTGGTTTCCATGCGTTTTATAGGGACTATGTGAAACGGGGCATTTGAATAGAAAAATGCAATGTAAACACATACAGCTGTAGGTGGACAGAAATAAGTTGGCAAGGGGTCTGGAAGAGAGGTGAAGAACAGGTGAAAGACGGGAACAAATTGTGTAGGAGGCGAGGTCGTGTACCTGCTCTGAACAGAGTAGCAGGGGGCGGAGGTGACTGATCTCAAAACACCACCACACGCTCTCTCATGGTGGGGTTTGCTTTTATTTAACCCTTTATTTCACCAGGGAGTCTCCCGTGCTCAACGATCTCTGTTTCGAGCACTTCGGGACACAGAATTTGATAGAATAACGAGCGCACAAACAAACAGATTTTGCACTGCTTCTCTGTGAAGCAAAATTAATGTAAGCAGAGTAACTCTGCCTGTAGCCAAGAAGCCTGATATATGCAATAGCCAGGGGCGGTTCCCTTTTTGGAAGAGTGGTAGACGTTTTGATTTCCCATCCGAGGGACCCGAGTCTGAATCCAGCTGGATACACAAACACCTTCTTTCACACCTTGTCGTCATCCATGACAGCGTTGAGGGATTCGATACACATCGGGTCGATGTTGTTCCCCATCCAAAACAATCCACTCGGGCCCCCACGGTGACTCATGTTGATCAGCTTGCACGTTATTTTTGAAAGAAATATGATTAACCCACTAAGACCTGAAGCCGATTCTACGAATGTCTTCTAAATCCCAACAGAATTCTGAAAAAACGTATGTTTCTATATCAGTGGTTCTCAAACTTTTTCATGTCAAGGACCCTCAAAATGATATGTAAATTTATTTCACCGCGGACCCCCCATATCAAAATATTTTGGTGCAGGGACCCCCGTGAAGCAAAGATTTGAGACAAAAATGTTCACCTTAAAATAATATATATATTCAAAGATTTGCACACATGTTCACGATCTTTCATAAATAGCAGATCTACAAGCTCGTAGCGCGGCACTCGGTGCCGCGCTACGAGCTTGTATATCTGCTATTTTTGAATAGCCCAAAGTGTAAAATAATGCTTTTTTAGCTCAAATCAAAAAGTGACACAGATGCGTTTCCACGTCTCAATGGGTTAACCAAATACATGTTGGTGAATGAGAAAAGGCTGTGGTTAACTGTTTACAGTGGTATGTACCCAAAGCCAAGGACAAGGAGGCACAAATCAATAGCCAGATCCCAATACTCAAACCTTCCATCCTCCATTTTTGCGTTGTTTCCTCGCGGAGGTGAGGTGGGGCTACGGTGAGGATAAGAGAGGCGAGGACGGAGGAATTGATCGGGGTTTACTTTATAATTGGAACGTTCTTCGCTCATGTCGGCGCCATTTTGAAGTGACGCAAATGACTTATGACGCGTCACACAGGCTGGATCGCTAGGGTCAATCCGGAGCCCCGAGAGTTGTCTATAGCAGTGGTTCTCAAACGTTTTCATGTCAAGGACCCCCAAATTGACACTTATTAGCCCGCGGACCCCCCATTTGAAAAGATATGCCAAGGACCCCCATAAGAGAAGATTTTTTACCGCTCTAGCAGTGATTTTCAACCTAATTAATTTCAAGGACCCCCAGTTTGACATGCATTAGGCTACGGGCCCCCATTTAATGGCATTTCTATCTCTTCAACCCCAATTTATATTGTAAAATCAATGTTAATTTAACTCTGAGAGTGTACAAATTTGTACACTCTCAGAGTTACAGACCCATTAGGGTCCATTTGGTTCCTAACTATCTATCATTTAGCTGGGGACCCTCTGGAACTCCCTCAAGGACCCCTGGGGGTCCCCGGACCCCACTTTGAGAACCAATGGTCTATAGTGGAGGAGAAGAATTTGCAACAAAAAAAAACGTCTGCAAAGGAGACATGAAGGATACACTTGATGTCCCCGGATCCTCGCTGATCTCGCTCCAAGCGGCTTGGCCTCCTCTCTCTCCCCGCTCTCAGCTCCTCCAAAAGCAAACTAACGTTTGGGATGTTTCCAACGATTTCACGCTGGAGGACAAAGAAGGCGAGAAGGCAGAAAAATGTGAGTACATGGGATTCAGCCATACTAGTCTTTCCATTCCCTCTTCACTGGATGGATGATTCCAAAAAGGTCGTCATCGGTCACGGCTTTGGGGTTATAAGGTCCGTCCGTCGGGGGCCGGCGCTTCATGTCTCTCTGCATGTGTTCTCATTATACTGTGCCTGCATTACCACCAGTGGTGGAAAAAGTAGTACTCAAATGTTTTACTTAAGTGAAAGTATCAATAATGTAATGTAGAAGTGCTGTGTTACAAGTGAAAGTGCGGAATAGCAAATTTGCTTGAGTAAAAGTACACAAGTATTGGTATCAAAATGTACTTAAAGTACCAAAAGTAAAAGTACTAAAATGTTTGAAGATAGCAGATCTACAAGCTCACAACGCGTCGCGATGCGAGCTTGTAGATCGGCTATTTTCAAATAGCCTAGGTTTAAAATAGGGCTAAAGTGATTAATGCATGTTCTATAACGTAATCATTTATATATGCAAAGTAACTAGTACCTAAAGTTTTCAAATAATTGTAGTGGAGTAAAAGTACAATATCGGCCTCTGAGGTGTAGTGGAGTAGAAGTAAAAGTATAGACAATTGGAAATACTCCAGTAAAGTAAAAGTACCTCAAAATTGTACTTAACACATCGGGTGCCAGCATTTTTTCATAACAACTTACCGTGGGTGCCAGCATTCTCCCCATTGACTGCGCTTTGCTGTTTAAAGCTTCCACATGCGTTACAAGCAAATCCACGCAAAAAAAAGCATCGATTCATGTTGTGCCGTGAGCCTGGCTACAGGCTGGAACCATAACATTACCCTGCCGAGTTACAACGGGGGGGGATCGCGCATCGCGCATGACCGGTTTTCCCCACAGGAAACAGATTCGGAGATATAGGCGTTTCAAAGTAGGAAATAGACAGGAAGCGGATGGGGAAAAAAATGTGTTTCCGGTGAGCGATCTGGCACTTCCTTCGCAGGATTACAATGGGTGCTCCCAGAGCTGCTCTAGCCCCGCCCGCGCGGAGAAAAACGAAAAAAACAAAAAGACTAAACTCACGGTTCAGACCGTGTTCGGCACCGAAGCAGCGGAACCGCTACTATGTAAACACACGGTTCAGACCGTGTTTGGCACCCGATGTGTTAAGTACAGTACTTGAGTAAATGTACTTAGTTACTTTACACCCCTGATTACCACCAGCACTGAGTGGCGCCCCACCAACATTTCGTCCAGCTGCACCACTCGACAGGTGCAGATAGGAGTCCGAGAAAGTGAGTCTGATCAGGTGGCGAAAATAGACAATCTACAAGCTCATAAGGTGTCTCATTGTGTCGCATTGTGAGATCGTAGACATGCTATTTTGTAGATAAGGATTTCTATAATGACATAAC